>NC_058109.1:24520830-24877080 GCF_914725855.1 Thunnus albacares | reverse complement strand
TCTTCCTGTGAAATGTCTTTGCACCAGAAATGGACATGACATCCCACAGAGAAAATGTATCGTAGTCGACACATTTCACAACCTTTGATGTGTGACACCTACACTCTGCTGATGGTCTTGGCCATAAAAGCGAAATATAGATCCACATAAAACAATTAAGAAACAACCTCTTTCAGTGCCCTTTGAACATCTTGGGTGAGTGAATGAGGAAGTGGTTAAAGTTAGTGAATAGAAGTGTATCACACTAACATGCATGTACGCATTCCTTTTTGTATCTGTCAGGGTGTTCACAATCACATGCATAAATATGCATATGCATCTATGCAGATAGATACTTTTGACTGGTATATAAGTGTGTGAGAGAGCTCATTCGTGAGGCTGGGTGAAATGTACCCACAGAGAAAGAGGGAGGGAAAGGGAAGTTCATTCAAGGCCACACCAGGCTGAGAGTGGTTGTCCAAGATTTGTGAAGCACATAATCTCCTGCAGTCATTTCCAGATTCCTGCTGTGTATTATATGACTAAGAGACCCCAGCTTCTTTCAATTTTCCTCTTTTTTTCCTGTCTTATCTGGGAAAGAGCTGTGAAATTGAAAAGTGGATTTGAGTGATTACCAAAAAAAAAAAAAAATTTAATATACAAGCATGATGTGAACAGGAGTCCAAAACATGTTTGTATGCACCACAAATATGTTTGGTCAGTGTAAAGAGTTGTCTTTTGGGTTCTTGGCGGGCGAGGCAGAATGTTGTCAACACACTTTCAAACAAACAACATAGTAACAACACTGTCATGAGGTATGAGTCATACTGATTTAATTCATCGTTCCTCTTTATAGCTCCCTGTCCTTTTACAGACCAGACTCATTAGTGTTTCCTTGGCTTTTTCTTTGCTATTTGCTACTCTCCTGCTACATCATTGAGTATTACTAAAAGACTGTTGCAAATAAAAGCACAGTGAGGGTCTGGAATGAGGTTCTATGGACTGTGAAAAACAGAAACTTGACATAATATGGGAGAAGAAAAGGCTGTATGAGAGCTCAGGAGGGAGTTAGAGACTTTGCCAATGTCCCCCAAGTGGTTTATATGATTTTGTTAGCCACTTCTCTGGAGCTCTGTGTAAAATTCCTCTCTAACCACAACTTCAGCCTCAGTTAAACCAGTATGAACCTTCCCATGGCCATGCCAGAGCATGCTATGTTGAAGCTTGCTGTGCTCATGATGTAGTTTCTTTCTTGTTTTTTGGGAGCAGTAAGCACTACTTTGATGCAGAAAAACACGTAATTCTGAGACAAGTAAAAGTAACATTAATCCTGATTGTATGTTGACCACAGTTTTGTGAGTTGTTGTGTTTTTCCTGTGGTTCTCAAAGGATCAATGGAAAAAAGAGTACTTTTCATACTAAAATATCAAAGGCAGTTCTCACGACAGGTACCGCAGATAAGCTTTTAAAGGTAATTGTTCAAAAAAGAACTGATGTGAACAGATAATCAACTATAATATGATCAGCAAATGAGGGCAGCTTTTCTCTCACTTTTGATTGTCCTCTGAGCATGATATCAGCTAACCTTTGTTCTTTATGCATCTCATCTTTTGTAGGGCCCTCTGGGTATATTTGAAGCTTGGGTGTCCTTGGGTTACTTTTTAAACACAGCAGCTTTCATTGTAAATACTGTTACCCCATTGATTGTGTTGAAATGTGATTTCCGTTTACTGTTTATCTGTCATTCAGTTTAGTTTTCTATGGTTACCATTTTATGATTGCAGCTGCTCTGATAAACAATTCAATGTCATGCTGAAGATATTACTTCCTAATTCAATTGGCACTTCACAGCATAAACCAGTAAAAAAAAACTCCAGTTCCCTTTCTACTTTGGCTACAACAAAAAGAAAGAGTGCTGTTGCTGCTATATCTCGTTTTCAGTTTAGTCTAGATAGGAAGGTTGGCAAAATATGTTTATTTTGGGGCCTGGCTGACCACCAACTTAGAGACTGCAGCGAATGGTAGACATTAAGCCTTTTATAGGCAAACCAAAGGAATTTTGTTGCATGCTCACACAGTAAATTCCTTTGCCAAGATTATTCTACTTTTTAACTTTTTTGTTTTATTTCTATTTCAGCTTTTTTACATTGGACAACTTGTCTACTAAACTTCTTACTTGCTTTCTTTCATTTGTTGTGATCTGTCTTGCTTGGTCAAATAAATTTGCACTGGACAAATGTCAGTGTTTTTATATGTTTACACAACAATATACACTTCATACATCTCCTTGGATACGAAAAATACACTGTAAGTTTAAAAAAAAGGAACATGTGGGTGAATGAGAGCATGAGAGAGCAGGGAGGGAGCAGGAAAGGAAGAATGGGGCGATGTTGAAGTGGGCAGGGTCTAAGAGACCAGCAGTGATTGAGGGAGAGAGGCAGGAGGAGTATAAGTTCCCCACTTCCCACTGCCAGCGTCACTTTCTGAGCCGGCCAGCAGCAGTGAGCCTCCACATCTCATTTTTCACTTTGTTCTCTTTATTCCTGAACTTCTCCAAAATGAGCTACAGAAGATCCACCTTTCAGCAGATACCTTCTGCCCAAATCTCCTTCACCCGCTCCACACCCCAGTACCGTGCTGCCAGCATTTATGGTGGTGCTGGTGGACATGGCACCCGCATCTCCTCTGCCTCAGTATCTTCCCTGCGCTCTGGTGCCCCAATGGCCTCCTCCTCAACTTCCTTCAAGCTGAGCAGTGGAATGGGTGGTGGTATGGCAGCTGGTTTTGGTGGTGCCGGTGCATCCATGGCAACAAGTGGCAGTGCCGGTGCTGGGATCTCGGGCAACGAGAAGGGAGCCATGCAGAACCTGAACGACCGCTTGTCCAACTACATCCAGACCGTGAGGACCCTGGAGCAGACCAACAAGGAGCTGGAGATGAAGATCAGGGAGGCCCTGGAGAAGGGGGGGCCCGCCATGAGAGACTACAGCAAGTATGAACCCATCATAGACGACCTACGCAAACAGGTAAGCATGACAAAAAAGCAATGGCCACTCAAATGAACAGATGGAAGTTGAGAATAAAATGTTAAAGTGGGAAGCTGTAGTTGTTGATAGAAATCAATGGATCTTACATTCAGCTTCGATACAGCGAAAGGTGAGAGATTTAAATGTTTGAATGCTTTCCTTAAATGCTTGCTGAGGCCTCTGATATGATATGAATCAATGAGTGCATCACAGACAATGTCCCAAGTGTTAACCTACTTGTGGCAGTAAGTTGTATCAATGTATTAATTATTCATCTCCATGTATTCCTTGAGCCTAAAGTTAAAAATTAAGATTGAGAATACTTCTGCTGAGACGGGCAGTACTTAGGTGATCAAATTTCAAACAGAAGGTTATCAAATATCTTGCAAAAGAATGAAGGGTGTGGTTGCTTAGTTGTCACCCTCACCCCGTAAAACTCCCATTCAAGCCACAAACTGGTCAGAACTTCCTCTGATGAATCACCAACACGAGGGTAACATCATGAGACAGTCAGACTCAGAAGTTTTCCAACAACCAGCATACAACCTTCAAGGGACAGACAAAAGCATTTCCAAGTGGTTCTGCTATGGTGATTCTACAAGCATTCTTTGGTGTAGGAGGGCCTCAATGTGAAACAGATGTGTGGTAATGACACACACACACACACAAAGGGTCTTGTAGTGTGTGTGCGCACACAGATGCGTGTGAATTCACTGGTTGTATAACAATCAGCTCCAGTCAGCAGAGTCAAATGTCACATTCTCCCAGTTCCAGTTCTTCAATGTCACATAATGACACATTATTGGTGGCACTTTTGTTTTTCTTCAACACATAAAGGGACTTTCCTCTGAGACAGGATGCCATGGATACATTAAAAAAAAATCACAAACACAATCAGGCCAAAAGAATTTTGCAATCTTTGCACACAGAGACACTTATGGTCATATATACAAAGAGAGCTACAGACAGGCGGAGACAGTGCAGCTGCGAGAAAATTGGAGAGAAAAAAAGCAGTATGGCTTACTCAGACAGGAAACACATTTTTCCAACAATGCTAAAACAAACCAGATTCTGTTCTGGCACAAGAACATCCCCTTTTCCTGTTCTTCAGTTTCTGGTTCCTCTTTTTTAACTGAATGTTGGATTCAACCATTTTGTGGCCCTTTTGAGTAATCTGACTCTGTGGTTGCTATTGTTACATAAGGGAAAGAATTACTGACTCAGATCATATGTTTAATTCTGTACATCTGTTAAACATCACTGTATCACAGCACATAATGATTGGAGCAAATTTGTGCATTGTATGAAGAGGATTCTGGTTAAACAATTTTGGTCTTTGTAACCAGCAAAAAGAAGATAAACAAAATAAACACATTTAATCTTCTGACACCCACTGGCTAAAGAATGTCAACTAATAAAAGTCATATTCTCATTATTCTCTTTTTCATTCCAGATCTTCGACAAGATAACGGAAAATGCTCGGTTTGTGCTCCAGATCGACAATGCCCGTCTGGCTGCCGATGATTTCAAAGTGAAGTATGTTGTTTTAAATTGAATCTTATAGTAATTTATGTTGTTCTATATATTCAGCTTATATGAATGTAAACTCACTTTCCACAATGCAGTACAAACATAGTCATGCCTTGGTGGGGTTTTTTTTTTTTTTGCCTTGGCATACAGAGATTGTACAGTCAGTGTATGTGGTCTAACATCTAGAATTACAAATAGAGTAGTAGGTTTGTTTTTTCACCATTTCTTTGGAAGCTCAGCTATGTCATTTCATGATTTTATACTGCACAGCACAATGTGAATTTGAGGTCTGTAATAGAGTTTGGATCTGTGCATTCCTACAGGTTTGAGAATGAGATGTCAATCCGCCAGTCTGTGGAGGCCGACATTGCTGGGCTGAAGAAAGTCATTGATGACACCAACATGAGCAGGATGAACATCGAGAGTGAGATTGAAGCCGTGAGGGAGGAGCTGGTCTTCCTAAAGAAGAACCATGAGAATGTGAGTTTACACTACATCACAATTAATCATCGCACTTCAGTATCAGTGGCTTCCAAATCACAAGTCTGTGAGTGTTTTAAGTTAATTTCTCTCTTTCCGTCTGTCCTGTAGGAGGTGATGGAGCTGAGGAGTCAGATCTCCCACTCAGGCGTGCAAGTGGATGTTGACGCTCCCAAAGGTCAAGACCTGGCACAGATCATGGACGACATGAGGGTCAACTATGAGAAGATTGCTGTGAAGAATGCAGAGGAACTCAAACGGTGGCATGAAAATCAGGTAATACAGTGCTAGAAAGGGTCATCAGGAATAAATACACTCGTGATTTTGTGTGGTTGACATCCTTTCCCCATCTCTTTGTCAGACTGCAGATGTGCAGGCGCAGGTATCACAGAACACAGAAGCTCTCCAGGGAGCCCAGATGGAAAGGGGTGACTTAACCAGACAGATACAGACCCTGGAAATTGAACTTGCATCCCAACAGAGCTTAGTAAGTCTCATTACATTTGAATTGGAACATATAATCTATAATCCATTCTATATTGTCTTGTTGCAAAACTTGAGATCATTTTTTTAAAATATCCTGACCATTACATGACACCCAATTTTAAAAATAATCTCTTACATAAAGGTTGGAACTTTCTCATGTTCTCCAAAATTTGACTTGCTTGCCTAAAAATATCTCTCATTCCTCAATCCATTATTAGAAAGCTTCCTTAGAGGACACACTACACAACACAGAGCTACGTAACAACATGGAAATGGAGAAGTACAACGGCATTATTATCCGTCTGGAGGAGGAGCTCACACACTTGCGTGCAAACATCCAGCAACAGACCCAAGAGTATGAGGCGTTGCTCAACCTGAAAATGAAACTGGAGGCTGAGATTAGCACCTACAAGACCCTGTTGGATGGTGGAGACTTCAAGTAAGAGTTATAGAGATGGAAGAGAAAAAAAAAGGTCAAGGCAAGGTGATGGTGGTGGTGGAGGTGAATACATAAGTCATTTGTTATCATGGTTTGCATGGTCAAGTATAACTACATTCAGAATTGAGGCAGTAGTTCCAGTTGGCAGCAGTCACATGACCAGTTCAACATGAGAGTCAAAATGTTTCATTTGTGTTTTGTTCAGGCTCCAGGATGCACTGGATGAGCTAGCGAGCATGAGCTAATTTGGAACAAAGGATCCGGGACCATCTCAACAGTGGAAGCAGAGCAACCCACAACTGTCCATAATGGACAAAATGTCTCGCTGGTCTAATCAACTAAAGGCATTTCTTTTAACCATGACCACATAAGTTGCACCACATAAATGATTTAGGCCATTCTGAATAAAGGCATTCAACTGCACTTTGGTGAAATTGGCAGTGATATTTTGAAATTAACCATTGCCTGACCTGGCAGCAAAATAAAAATGAATAAAACCATTTGTTGATCCACAGTCATGGCTCTTGTGCATTTTTTATGGTTACAGAATATAGATATATATAATACAAATATATGTGCATGTTGTGTATTGTGATATGTTGTTGTCATTATAGCCCTTGCTGATTAAAATAAAAAAACACTTATAAAGGAATTACAGATTTAGATCATACGATCATTTCTGTTGACAAAAAAGGGGCTGGCTGACAAATTACATGATTTTATAGTTGGATTAATTATGAAAAGTAATGTTAGTATTATTGTGTGTTGAATTTATAAAGTTGAAAGAAGAACGTAAACTTTTTGGGTAAAATTAAAGTCATAATAGCCTGTGAATAGTCCTCTGTGAATACCTTCACAATGCTCAAAGCTGCCTTAATTGATGTTTGGCCATTGGGGGGAAGAATAACTCCGAGACAATCAAGAGACACACAGTCCTGACATATTATCACTCTATACAATTATTATGGTGTTAATGTGTTCGGACACACATCCAGCAGACACAGGGCAACATACCTTACAACTGACAAATGTCAGTCCACTATTAAGTGGCCTTTGACCCCTGGTTTGGTCTGGTTTTGTCTCCAACTCATCATGTTTGCAGTTTTAATAGACAACTGACATTCAAGTGCCTGCTAAATTTACTACTCAATTTTATTTTCATTTTATGCTACTTACTACATCTATTCCATCACATTTCAAAAGAAAATTTGTTTTTTTTTACTCCACTACATTAATTTGACAGCTGAAGTTATTAGTTTTTACATGACATTGTGTTGAGATTTTACATGAAAACACACAATGAGCTTATAAAATATGATACATTATAGATTTATTATGCAACAGTATAAATACAAACAATACAAATACAGGACATTAAAATGCTGGTAACACAGCAATGCATCAGTATGATATATTCATGTTTAGTATGATATGATATGATATGATATGATATGATATGATATGATATGATATGATATGATATGATATGATATGATATATATTTAGTTCACTGACATCAGTCATCAATGGAGCTGAAGGAGGAATAAGAAGAAGAAGGAGCAGAAGTGGATCGAGGAAGATGGAGGTGAATGAGTTTGAAAAAAACAGCGGGAAGAAATCAGGGAGGAAAAGAGAAGAAATTTCATATTACAGTGATGACATTGAGAACGGAAGAGAAAACCACTTGGTTGGAATAAAACTGACGGAAAGCAAGAACAGATTTGGATTTCTGTCAGACAAAAATGACGTTGAAAGTTGGATTAAGGACAAACTTCGCAATGTCAACTTAGTTGATGTTAAAAGAATTGATCATTGTTGGATGTGTGTCACAGAAACAACTGAAGAAGGCATTAGAAATATCTGAGTTAGATGGTTACTAAGCGTCATGTTTCCCACTTCATAGAAGAGTTCCAGTAAAGGACGTCGTTGATGGAGTGTGGTCGATGCAAGTAGATTTAAAAAATATTACAGAGTTCTTGACAGTCATAGAATGATCAGGAATAGAGACAGAGAAAGATGTGAAACAAGATCTGTCATGCTGCATTTTGAATCAGAAAACCTGCTTGACAAAGTATTCTTAGATCATATCAGTTACCCAGTAAGGCCTTTTGTTCCCAAACCCATTCAGTGCAGACATTGTTGGAAATTTGGACACGGCTCGCTTGTGTGTAGATATGAATAGAACCCAAGTGTGTGTGTGTGTGTGTGTGTGTGTGGGGGGGGGGGGGGGGGGGGGGGGGGGGGAAGGCTAAGCCATGAGGAAGTAGCTAGGAATGGAAAGATTCAAAAGGTAAGGGAGAACAAATCAGGCAGGAACCGTGATGAATATTGTTTTTGTCAGGACAAGATCAAGTTCTTAGCATTTCTGGCCATGGTGATTAACTGTGCCGCTGAGGCAGAAAGGAAATCCGAGAGAATAGAGATAGCTGTTGATGCAGCGAGTAAGTTTTTGGATATCGTGGAAATTACTGGAGAGGAGGTGCAGGGGCTGTTAAGAGAGGCTTTCTGGCCCTCTCAGAGCCTAAATTGAGTGATATTAGAGAATGGGATAAGGGATGAAGACGAACTTTCTATCTTTATTTTTAGATTTTTTTAGTATTTTTTTCAAGGGAATTTTTAGATATAGTATATCTTTATCCTCTCTGTTGTTGTTGCACTGCTGTGGGCTGGGAGGAACAGCATTTTGTTTTTTGTGTGTATGCAAATACACAAGAAAATGATAATAAACTAAATCTTTACTCTGTTTATTTATTTTTTTTAATTTTATTTGAGTTTTATTTTATATATCATAATTTAGTTTAGACAGGAGAACTGAGTCTTATTTTCAATCCAGTAGAAGGCGGTAATGCCATATTTTGGATGCAAAAACCATCTAAAAACCAACGAAGAAGAAAGTGATGGAGCGGAAGATGTGGGTCAGTAAGCAAACAAGGGAGGAGGCAGGTCGTGAACGGCAATGCGCGCTCACGATAAACTCGCCTGACGCCTTCATACGGGAACTACTACGAACTCGCTCTCCAACATGGCGGCGTCAGGTGAGGTTTATGTGGGTGATCGATCATGGTCGGTTGGGGGGAATTTCAGCGGGTTATACCTAGATACAATTAAACACATGGAGCCTGGGGATTGTTAATACCTTGCCGTATTGATCCGCGTCGTTGTCCCGTGTGTATAAATCGGTTTGTTGCTTGTTTTGGCACGGTAAAGACGTAACTGCTGGAGGGAGGCAAATGAACGAAGCAGCGACTTTACATTTTTACTTACAGATAACAGTGCGGTCTTTTCGTAACAAAATGGTTATTGCGGTGTTTAGGATGTCTAAATTTTGAGTTTATATATTATTACAAGTACTGGAGAGTGTATGACGTGTTGTGAAATGTCTCTAACTGCGTGCGGAGCTGGCACATTGCTTGTCTACAGCGGAGCTAGCCGTGGCGCTCAGAGCACCGGGCGCAAGCGCGTTTCGTGGAGGAGGGGTCGGGCCGAGCAGTCTGGGCTGCCCGAGGAGGCTCTCCACGTGTGCAGCCTTTCTCCCTGGTGTCGGTGTTTGATGAACCGGGGCAGCTGGGCCTCATTGGTCGCATCCTACACAATACTTCCCAGGCAGCTTCACAACTTTGAGGCGTCCCTTCCTTTCCGGCCAAGTCTTGCTCCGTTGATGGCGCACTTGGATCCTGGCGCTGCGACGTGCACTAGGCCCTAAAACCTAGCCAGCTAAGCAGGGATACTTACCCCGTCAGCAGTCCTTCGATGACTAAGCCCGCAAACGCATAAAGACAAAAGCGACCTACGTAGTATAATTGGTAGGCTAATAACCCGCACTTTAGCCTCACAGTTCAGCGCTGGCCCTTACAGATGTTTACACCTTTGTAGCTCTAGCAGAAGTCAGCACAGGTAGCTCTTAGCTTGCTAATGTCATATCGTGCGGACAAATGTAAACGTTACCAAACAATCAATATATTGTTAGTTGGCGTTGAACGGTTCAAGTGACCGAGGTCAGTTAAGTTGGCCTGGTAATTGTAAACAATGACTTTGCGTTAGTGGCTTCCCCGTCTGTGTTTCTCTCTGCATGTCTGCAGGTTTTGCAACTGTGCTGCTCTCTGCATGTGTGCAGGTTGTGTAACTGTGTTTCTGTCTGCATGTGTGCAGGTTGTGTAACTGCTGCTCTCTGCATGTGTGCAGGTTCTGTTACTGTGTTTCCCCCTGCATGTGTGCAGGTTTTGTTACTGTGTTTCTCTTTGCATGTGTGCAGGTTCTGTAACTGCTCTGCTCTTTGCATGTGTGCAGGTTCTGTAACTGCTCTGCTCTTTGCATGTGTGCAGGTTTTGTTACTGTGCTGCTCTCTGCATGTGTGCAAGTTTTGTTACTGTGCTGCTCTCTGCATGTGTGCAGGTTTTGTTACTGTTTTGCTCACTATATGTGTGCAGGTTTTGTTACTGTTTTGCTCTCTGCATGTGTGCAGGTTTTGTAACTGTGCGTAAAGAATGTCATGACAGCTGGAATTTTCACAATGAAGCTCACAGCCAGCTTTGTCACTCCCTTTTTTCCTGCCTCAGACCAAAACAAATCAGACCTGCTCTATGAGATGAGCTGTGTGAAGCCCCTATGGTGGCTCACAGCCGTGTATGAGGAATGTTCTGCAGTGGATATATGACTCAAGCTATGTTCCTTAAAACATGCAGCAAACATGCAACTTGGTGTTTTTAACATGTCACGATTATTGTGTCAGAATCTTTGAGCTGAACAAATAGAGGGAAACCTCTCCTAGCCAGCTGTTGAAGATTGAACATTTCTTAGTACTTGCTTACAGTGAAATTAAATTCTGTTTCTCCCAGACCGAAAAAAACGCACCTGCAGAATAACAATTCAAACAAACTTAACTTCTAAAAATATAAAATTACTAAAAATATACTTGGCAAATATGTTAGTTTCAGAAACATAAAGTAAAAGAACTATATAAATACACACAAGTACACAAGTCACTGTACAGTGACAGTTGGACAGAAAGACCACTCCCTATATGTTTTACTTTCCAATGGGAAAATAAGTCACTGTTTTTGTTATCACCACCACATTGCAGTCCCCTTATCTATCTCGCTACTCAACATTACAAATATTGGTTGTCTATGCAAAGATGCCGTTTTCCACATGAGTGGAGGCCTGCACACAAGTCTACTGAAAACCAGACTGTTGTTGTGTTGCAGTTTCAAGAATGAGTCTTTCACAGTACATTTTACTGCATTAACTATATTTTGTAATATTTCACTGTGAAGCAACAGTTGAATGCGAATAACAAGTAGGCCTGATTTTGTCTAAAAAATGTCAGAAAATACTGAAAAAGGCCAGTTTTTCAGAGTGGAAGAGTTTGTCTTCATATGCATTGTTTGGTCTGATCAATAGCCCAAAACCAAAAGATAATCATTTTATTATCATGTATGACAAAGGAAAACTTAAATTCTAACATTTGACAAGCTTATGTTCAACATTTTTACATAAATAATTAAAGCAATTATTCAGTTATCCAGATATGTCCCGATTAATGTTTTTGTTGATCAACTAATAGATTAATGGGCTAATCGTTGAAGCTCTAATTACAATCCAGTGAAGCCATTGGGGGCTTTTGACTCTGTAATGATTAACTTTTTACACCCCAACATCTGTGGCTATCCCCAAGCCCAGAGTGTGTTTTTCAGCTATCTCAAATAGATTAAATGAATCAAATTAAGGTAAATTTTATAACTCCTTAGATGGATATAATACCACATAGTTTTTGTCATTATTACAGAAATAGTTAGTTGATGATGAAGGTTTAAGGACTTTACTTGACAGACATCTATATGGTGAACTAGCTCCTGACTAGCATGTTTCTTCCATGTCTGATTATATACTCTCTGCTCATCTTCCCTGTAGCTAAGAAGAAGAATAAGAAGGGGAAGACCCTCACTCTGACTGACTTCCTGGCAGAGGACAGTGGAGGCAGCGGTCCAGCCCCCAGCTACCCAACCAAGTCCACTAGCTGGGCCGATGAGACTGATGACCTGGATGGAGATGGTGAGCGCATGCTGAAACAGACACACATTACGTTTTTATCTCACATCTGTCTTGCATTTTTCCGTCTAATGATAGTATAATCAATATCATCTCTGTCGCTCTGGCTCGCTCTCACCAGAGAGGAGCAAAATGAAAATGCGTTAAAGAATGCAGTTATTTGGTTGTACCATCAACATATGCAGTCTAACACTTGACTGAGCGTAAAATGAGCAACTGCACATTTCGAGTTATGTGTGAATGTGTTGTCAAAGAGCTGTGCTAGTCTTTAAGTTTTACAGTGGTAAGAAAAGGTCAAGCAGATCAGTGTACCATATAGAAGAGACAACATAACACCACTTTCTCAGTTTGGATGTCACAGGGTGATAGGTGATACCTATTTTTCTTAATGTTCTCTAAGCCGTTTAAATGCATGTTGCCTAAGATAGCTGTATATGACCATGATAAATAAATTGTTAAATTCGTAAGGAGATCATATACTTCTAAATCACGACATGACATTTTGTAATACGGCTGCTTCTTACTGTTAAACTGTTCAGCCTGCAGTGCTGCTATAAAACTTGTCTGTCAGATTCAGTAATGACACTGGACACACATTTATGCTCCATATGTCAACTGTAAACTCATCGCTGCTCTGTTTTGCTTGTATTATGAAAGTAATCCACTACCTGGCTTCTATCATAGATTTCAGATGGACATTTTGAATATTAAATGGTTGTTGGATAACATTGATTCTGCCTTCCTTGCTGCCAGCAATATTTTTTGCTCTGCTGCTCGTTTTTCTTTCTGACTTACACAACTTAGTCATATTCCTCTGTGGCTCGTACAACTACAATTCATACTCCTTTGCATGATGCGTCTACATGTGTTTTTATGAGGTTTGTGATACTTAACAATACAATTCTAATTCCACCTTTACAGACTCATGTTGAACATTTTGTATTCTGCTGTTTTTTTGTTTTGTTTCCCCCCTTTGTTAGAGCAACACATCAATCTGGCCGTCACATGTCATCACGTGATGTGTACATAGTTCGCTTTACAGCATGTCATACAACATGGTGTCATAACTCACATTTCACACAACATTTAGTTTATGTTGAATTGTAGCTTCTATTTTGTTCCAATAGCAAATCCAGTTTTTGGTTATCAGATACTGATTTTTGGCTCAGCAATTTTGTCACAATGCTTCATTTTTTTAACCAACATGACATTTACTTAAGTTTCTGGTGTCCTTCTTGTGTGTATTCAGATACTAGTGTGTATTCATGCATATATTTTTCCAATACAATTCACTGTAAAGTCTTGGATTAGCTTTGTGTTGCCATTTGCTTATTTTCAAATACAATAACTGCAGGAATGGAAGGACTATGTATCAAAGAGAAAATAATCTGGTTATCCCTCTAATCCCTCTACTCATCTCTCCAGTCTCGACTTCGTGGCACACGGAGGAGGATACATACCGGGCGCCGCCGATTGACCGCTCCATCCTGCCCACAGCACCCCGCTCAGCCCGTGAACCCAATATCGACCGGTCCCGACTGCCCCGCAGCCCGCCTTACACGGCCTTCCTGGGCAACCTGCCCTATGATGTCACTGAGGAATCGATCAAAGACTTCTTCCGCGGCTTGGCAGTAGGTTTAGCAAACACACACACACACACACACACACACACACACACACACACACACACACACACACACACACACACACACACAAATACAGCGTGGGTCTGAAAATGTATAGCACTTGGTGGTTACAGTTTCTGCAACTCTTTGTTTTGCAAATAACACAACAGTTTTCAGTTGAAGTTAGGTGTGGGAATCTCATGATTTGATTCCAGTTGGTTTCAGAATCGTTTATGTTTCAAAACAGATTCTTGATTGAATAAATAGAACAGGGGACACAATTTTCAGTCTCTTGCTCAAGTATACTGTGTGCCAAACTGGTGTGCTTAGGCCACTGAAATACAAAATGAAACATAACTGGCAGATAAGATAATTGGTCCACAGACTTTTTATTTTAAAAAGTTAACTGCATTAATTAATGAATAAATTAATCTGAAAGCTTCTTTTAGTCTCTTGCCTGTATGAGAATAACAAAATGAGGGGGAGGTGAAGTGCTCCTCTGTGTTGTTATTAACGTCATGTCTCCAGCAGTGGAGAGCAGCCTCTCTGCTGCATGTTGGCTCCAGGGAAAGACATCGCTGTCCAACATGCTGAGCGGGCGCAGGGTTTTTGAGGTGAAACAGACTGAGCACCAAGTTATTTTCTTTGCCTCAGAGTTGGTTTAAGTTGTTTAATGCTGCAGTATGTGTTGGTCAGCCAGTCTCGTTTGTTACTGCTGATAGCTGCTTCGCTCCACTAATGTTAGTCTCATAATATACTTCACGTTCATCTCGCAAAGGTAATAATTAGTCATTAAATCAAAACATGCTTGAAACCACTGTCCCGGTGCTACACTTCCCTCACAATAGAGTTCCGCCTTTTTCTTTCCATCAACATCACATTATTAACCAACATTTAGAAAATCGATTTTTGCATCTAAGAATCGTTTTTTTTCCCTCTCACCCCTAGTTGAAGCCTTAATTTTTTTACGGGAGCTGTAAACACAGAATTTATCTGAACATTTAGTCAGTCTCATCTATATTCAGTGGCATGTTTTCTGTAATTAAAATCATATTTTTGAAGTTTTCATCTACACTCGCACATTGCCCTTGAGACGATGTTGTTTACACACTGGACAAATGAATTTGTGAAGCAATAAAAAACAGGACATACAGGTTAACCACTTTTTTTTCCCCTTGTGTCTATAGACTGCTGTTTCAGTAGGATCATAATGTTTCTCAGCCTGTTTCTCATATTGAAGGGGTGTTAAATTAACCATTAAAGCTATAGTTTTCATGTCTGTTAGTTTCCTCATGGAGTTGTTAGAGATTTTAAAAAAAGGTCCTTTACAGATTACAGAGCTCCCGAAAGCTGAGCTGATCATAATTCATTTTCAGAAACAGCAGAACTATTTCAGAGTGGCCATAAAATATCATAGCTGAGTAGGACCCATTGCTTAAAATGGTTACAACTGTGCAAAGCAACTAATGTTGATGAGATAACTTTGCTGATTTTTCATATTAAAGTTACCTGCAACCGTGCCAGTCCTAACCTGAATAATTGCGCATAAATTCTTGCTATTTATGTTTCACAAGGTCATGTTTTTTTGCCCTTTTTTTTCCCTCCCATTTTTCATTTTCGTACTACCATGTGTTTTTCTTCATCTTGCTTGGGTGAACTGCTTGACTCGGGGGTTTGTGTTTGTCTGAGTACGGATCAGTGCATTCTCTGTTTCATCTGTTATTCTGTCACTATCTTTGTCTTCAGATCAGTGCAGTGCGTCTGCCTCGAGAGCCCAGTAACCCAGAGAGGCTGAAGGGCTTTGGTTATGCTGAATTTGACGATGTGGAATCCCTCCTGAGGGCTTTAAGTCTCAATGAGGAGGTGAGAGGATGCAACTTGGTTTTATATTTTTGCATTTTTATTTTTACACCTGGAAGTGAACTTTTGCACGAGTTTATGTATTTACCCATACTTATATTGCACAGTAAAATAGCAGATTTGATGTTGTGTTGTAGCTTCATTGCATAACATAACAAAGATGAAATTAAATTCTGTTCATGCCAACAGAATCTGGGCAACCGAAGGATCCGTGTGGATATTGCAGACCAGTCTAATGATAAAGGTACTATGCAAATTTTTTGCTGTGACTTTTTCTGTCCTCTCTGTGTCTCAAACAGCAGTATGTCCTTCAGTTTTCAAATGTAAGTCGGTCCATTATGTAATAAACATATCATATCCTCTTCTTCACACGCTAGAGAGAGATGGTGGACTCATGGGAGGCCGTGACAGGGGTGGACGGATGGCAGACATGGGCCCTGACAAGACAGACAGCGACTGGAGGGCTCGGCCCAGTGCAGACGCTGACGATGGACCTCCCAGAAGAGATGATGCCTTTGGAGAGAGTAAGTCAGAACTTTCTTTGTTTAGACTTACACTAATTTGTATACATCTTACACATAATCCCAGGATAATTCCTAGTAGCTGTTTTGAGGACCGATTTCTTAGAATCACTGGTGTCAATCCCAATTTCATAGGAGCCCTATGACAATATTAGTTTGTTAAAACAGACTAAATTGAAAGTGTTTGAACTTGCTGACTTTGCAAGAGGAGATTTTACTTCATGCTTGTGATAATGCTAGCCATTGAGTAGCTAACTTTTTAAATGTTCCAAAATGTTAGTTATAATACTTATCATTTTTCCAAAATGTTGACTTGTCTGCAAAAAATGATGCCTTCCTTCCTTCAACTGGAACTAAATCATTAGCAGAGAAGCTGCTCATGTCAAAAACAGTATTGTTCTTACAATGCTTGCAGGATCTCGAGACCGTTATGAGTCAGATCGTTACAGAGATGGTCCACGGCGGGACAATGACCGTTATGACGGTGGAAGAGACCGCTACCGGGATCGCTATGATGACAGAGACCGCAGAGACTACGATAGAGGAGGTGAGAACTTCTGCTTGTTTGGTCCCTGTGTTGGTTGTCGAAGGTACGTGGGATTCAAATCCATCCAGCAGTATCAGCAGTCGTTAGGCTTATTCATCATCTTAAAAACATACCCATCCTAATCAAATCATGGGTTTGCACAACTCCCTGATTACCCTGCTGCAACCGTGATTGGGTATGTTGCTTCATCTGTTTTCCAGCATCACACTGTTATATGTTCATCCCTTACTCATTTTCTCTCCTGTCCTGCTATCTTTCTAGGTTATGACTCTCGTGGTGGAGGAGGTCGTCGTGCCTTTGGCAGCGGCTTCCGCCGTGATTACGATGACAGTCGGGGTAGCAATGACCGTTATGGTGACAGGGATCGTTATGGCGACCGTGACGGTGACCGGTATGAACGGCGCGATGACAGGCGTGAGGAGAGAGGTGTGAGCGAAAAGTTAATTATATAATAATGTTTGGTCTGTTTTTGTATATGATTGTTGCAGAATCTCAAATAAGGTTATTTCAATGTTTGAGTTTATGGGAGTTACTTTTGTTGGTATTTTGTGTTCAATAACATTTATAAGGATGCCCCTACCAAGGGTTTCCAACCCTGATCACAGTCCGAGTCCTTTCATGCTGATATCAAGTCAAACTCAATACTTACTTTTCTCTAGAAGACACAGCTGCCAAGTGCACAACAAAATGACATGTAGAACTTAAATCATCCCAAAATCTTTATGTGCAAAACATGCTCAGTATATGTAATAAAAATACTTAAATACATTTAAGCAGAAGACGTGCTGTGTTGAATAAATATATATCTGGCACATTGAACATCTGTAGCCTAAATCTAGCACACCTTATTTTTCACAAGCTATTCAATCTATATACTGGAGGTCCTAGGTCAAAACTATACTCTCTGAAAATGAGAAGCTGCTCCCTGATATGATGATATGACCCCTGAAATGACCTGCTCGGCTCCAGTAATGATCTTTAGGATCAGGTCTGGACATCCCAAATTATTTACCATGAATTGTAATAATATATTAGGAATGAAAATGTATGTAGTGTGAATTTATGAATTGTTGTATTTTCACACTCCTCTCAGAATTTGTAATCAAGCTGCTCTGTAGTGAATTCAGAGATTGTTAATAACGTTCATAGCCAGACCACAATGTACTTACATTGCCCTTCTTTTTGCTCACTCCAGCTCCCCAGCAGAGACCCAAGTTGAACCTGAAGCCCCGTAGCGTGCCCAAGGAGGAAGAAGGTAGTGGTGGTGGTGGTGGTTCTTCCGCAGGTGCAGCTCCGACCTCCGGCAGCAGGGCCTCATCCATCTTTGGTGGTGCTAAGCCAGTTGACACAGCAGCCAAGGAGAGGGAGGTAGAGGAGAGGCTGAAGAAAGAGGAAGAGAGGCTGCAGAGGCAACTGGAGGAAGACAAGGGTCGAGGACCTGACAGAAAGATGCGAGACAGGTCAGGGGTTGAACATTAATATGTGGATGTAAAAATGTAAAATCATTTGATGGCTTTACTGGTCATAAAGGCTAATTTTGATTTAATGTTTTGGAAGGAGTGCAGGTTATTTACACTTCAATACAATTCAGTTTTTCTAAGCTTTGCTATTGTTTTCAGGGACCCAAGCTGGCGCAATGAGGAATCTCATACTGAGCGATCTCGCACAGGAAGTGAGTCTTCACAGCAAGGAAGCACTTCTGGAAGAGGTGAGATGCCTGTGTATTTCATTTTGACATAGCTTGCCTGCAGGAATCTCGTTTCTCCTTGTAAACCTGAAGGGGCAAAATGGCACTTGTAGGTGACTGTGCATCTAATTGTTTTTCTGTCATTATAAAACGTTGAACCAATGCACAGTTTTCATCATAGGACCTCTGTTCTATCACTTACATCCTAATAATGAAGCCCTGTAAACCACTGAAGTTCCAGTCTTTAGTTTGTTGAAACAGAAATCAAACTTTTATATGTTTAGCAAAAGGATAATTGCCCTGGAAATCTCCTTTTCTAAACAACATCTCATCCTTTTATCTGCCAGCTTCACGGTGTCGAGATAGCGAGCGCTCTGGGGAGAATGAGGTTTTCAGTGGGAGAGAAGATGAACCCTCATCCCCTGGGGCCTCCCCACGGCCTCCCTCCTCCAAGGAGCCGCTGAAGGTGATGCCTGCGCCTCCTCCCAAGGAGAACGCCTGGGCCAAGAGAAGTGCGGTCAGCACAAGCTCTAGCGAGGGTGATAGGCGACCCCCAGTCTCCCCCGTCTCCCCAAGTGGTTCAGCTCCTCCTAAGCTCAGGTGAGAACACAATCAGGACAAATGTTAGGAAGCCTTTCAGGAATGTGCTGTTGAGAAACAAGTTCTTTTTAAGCACAAAGAATAGAACAAATATTTTTCTTCACACCTAAAACTGGTTATCACAGACTTGTAGAGTGCAGTCTTAAAAAGTTAAGCTTTCATTTCAGTGTTTTGTATTTTTTCCTGACTGTCCTTACTTTCTCTTTAGCTCCTCAAGTTCTGCAGATGAAAGAGGATCTGGAAAGGGTAAGGCCAACTGATGAGTGCCCAACACTGGTGATTTTACCATAACCAAACCTCAGTGTTGACTAATAAGAATACAACTGAAGAGTCAGTGTGACGCTTGCACTGTCAAACTTCATTTATTTGGCCTTCATAATCAAAAAATGACTTAACAAAACAAAGAAAACTGAAGAAGGAAGACTTTTATGGAAACAAAGACACTTTGCTGATAAATCAGCAGTCCCCAAAGTCAGCAGCCACATTAGCGACCCCATGAGATGACAAAGATGATTACATCATTCACATCATTACATTACGGTGGCCAGTTTAGGATGTCTCGGACTTCTTTTATCAGGCTCAGCTCTACTGTCAGATACTGTCAGATTTGGCTCAGCTTTCACCCGCCTATGCTGTACTTCATCAGCTTCAATTGTACTTGCTCATCTGTGCTTTGCGCTAAAAGCTGACATCAGCATGTTAACATGCATGTCCACAAGTATACAATGTTAGAATGCTAACAGGAAGTATGCTGACATGCTAATGTTAGCATGTTAAATGTCAGCATCCATCTTAATTACTGCTGATGGGAATTCAGTGATTAGTTTTAGAGGTATCCTGTCATGAACTGAAGTGTTGGGCACGCAGAGATCTTTGACCAGAAACAAAGCCAAAGTTTGTCACTAAACAAAGTAATTTGGATTCATCCCCTGGAGGCTGTGAATGTCTCCACCTAATTTCATGGCAGTTCATCCAATACAGTCCCTCCAGGAAATGGCAATCTTGGAATCGCAAAAATGAATGCAAATTCAGTATTTGCAGGGCCTTGCAATTTTGCAAAATTCTGGCGATTTCTCCATGTTAAGGTGCTACTATGAAGATTTTGACATCAATATATCATAAATTTTAATGACCTTGCGATGTGAATGAAAGACAATTGCACATCAAAGTACATCGATATCCTCTATTTGTGTTAAAATATTGAAAGTTTTTTCCTCAACTTGCAATTTTTGTCCCACAATTTTACTGCAAAAAAATCACAAAATTTCACAAAGTGCATAGCAATTTTTGAGAAAGGCGGCTAAAAAATCAGGCATTTTTTATCACAACAATCGCAAAAAAAACAAAATTCTGGAGGGACTGATAGATATCAAGATATTTTCAGTCTTTTTACAGACAAACAGGCAGACAATCCTGGCTAAAATGTTCTCTGTGTAGAATGTTTCTGAAAGTGTAATATTTTTTTAAACATCTGACAGCCCTCATAAAATTGCATTTGGGACTGACTACAGTGTCCTTGTGTCTTTTCCTTATTGAAGGACTTATTGTGGACTTGCTTGCTTGACAGCTTCAGTTAAGTGTGGCTGTGACAGAAAGTTAATCTCTAAGGACATTTGCACACTTGAGCTCTTGTAAAGATTTATTTTTGAAACCATTCATGTTGAAATGCTGCTGATATGAAAGTTGTTTTGAAACTCGTGTGGTCCTATAGCCTGTTTTTTAAAAGTGATTTGCAAGCACTGCCTACGAACAATGGTGGTAGAGTCACATCTCACAAGTGACTGTTGATCAAGAATTGCAGATAAATTTGCAAGTCCTACAGGACTCTTACATTCTCATGCGTGGGTGGCTAGTATGGAGTTTGTTTTGATTAATTAAACGTGCTAAAATCAGCAAAAGGGAAATGATCTCATGTTGCAAATTTGGTGAAACGGACCCCATAATGGCTGAGGGAAAAGAGGGGTCTAGGGTCAAGTTCATTCAGTGGTGTTAGCCACCAAGTAGGCTTGGGCAGTATCTGTTTTTACATACCTTCCTGATATTTCACCGGGGTATACGGTATATGTAGGTATATTTGTTTAAAAAAAAAAAAAAAAAAAAACGCTGAGCTGCTGGTGATAGAAGTCATTGTAGCATGTATGACATTTCTAGAGGTGATGCGGTGGCCAGGGTTTTTTTTAATACTTGCACCCACCCAACCCATTATCAGAGCCAATCCACACCACCCAACCCGCAAAAATATGCGTCAGTCAACCACCCAGACCCGACCCAAACCACAAACCACCAACTATGCAGAAATTACATCATGAATATGAGTGCTTAGGTGGGAGTACAAGGCAAAAATTCATCCAGTACCACAGCAGAGAAATGGCTGAATAAATGTCAGGTACAAGCTTACTGTAGGCCAGCAGATGAATATCAGCTCCAACAAAGAAAAGTCTTGCAAGTTTCATTCACTGCAAACATAAAAAGACACATCTCATTATTTTGGCTAAAGTTTTATATACCCTGGTATACCATAATGCTACCCAAGCCTACCACCAAGCCTGACTCACTTACATGAAGGGGGTTTCACACTATATCATATTTCAGTGTATCATAAAGAGAGCATGTCTGACTGGAGCAGGCCATGAGCTCATCTTCCTGCTGAGAATACACCGATCAACCACAACATTAAAACCACTGACAGGTGAAGTGAATAACCTTGATTATCTCATTACAATAGCATTTGTCAAGGGCTGGGCTATATTAAGCAGCACGTGAACAGTCAGTTCTTGAAGTTAAAAAAAGCAGGCAAGCGTAAGGATCTGAGCAATTTTGGCAAGGGCTAGATTGTGATAGCTAGACAACTGGGTCAGAGCATCAAAACATCAGGTCTGGTGAGGTGTTCCCGATGTTGCAGTGGTCAGTATCTACCGAAAGTGGTCCAAGGAAGGACAACCGGTGAACCTGCGACAGGGTCAAGGGAGCCCAAGGTTCATTGATGCGTGTGGGGAATGTAGGCTAGCCCATCCAGTCCGATCCCACAGAAGAGCTACTGTAGCACAAATTGCTGAAAAAGTTAATGCTGGCTATGATAGACAGGTGTCAGAACACACAGTCCATTGCAGCTTGCTACGTATGGGGCAGTGTAGCCCATACTGCACATACACCGCCAACAGCGCCAAAAATGGGCACGTTAACATCAGAAATGTACCATGGAGCAATGGAAGAAGGTGGCCTACTCTAATGAATCATGTTTTCTTTTGCATCTTGTGGATGGCTGGGTGCCTGTACGTTGTTACCTGGGGAAGAGATAGCACCAGGATGCACTATCGGAAGAAGGCAAGCTTGCAGAGACAGGGTGATGCTCTGGGCAATGTTCTGCTAGGAAACCTTGGGTACTGGCATTCATGTGGATGCAACGGTATTCCCTGATGGCAGTGACCTCTTTCAGCAGGATAATGCGCCCTGACACACCACAAAAATTGTTCAGAAATGGTTTGAGGAACATGACAAAGAGTTCAAGGTGTTGCCTTGGCCTCCAAAATCCAGAGACCTCAATCCGATTGAGCATCTGTGGGATGTGCTGGAAAATG
Organism: Thunnus albacares; assembly: GCF_914725855.1. Classification (NCBI taxonomy): domain Eukaryota; kingdom Metazoa; phylum Chordata; class Actinopteri; order Scombriformes; family Scombridae; genus Thunnus; species Thunnus albacares. The sequence goes on along the minus strand of NC_058109.1, from coordinate 24,854,674 downwards.
GAGTCCGATCCATGGAGACCCGACCTCGCAACTTAAAGGTTCTGCTGCTAACGTCTTGGTGCCAGATACTAGAGGACACCTTCAGAGGTCTTGTGGAGTCCATGCCTCGACGGGGCAGTGCTGTTTTGGTGGCACAAGGGGGACGTACACAATATTAGGCGGCAGGTTTTAATGTTGTGGCTGATCGGTCGGTGTATGTTCATTACAAGGGGAGCACAAAAACATGTCTCACAAGATAAGCTTGTGTTGTTGAACAACCATTTTTATGAGAAATATACAGTATAGCTTTACTGATGCAGCAAAACTCTGTGCTCTCAGGCGTAATTGGTGCTCATTGTGGAGAGAATTATTCAACAAATACTCAAAAGTGGCATAAATCATGCAGAATAATATGAATTCGGATCTGCAAACAATGAAATCTCAAGTTCAGACCCAAGCAATCTAGCTAAATGTGAGGACTTTGAATATCTGCAGTGCTGTATCAGAGTAGGGCTTGTTTGTTTAATTTCTTGGAAACCTTCGGCACAACTTTATAGCCAATATCAAATTTAAAAGAAATCAGCTCAGCTTGCATACAAGCAATTGTGCACCTCTCATTTGGCCCCTCATCAGTGACTTAACACTTCTTGAATCCAACCCGGTGGCTTTTGATGCTGCAGTGTGTTGTGAGTGTAGTCTACTGTATTAATTCCATCAACGTCCCTTCACTCAACTGTCTGGCTTCTCCTTTAAGATGAGAACAAGGCTGACGGTGTGCGTCGGGACCGGGGGCCCCCACGGGCAAGAGGGGGGCCTGCAGGGCCTGGAGCAGGGCGGGGCCGAGGAGAAGGTCCCAACAGAGACCGAAGAAAGGAGGCAGACAGGTCAGCCATCCAAAGCTAGCAACTCCAACGTTCTACATTAGACATGGAGGAATTTATCAGGGCATCTGTAAAGAGTGGCCTATGCTCAGCTACACAACTGATGATGCATTCATCGTTCCTAGTGTTATGGACACCAGAATTTTGGGTGTGCATATTAAATACTTTCACTACTATAAATAGTTACAGTCCCCATGATGGTAGTACAGGAAATGATCAGTTTCAGCACTAAAGCATCAACAGTACAGCATAAACTAGAATTGAGATTTGGGACATCACTGAATCTTATTTGTAGATGTTTTTCTCCTCTTTTCTGAAATGAGGACTGAGCACTTGGTGAGCATTGTGTGAACTGGATGCCAAGCAGCTCGTAGATGTAAATTTTCAAGTGATCAAAGTGAGCATCATTTGTGTGCTCTTTTAGTGTTTTGTCTTTAGATCTGTGCGTGTTTGAGTATTCACAGCAAGGGTTATCTTTCCGCTGGTGAGCCCTGCCAATAAATTTTAACCTTAGGGTTCGTTCTGATTGTAGAAAGGATAACAGAAGAGACCGAGACTCCAGACCACCACCAGAGCCAAAGAAATACGAAGAAACCCCAACCCCCGTAAGTCCTTCACTGGGCATCAAAGTCTGACTGAATAAGTGCAAAGTTTTATTCTTCAGTAAAGGGTTTCCCTGAAGCCTCGAGTTGTTTTGACCAGAGCTCCCCTTGTACGTTGTAGTTTATTTCCAGTGGATGAACAGCCCATCAGTCCTAAAATCATTTCCCTGAGTGTTCTTGGATGTTACCTTTTTATTATGTAAAGATCCTTGAAAAAGTTTGACATCTTTTTCTTGCATATGCTGTATTTGTGCAGCATCCAAAGCTACTGTGTTGATTGTTTTGCTGTTTTGCTGTTGTTGTTTTTTTACAGAAGTTCAGCTCAGCCAGTAAATACGCCGCTTTGCTAATGGATGGAGACCAAGGAGACGACGCTGAGGATGTCGAATAGAAAGAAAATAACAAGAAAAGGCCCAAGAGCGCAAGAAGAGGAGAAAAATGATGAACGCAGAAAAAAATAATCTCACATACATAGCTTATGAAAAATCTCCTCACATGGAAGAGGCTCCTGGGAGGACATCACTCCCTCCCTCCCTCCTTTCCTTCTTCAAACCTGTCCTTTACTTTCAAACCTCCCACCCATCCTCCTTCCCCTGCCCCACCTTCAGGACTTTTCAGGTTCTAAAGAATAATAGTCACATACTGGACTTGTTTTAAATGGAAAAAAGGAGTAGCTGACACATGGAAAAGTGATGATAACATTGAATTAATTGTAATAAATAAATGGAAAAAGTGAGGAAAAAAAATGAATTTGTATATTTGTGCATCACAGTTGTGGTAAGATTGGATCTGATGACAGAAGATGTACTTACTAAATTTTATCAATCTTTGACTTATTAACTTGCATAATTAATAGTTAAAATACACCATGTCAATTCATTATAAGCCATTTTATTAGTAATTTTATAATACCAATTCTTAAGCAAATTTGTTCTTTAAAAATTGGTCAAGAATCCTGTCTTCCAGTACTAGTCACAGATGCTGAAACTGGGTACTGATTTAAAAACATTTTTCCATCATGTATGCACCATTCAACAAATCATTGATTGAATTTGTTCTGAACTGGACTGAGTATTACTATATTACATCCAGTGACTGTAATTCATACGAGGTACAGTGTTGCAGGAGAGACTTGTATGTCAAAGAGAAACGCAGCCGCCACATGATTCTCACTCTTGAGAATCAATCAAGTGCCATTACTGTTATTCCCAATCATTGTATAGATGTCTCTCTATTTCCACACCTTCTGATGAAATAATCATATCAATTAAAGGCTCATATGGTCTCATTTCCAGCCATCCTAAGAGTCTCCACAGCTGTCTAAATCATTCACTCTTCCTGAAGGGAGGAATACAAATATTTGGGGAAAGTCTGGAGTTGCTAATGGTAGGTTGTGAAGATTTTCATGACATAAGAATTTGTCTTCCAATTTGCAATAAATTGGGGTCATTATGTACATTCATATAGTATGTGGTCATTGTATATGTCTGCGTTACTGTAGGGATTAAGCTGGAGTGTGTAAAATACAAATTTAAAGCATACAGCACTTCTGTATCCCTTATTAACAGCATACTTGAATGCACCATTTTAAATGAACCATGTAACCATGTTAGTGGCAGCATGGCAAGTTGCATCATGACACGCATCACTTTAAGGTGCAACAACAAAGTATTTTTCTCCGCTAACTGCTCTCCTGGTGTGGTCTGTGAGGCAGAAAATTTCCAGGGTGTTTCTTCAGTCTCGGCCCCCTGCTGTGGACTGGACTCCTGGTGGCAGCTGGTTAGGATCCTGCTGAGCTTCACATGCCACACACACACGCAAGGGATCTGCAGGGCACTCACTTTACTTTTAGATAGGCCTCTTAAAAGCAGGGCTCTCTTTACTGAAGACAAGCAGTTTATTAAGATTCACAAGTGTGTCTTTACTTAAGTAAAAGTATGAATACAGCAGTGTAAAAATACTCCATTACAAGTAAAAGTCCTGCATGAAAAGTATTAGCAGCTTGATGTATTAAGGTATTGCAGTAAAAGTAGTGGTTTGGTCCCTCTGACTGATATATTATTATATATGACATCATTATATTATTAATACTGAAGCATCAGTGTTAGAGCAGCATGTTACTGTTCTAGCTGCTGGAGGTGGAGCTGGTTTGAACTACTTCATATACAGTTAGCTAGTTTGGTCCAGTGGTTCTCAACCTAGGCGTCGGGCCCCTCCAAAGGGTCACCAGATAAATCTGAGGGGTTGTGAGTTGATTAATGGGAGGGGAAAGAAGAAAAAACGAAGCTCTGATACACAAATAGATTTCAGTTTTTGGACTTTTTCTCTAATCTTTGATTTTTGGTGAAATATTGGATCAATTGAACACTTATTCAAATGAAACCATGTGAGAAGTTTAGAGGGGAAAATCGCTATTTGGTGGATCTGTTAACAACTCCTAGACATCTGAAATGTGACCCTGACAACACACTGCTTTTTGTAAGAAAAAGCTTTTTCAAAAGCCAGAAAGATTGGAAACCACTGTTTTCATTGTCAACAATGTATTGTATTTTAAAAGCTTGTTATATTATCCATTGTGTCAAATCTTTATCTGAAAAGTAACTAAAGCTGTTAGATAAATGTAGTGGAGTACAAAGTACAATATTTCCCTCTGAAATGTAGTGGAGTTGAAGTATAAAGTAGCATGAAATGGAAATACTCAAGTAAATTACAAGTACCTCAAAACTGTACTTAAGTACAGTACTTGAGTAAATGTTCTTAGTTACTTTCCACCACTGTAAATATAATAATTACTCATATGTTACAGAGTAATTGATCCCGTGTTTCACAGAGCACACTATTTTCATAGTACATTGTTAATATTGAACTTTAGTGGCCACTTGGGGAGCATAAAGTGGGTGGTGGGTATGAGACCGAACGATGCTGACTGTGTATGTGAAGTATCAGTTGCCTTTGTGAATGAGTAAACAAAGGAAATATAAAGTTTATATACTTCAAATTTAAAATAATGACTTTTTTTAAAATATTAAATCCACAACATAATTTTTCACTTGTGCAATTTTGCCTCTCAGTTGAAATAAAACGGATGAAAATAATAAAATTAATGTCAATTTGGCTGCTTCAAGTTTCAAGGTCCTGCTGTTGTGCATGCTGAGTCACTGTCACACTGTCATGTCTTACTTGGACACTTGAATAGAACAGAGCCATTTTTAATGTTATTAACTACACCTGTGCTTTTCCTACTGTGACAAGTCAAAAAAGTCTAAAAGGCCTCTGTGACTGACATAGCACTAATAAGGGAAGTCGAGAAGATCTTCTACCTGAATTCGAAAAAAATATGAAGAAAAAAGTGAAAATGGAAGAAAATTGTCTCTAACATTTTGCACTTTCGACATATTTCTGCGTAGTATTTCTCTTCATACCAGGTTGCAATGTCAGTGTGTGTCAGTGAAAAGAGTGCTGCATCCACCCACCGCCAGCCCCCACCTCATCCGCCATATGAGTCAGCAACTGGTCCACACAGGAGGGTCCTTCTTTCCACATCAAGCCACAACCTTGCTGGGGTTTGTGTGTCATTCGTGTCCCTCATGTCCTGTCCCTATGTCCCTGCATTAACAATTTTCCAATGATCATGCCCAGATTCATTTCATGCACAGTATATAATCTGTTGATTGCCAGAGAGAATGTCATGGTCATGGTCATGAAGTACACGTGTCTGCTGATGTCTGCACTGCAACTGCGACACAGAGGCATCTCTGAAGTTGCTGAAAATCTTCTAAATTCCTAAGCACACACACACACAAGTGATTTTCTTGCGCTTAATGTGATGGAACGCATGTTTAATGGTTTGTCACCTAATTTAGCTTGCAGCCACGGATTTGTCTCACTTTTAAAACCAAAGACTGCTTTGTATGGCTTAACTGGGGGCTAAAAACATGGTTTTAGAAAGAGCTTATTGTTGGAAATTTTCCTCTCACATCCCCAGAACCCTATAGCTTAAAGCCGTTTTTTGTCAGGAGAATCCAGTTTGAGGAAATACAGCCGTGTGTGTTTGTGTGTGAGTGTGTTATTGAGAGAGAGAGAGAGCTGCAGTCTGGAGGAATTTAACGAGGGCAGCGCAGATCTAAGATTTAAACACAGAGCCTATCATTGTTTTCATCTCAGTGGAGAGAGCAGCGTGCAACTGAGGGAGTGAAGAGAGGACATTAATGTTGCTGTCATGTGTCTGCTACCTCCTATCAAACAGGTGGTTGGAGTACAGAACAGCCAGCATTTTCACACCTGAGAGACGTGCGGAGATATAATGAGAGATATTAATTGACAAAGGAGAGCGGAGCCTCTTTGCTCCACTTGTTTACAACCCAGGCGAAGCTGATAGAAAACTCAAGCACCTCCTTATGACGAGCTGAGAGGAAGTAGAAGTGGGATCAGCGCTATCCAGCCTACAGTATGTTCTCATGTGCAAAGTTACAGAGTCTAGAGGGATGACGTGTTTGAAAGAAGCTCTATCTAATCACTCCCCCATGAGGAAGAGGAGAGCGAGAGGGGTTGAAGTGAAGCCAAAGGAAAGGGGAAGGGCTTGACATCAACGAGCCAAAACAGCTGCCCCCTTCTCCCCCATGGAGAGAAAGCAAGAGAAGCCTGATGGAGCGAGAGAGGGGAAGACTGGAGGGTCTGTAAGTACGTGTGGAGCAGGAGAGAGAGCGCCGTACGAGACGTTTAAGGGTTTGTAGAGGCAAAGAGAGAAAGAGGTATTGGCAAGTGGAAAGGGGGAAGGGAATAGAGAGAGAGAGGTGGTGAGTGTATGCTTGCATGCTTTCCGAGTGAGGATAGCCAGAGAGCAAGGGACAGGGAAGAGTGTAAGAGGAGAGGGGAGGAAAGAGTGGAAGGTCTGTGCTTGGTGACACTTCTTGGAGGGGAGAAAGAGGGTTGTAAGAGGAGAGGGGAAAGGGGGGAATAGGCAGGACAAGCTGTTAGATAGAAGGTGTGAGGAGTCACTAGGGGGAAGAAGGAACATGCTGCAGAGGTCCCTTAGAAGACTGCCAGAAACATAAGGAGGCCCTTCAAACATGAAGTGTTGAGAGGAGGAAAAAGAAGAGGGACCTTCTGGAGTAAAAAAGCACTCGTCCAGGAGGAGCGGATAATAGCTGACGAAACTGAAGATACAAGGGGAAAGAGGTATCTGCTGGAAGTATGGGGTGCATTCACAGCACGAGCACTGGCAGGTTGAAGAAACATGGACCTGACGCAGGAGGAATCCCCGTAAAGGCCCCTGAGGTACATCCTGAAATCCTGCAACTTGCTGAGGTGAGTGAATAACGGGTCTGTAGGGAACTGTAAACATTCGGCAGAAATGTGCTGCTTATGATCATACGCTGAGTCCATGCATAACATTTCTAACAGCATAAGAGCATTTTGGACTGAAGGATAAACAGAGCAAAGCATAATGATAGAACTAGAAGCTGATTTTTGTTTAACTTTCAGACACAACACTTTCATTACACACTAGCAATGGACATCAAGCAAAGGAATCCAAAGAATTACCAAGTTTCTAAATTAAAAGCTGTTTCCCGCTTATGAAATATTCCTCCTCTATGTGTTGTTGTTAGACATAACAGAAGCATGCCGCACATGCTTGCACGCCGAAGGATAAACATGTGTTTTGCAGGTCCCTGTTAGACCTGCATCAGAAGGATGAGCTAAAGCAGATATTAAACTCTTACTTTCAAGAAGTATATCAGCTAATGACCGATGTCCTTGTATATTTGTCGTTCCTACTGCATACAAAGGAATCAGAGGACACAGACGGCAGAGGATGATCCACTTGATCGCTGTTAATCATATCCCACAGGGGTCAAGGTTCAAGAGGAAGTGGTATAAGTTACTGTCCGGTTTCAACCTGCCGTCTGCCTGTCTGCAGGCTCTATTTAGGAACGGCGCACATGTATAGATTTAGGAACAAACCGCACTGCTGCTCACGTAAAGCCTCTGGAGGACTTTTATAGACTCTAAAATAAAAAGTGCCCGTTGGTTTAGCACCGAGGCTGCACACACCAGAATGTGCACGTTCTCACATAACATAGTAAATCACACTCTGGCATGCTTCATGTCAGAGTAACGGGACACAGAGAAAGAACTGATTTTAATTGATGTCACTTGCGATGGTTTTGTAGTTTCACACGGTCCTGAGAGGTGCAACACAGTGAACGTCTGGATCTTGCTAGAACAAAAACATTATTCAGATCACATGTGGCTTCAAATCCCCTAAAGCCCTGATCGTGTGTGTCTGTCTGAGTTTCTTTGTGTATGCGTGTGTGTGTGTGTGTGTGTGTGTGTGTGTGTGTGTGTGTGTGTGTGTGTGTGTGTGTGTGTGTGTGTGTGTGTGTGTGTGTGGGTCTGACTATGCCAAATTATGATAACATAGTCCCCACTGAATGGGTGGACTCTGCAGTAGAGAGGAACCAAATGTGTCATACAGTGCGGGTGTTCTTTATGTTGTTTTGTAGTCAAGTCACTATTTTTCTCTCTGTCTCTCTTACACACATACACACACACACACACACACAAGCACACTCATTCCCGTACCTATTTTCAGCATTTTCATGGCTGTTTAGAGGTGACAGCCCCTACTCATGCAGGCACAGTGATATAAATATCCTGCCAGAACTGCAGCATACCCCTGGCTCACCACCTGCTCCTGTCCCTTCCTTGCTGGGTTGTGTTTGTGTGTGTGTGTGTGTGCGTGTGACCGAAAGCTAGAGGTTGTGGTTCAGGCTCTCCAGTATGTCATCACTAGTGAGGTGTCACTGAAAAAAACACTCACATACACCGATGCCTTTAGTGCCAAGGGGGTGTGTCACTGTCCTGTATTCATTTACAGTGTGTGGATGTGTGTGTGTGTGTGTATTTCAATGTGTGTGCATGCATATTTGTTGCAGCTGTGTATTTTTACCAATTGAATGCATGAGTGCAGTGTGATTATTTCACAAAATGTATGATTATGCATTCAGTCACAGGATATAAAAGATTGGAATCACCCTTGCAATGATATCTGTATGACAAAGTCATGTATTGTACTTTTTGCACTTTCAACTTTTTCCAAATTTAAAAAACAACAGTCTAATGGGTGACTTAGCTTTAAGTAACTTTTCCTTTACAAAATAGATTCTCACAATGCTGCTGCTGCTGCTGCTGCCGCTGCTGCCGCTGCTGCCGCCATCCTCCACAGAAATCAAAAGCTCATGCAGCCACAGAAATAAAGAAATCCATTATGCTTCTGTTGGTGCCTGACCCTCTCCTCATCTCCATGGTAGAAGTGGAAGTGCTTGGGGCTCTGCAGTGGTCAGAGATGTTTGGAGAATGACATACACTTTGGCTGCAAACATCCAAATGGGGTGGGGTTCTTTAATACTGAAACGCAATACTTCAACGCTGCTGATAGTCATGGGAGCCTCTAGAGACTGAATATCCAGTCAACCAAAGTTCCCTTGGTATTGAAAGTACATAAATGAGTGGAAATAACATCACCAACACCTGTGCAGTCAAACTAAATTCTCCCTTTGAGAAGCCTAAAATTGTGCTGCTCTGGATTTACATACAGTACTGAGTTACATTAGATTGTGTGGTTTACAGAACAGTTTGCGCCTAGATTTTCCTCATTACATACAGAAGGGCAAAATAAGATGAGCACTGTACAATAAAATGCAAGTTTTTAAAGCAACACTACAAACTTTACAGCATCAAACGTCACCTACTGTAGGTTGAATCATCAACAGGTACAGTAGAAATGGAAGGAACTTTATAACAACAGGGTGAAAAAGTGTACAAAGAAAATATTCCTTATATTTTTTGACAGATAGTGTTGACAAAACTCTACTTTAACCCTTTCTTATTGTTCATATTCTGACCCTTCATAGTATGGAGCGGGTCATTTTTGACCTGGCTCAAGTTTCCCTTTATAATTAGTCCCTATAGCAAATGTTGAACCACAAATGTAATTTGCATCCATATACATCTTATCAGTCATTAATAAATGCATGAATGATCCTTCATTAATGTTTCAGAGAGCAAAGAGAGTGTTTTCTTTAGGTTTGACACTATTCACTTATAGAGAAAATACATTCACCATCAGTATATTATAATCTCATGTGATCTAACATAACAGCCATAATTATTTCTATGAATTTTATAGAAAGTGAAGAATGCATCAACATTTTTGAATGATAGGTTTCATCATAACCATTAAAACCATCAATCAACACTGCCTGCAAACCACATGTCCTACTTTTCTGTCAATTGTACACAATGACTTCTGTATTGAGTGTATAGGTCATAAAGCAAAACAACAAACTGGTTTGTAAATTTTAAACAAAACCTCAAAAAACATGACTTTTACAATCCTTTTTTGTTGTGCTGAAGTTGCATCTCCCTCTCTTTTGTCCCCTAGTGGCAATAAACTCTGCAGATTGATGTATAGCAACTGCACAAAAATAAGAAATATTTCCATTTTCGTATATTCTGGGCCACTTTAGGAAAAGTCATCAAATTTCAGGCTTAAAGAATATTATTTAGGCAATTTTATTGCTTTGTCAAAATGGGTCAAATTTGACCCGAACAGTATGTAAGGGTTAACTTGATTACTAACTCACCATAGCGAACAACTCTGATCACAGGCTGTGAAATATCTTAAGTTGTTTTTGTTTGCTTCAAGAGCAGAGGTGGTTGATTGCCAACTTTTCATTGCATTTGATATTTGAACTAGGAAAGAGAATCTTTTTAAACTTATCATATTGCACCTATACACTCGTAAAATGTGAGAAGAACAAGCAAACGTGTGAGATAATTTGTTCATTTGCCTGGAATTGAAACCCGAGATGTTATTAGTTGCAAGTCATGTTGAAACACTTAATGTGAGGTATATTTATTATTTAAGAAGCTTGTCCCCCAAGCTGCCAGAGTAAAGGAAATGAAATTAAGAGATTTAAATTGGTGGGTATGTGTAGACAAAGAGATGATTCAGATATTTTAAAGGACATTTGTCCACTTGTGATCTTGTGACAAAAACACCTGAAAAAAGTGTCAGACACAGATACCACAATGTCTGCATTTCATTAAAAGCTAAGTGAGTTTCCTGTGAGAATAGAAATAGGTTTCTGTCCTCAGTATGAAAGTGAGCTGCACTGTGACTATTTGACCACCGGGCGGTGCACTTTACTCATCCTGTGTTATGAGTTTGAGCTTCAAACTGACACCCTGGCATCAAAAGATAAGTAATTGCGATGAGGTTTTAGCTGAAAGGTGATGAAATGGTGTTCATCAAAACTGAAATGTTAAAGTTGTCATTTGAGATGTTTGTCTCTTGAAAGAATTCACAGCACTTAAAGGAGGAAAAGACACCGTAATCCAAGTGATTAACTGGGCCAATATCTGCTGTAGACCTCAGTGCATGACACATTCATGCATTTATATCAATCTAGTGCTGTCTCAAAGATGTAATTGGATGGCATTTAAGTATTTGTGAGTCAAGTCTCTATAAAAGCCACATTTAAAGAGATTTTTATTCAACTGTGCAGCTTGCTCAGATGTGAAGCCACAAAATCCAAATACATGTATAAACATGGGAAAATGTGCAATTCAGTCGATCCAAAGCAAATGGAAAAGGAAAAACTGATGTAATATCTTTTAGTCACATGCCACTCAACTGTGACTTTACAGGTATTGATGTTACTATGATATTTGAAACTTCAGTAAGAACACTATGTCATTCATACAATACTTAGATAATAAAAGAGGAGTTTCACCGTAGTATTTCTGCTTTTAAAATATATTAGTAGTAGTTATACTTTTCTTTTGGTGTAGCATTCACTGGAGACCGACTATTTCATGCTGCTTAATTTTTTTTCATTTTGAAGAATGTGAATGCACGATTCTAATAAAAGTTGTGGCTTTTCTTCACTGTGGGAGTAGTCAAACTCCTCCATCCATTGTGGTCACCGGCCAGTCTACTTTTCATCCTGCAGCAGGTCAGATTTATGAGGTGACACATGGTTACAGCTCAGTGAGCCATTGCGTAAGTCCAATCGATTCAACCTCCAAAATTCACGAGTTATGTAATAACATTTAAGATGTGAATGGCTGGAGGGGAGGATGATCCTCCTCTCCAGACATATCCCCTCTTTGGTCAGGTCCATGAGTCTAACTCTGCCTAAATCTCCCCATCCCTCCCACACAAGTATACTACACACACACAGACCCAGATTTGACACGTTGAGTGGATACCACAGTTTATAGTAGCAGCCGTTCATCATAACAGCAGAGGTATGTCAATAGTCAAATGACTTTTTACTCTGCTGCTTTGATAATAGGATCGATACATACATACAGCGTAATGGTAACGTGTCCCATCCATGACATGTGAGCATCTAATCAGTCCAGGTCAGTGACCAAAGATATGACAAAAGAATGACATTATAGTTGTTGACTGCACGAATGAATTTATTATATAACTGAAGGCCTTTATTTGGTGGGCCGCACCCTACCCACCCTACAAAACAAAACATGGTGCAGTTTTCATGACTGCAGAATCACACTTTACGGTTTATGATATTGTTTATCAAATAATCATCTATTATCACATTTGCAACAGTGGCTAACATCATCAAACCCTTTTAGAAACACAGACTAACTTGTAGAGAGCAGCTTGTTAGCATAGCAAAAAGACAAAACAGCTAGCCTGGCTCTGTCCAAAGGTGACAAAAAGCACAACAATCACACTAATTAACATGTTAATATCTTTTATTATTAATTTTTTTTTTTAACATAGAGCTAGGCCAACTGTTTCCCCCTGTTTCCAGACTTTATGATAATCTAAGCTAACAGGCTGCCAGCTGTAGCTCCATATTTAGCATATACACATGAGTGTACATAGTCTTCTTATCTAAAATTAAAAGCAAAAAAGTGATTAAGCATGTTTCCAAAAATGTCACATTATTCCTTTAAACTATTCTGTGTTGACTGTCTAGTTATTGTTAGAATGTGTAACTGATGAGGTGCTTGAATTGTTGATTTAATTGTTGCCACTTAAACACCTAAACATAAACCTCTCAGTATCACATGTAAGTGGATTAAAAAGCACTTGAATTGAATTGAATTAATTCAATGTTTATTTTAGAAAGAAGAGCACAGAAGAGAACAGTTTTTAATGAAGTAAGTAACAAATTTTGTGGAATTATTTTGCTGAGGGATGTGAAGTTTAGTTTGAGCCCATCAGCTGCATTTAGTTATGTGCTTAGGTAGCACTCATGTCTGTGTGGTAAATATGATCAGGGTTGCCAGGTCTGCAGTTTTCCTGCCAAATTAGGCTACTTTTGAAGTGTTGCCTCAGGTTGATTTTTTTTTTTTTTCCGCTGGTTGGCTAGACCTATTTTGCATGCAAATTACATGAATAATATCTATAAATAAAAATATGTTTTAAATGAAATAATTTATTTATACCCAAATACTACCAAACTGACTCCAGATCACGCACACGCACACACACACACACACACACACACACAAACAACGTACTATAATGCTCTCCACCACCGGGTGCCCAACTCTTGATCCCACCTCTGGAAAACTGCTTTTAATGCTGGCACACTAGACATTTATGGTGTTACTTTGTAGATATTACAATACATTTGTCAATGATAGCAATGCTGTTGGACTTCAAAAGCAGTTTATATGGTTTGACTGAGGCATATTTTGAGTTCTGGTATTGCGCTGGCTTTTGGACTGGTTTTGATTGGCTATTGTGCTGGTTTTGTCACACAGACCTGGCAACCCTGAATATGATAGCCAGTAGCTGTTAGCTTAGTTTAGCATAAAGACTGGAAACAGGAGGAAACAGCTAGCCTGGCTCTGTCCAAAGGTCACAAAATCCACCTACCAACACCTAAAGCTCACTAATTGACATGTTATATATTGTTTTTTATTCAGCAATATATTTTTATTCAGTACAAAAAACAGATTTTCTTTTACGCAGAGGCAGGCCAACTGTTTACAGTCTATGTAAGCTAACCAACTGCTAGCTGCAGCATCATATTTAGCGCACACACATGAGAGTGTATCAGTCTTCTCATCTAAAACTAAATATATTTCCTAAAATGTCAAACTATTCTTTGCTGACTTTAATGAAGTTGTGGTTAGTACTAATGAGGTGCTTTAATTGTTGACTTAAATGTTACTTCATAAAATTTCCAATATCACCTGCAAGTGGATTAAACAACATTTGAATTTAGTGGGGATTCAGTGTTAATTTACCACAATTATTAACAGTTTTTAATGAAGCAAGCAACAAAGTCTGTGGAGTTATATCATTGAGGGTTGTGAAATGTAGTTTGAGCCCATCTGCTGCATCTGTGTTCACATTATATAACCAGACAAAGCTCAAGGTGAGGGTGCATAATACATTAATTATACATTTCTATTCATAAAGGATTTAGACTGCGTACTTTCCGTCTGAGAGACATGGATGTTTTATAATGCAGTGCAGTTAAGTGAGTGAGTTGGCTTTCACTCACAATTCAAGATGGTGGGAGGAGAAGTGAGACTCTGTAGTGTTGGATAGTCAATAAGTGTTTGCCAGAGTGTGTCCAAACCTGCGAGCATGCACTTTCACCTTCCAGGGTTAAATTCAATACCCCTCCTGTTTGGAAAACCCAGGCATCGGAAAAAGCAAAAAAAAAAAAAGTGTCCCTGAGTTGAGAAATGTTTTTTCAAAACCAGAGAAATGCATTGAGCCATTCAACAGGAGAAGAAACATCAGTGTGTGCAGGTATGGTGTCTGTGGCCCTCCACCTCTCCCATTGCCACATACACACACATATCCATATCCACCAAACACTATCTCCCTCCTGTTTCCAGGCACCACCTCCTTCTCTGCTCACGGAGAGATTTAATGGTTTAATGTGCTTCACATGCTGTCAGAAGGGCGTTGTCCTAGCTTTCTATAAACATTGTCCTACCTACTTTTCACTGGGACAGTTGAGTATTGGTCTATAAAAAGAAATCCATGGATTATGACTCAGGGCAGTACGTTTATTCCCTTTTGGGATGAATATTCTCAATGGGAGTGTGTTTGTGTGTAAAACATGTATGTTGTTGCAGAGTTTTCTCCAGGGTTAAAGCTTTATTTTCATATTTTCTCCATCATTTAAATTTATACTGCTATCAAGTATCATCTTGTTCATATAGTACCAGCAGATTTTGGAGTTAGGGTGAGTCTGTCTGTGTCAGATTTACCTTCGTCTTTTTTTTTTTTTTTTTTTTTTGTCGTTGTCCACAGAAGCTCATGTCTCATGTTTACACAGCTGCCATGATGGCCCGGTGTGGTACAACCTTCCAGTGTTGAAAGGAAATTTATAGTAAGCTTGTCATCAGGGCTGAGAGATCCAAGCTACCTCAGCCAGACTTGAAGAGAGACTAGAGTGAGACCAAAAAGTGAGGAAATGCTAAATATTATATAGTCACATTATTTACCTTGGGTTTGGTTAGAAACCTGGTTTAGATTTGATTTGGTTTGCTTGGGTGTTCAGTTTCTATGTGGACATATTACAAAAGATCTGTCAATAAGATAAAATGTTGGTTTCTTACATTTATTGCATTGGACTGAGGCAAGGCAAAAGGCCTATTGATAGGGAGAAAAATAAGACAAGTGACGAGACAAGAGAGCAAATTGATCACAGAATTCAACAGACAAATCAATAAAAACAGTAGTGTTGACAGGGACAATGAAGCAGCATGGGTATTAGCTACACAGACACATACTGTAAGGACCCAAAGAAAGCCATCAGTATCACAAAAGCCACCACTAAAACAATAAAATCATGCAACAAAAACACACAATCATCATCTTACAGTGGCTGCCCCTCAGACTGAGACAGAATCAGGACAAGTTAAAAGACAACAGGATGCCTTAAAACACAGCGTGACATGACAGGTGTTTTTAGTGGAGGAGGCTGAATTTACAGCAGGTAGGGCATCAGCGCTCATGCTGGTGTGTCGCTGATTCAGCGTACATCTGTACTGACAGCAGCCACACAGGGGAACAGTGGATGTCCAGTGCTTCAGATGGAACAATACTGGGATCAAATGCCTTGGGAAAAATAGAGGAAACTGCTTAACATGGCACACACCCATTATAAAGTATAAATTATGACAAAATACATGTGAATTATGTTCAAGGGTTTCAATTTGTCCCTCCTCTGGATCTTCTTCAAGCTGTAGCATTCATCAATTCTATTCATTTGTTGTAAGAATGATCAGATTCGACTCCTCTATGTGTTTGCAGCTTGCCAAAGCAGGAAGCCACGCCTTCACAGAGAGGAGCTTCAAGAAGAGACGCTTGTGCGATGTATGCAAGCAGAACATCGACGACCCTGGGGCTTTCTGCAAGGGTGAGTCCACATCTAAGTCAGATCAGGAAAGCAGATCCAGAGACACAACTGACCAGCATGGATACACACCTAGACCTGACAGTCCTCTCTCCTTGTCATTTCAAAGCTGATTGTCAGATTTAAAACATGCTCCTCACCTCTGTGTTCTCCCAACTGTTTGCAGAGTGCAAGACTGCAGTTCACAAAACATGTGAAGCCAAGGTAAGCTGTATGTTTCCTTCCCAAATTCATCACAGATTACACATTTTACCTTCCCACTGTCCTGAGCAAATTGTGCTCCAGTGTCAGAGGTTCTTGGGTAGCGATGTTAATACGATGTGAGTCTTAAGTGAAGCGAGCCATGTGCACTGACCTAGATGTCTGGTTAAGAAAGGCCTCCCCCTCGAACTGTAGCCAGCCAGGTTGCTATGAGTAATTCAGTCATGTGGTAACGTTGCATAGCAGGAGCCCTTGAGAGTCCTCAAGCATCCATGAAGTCTCAATTGTAGTTTGAAGTGACTGTTTGATACAGCTTGATTTGAAGCATTTGTGCCTATCAAAGAATAATATATTTTACACAATAATCCAATGTTCATTAGTATTGTGTGTGAGGAGGCTCTGAGACAAATCAGTAGGGGGCAGTAGTGAGCTTTAAGCTGTCTTGGTGGTCTGTATGTGCAGTTGGGGTCTGAGGAGGGGGGAGCTGAAGAGGGAGGACAGCTTAAGGAGATGACACCTTACAGAGAGATGTCTGTTTATGTACCTGTCTCTCTGTCAGGTCAGATCAGCAGCTCTGTGTATTTGGCCATAAGGAAGTCAAGTACAGTGGCTTTTGAACTGGCTCAGGATAACTGGAAGTTCCTTGCTTGCAAGAAATATGCTTTCTAATACACATACATGAACAAAAGCACACACATAGCCAGTGTGCTTAGTGCATTCAGGGCTCCATGCGTGAATCTTCATCTTCAAGAAGATGAAAGATGAAAGATGTTTTTTGTTGAATATTCAACGAGCGTCCAATTTTCTTTTTGTGGGTAATCTGAAAGGAAACTCTTTCGCTCACTGTTTTGACTGATAGAAGCATTTAAGTCCAGTGAATTTCCTCACAGTGACAGACCTGAGAAAGACTAACAACTACTAATGAGGATAATGTATATTTATGTATGTGCAGGCTTAAACATGGCAAATAATTGTCAGTGTTAACAAGTTATGTTCCTGGAAACAAGAGAAAGACAATGAAGTGGTATGCTGTGTTTCATTAAACTCAGCTTGACAGTTGTCTCTAGAAAATTTTTAAAATGAGCCAGATTGTATTGGCGCAACTGCAATTATCTTCCCCACTGGAAAGATTTCCACTTGTTTTAGGAAATGTAACTCAAGTCTTGTTTGTTTGTTTTTTTATCCTGCCCATAGCATCTTTTATATCACTTTCCTGTGAAATGATCATTATGTATGTGCAGCAGTATTGTCAGGGCAGTATGGCTTTGACCTCTGACACTACATACTATTCACACACAATATATGAGCCATGTGAACTGAATCATATTTTCATGTTGCCACAATATATCACAATATACAAGTAATAATGCACAGTAATTATAAGCTTTTTTGACTCAGATGGAAATGTAAGATACAAAAACACTTCAATGACTGGGGAAAAAAATATGATGTGACATATTGAGATATTTCCAGCGCAGCTACAAAGGAGCTCAGGAACGCAGAACATTTTTCATGCATTACATCAGTGGTAAATGACAGCTTTTGTTGTCAGTCCCTCAAAATCAAAGAGAGAGAGGTTCTTGTCACTATTTTGCGCTGTCGTCTAACAATCATACATGCTGACATCCATCATAGAAAAGGCAGAAATACCTCTTTTACCCTCATAGAGTTGCCTTGATAGATCAGCAGAAGACTGAGTTTTGAGTAAGGTGTCTGGTCTTTGTTGTTTTGGGACCAGGAGTGGGCTGTTTCATTTTAAAAGGGCATTTGTGCACTGTGTAAGAGAGAGGCCCTCTCTCTCCTCTCTCTGTCCACAGCTTATGTCAAAGCATTGGCAGAAGCCGCCTCTGCTCTCATGTGACCTCCACTCACAGCAGCTCAGTATCAAACACCACTGAGTGAGCTCATGACCTTGCTGTAACTGTGCTGTAGTGCCTCACTGTCTAACAGCACAAACACAAAAACAGCACATTTGCACTCTGACTGCCACGCGGAGGGACCCATCACCTTTACTCAGCTCTTCAGGTCAACTCAAATCCTGCAGGATTTATGACAGGGGGAGAAAGTTTGCCTTCCTGACCCCTCCTCCTGCTGCTCCACACACACAAACGCACACGCACTGTAATGGTGTGCGACTGACTGGGCACAACCAGCTGTTGTGCCTTAGCAGCATGTATTAAAAGAGGATTATTATTTTTGTCATACTCGTCCCCTGGTCACCACGGCGATAGCCAAAAACAACTCCAGTGGCTGCAGGAGAGGCGGGCGCTCTGGACGAGACTGGACATTGTCACACAGGACATTGATCAATCTGGATAGGAGAAGTCAGAGTGGGTAAATATAGAAAATAACAAGAGTGCCGTAGATGCCTGGCAGTGAGTGATCGGTGTGGGGGACACAAATAAGTGAGAGGCAGCTGGGGAAGGCAGACCGTGTGTGTGTGAGTGTATGTTATCAGTCCCATTTGGGGGTATTCATAAATAAAGGGGAACACTGGGTCAAGGCTGCAAATTGCTGCCTGCTTAAGGTCACGCTGCGGTTTCTATGTGCTTCTCACATGTCAACATATTGCTTCCTTTCTTTTTTAACTTGTTTCATCTGTTGCGGCTCACTTTCATCATCTTTTTTTTTACCTTTATGCATTATAGTTGCAGTTAAAGCATCTCCCACCTTCTATTGCATTCTATTTCTATTCTATTTAGATTTTTTTCCTCCTTATCAAGTCTTTAATCCTTTCATTATTGTGTCATGCTATCATTGGTCCATCTCCATAACTGTCACCATTATCCCTCGTGCGTTTCCTGTTTCTCTCCCGTCTTTCTAATCAACTGTATTCCTCTTTGGGCTGCTGCAGCTTTCATTCTGCCTCTTGTCATCTCTCTCTCTCTCTCAGCCTGGAGGCTATCAGAGAGGTCACTAGACATCGGCACTCTGTGACTTTGCAGGGCTGCCCGGTGTCTGCCTTTGGTGTATTGATGTTTGTGTTAGTGAGCGCACGTGCTATTGGAAAGTACTTGTACAGTTGACGTGCTTTACTGTCTCTGTGCTTACGACACGGGTAGAGCGGGATGGAAAAGCTATGTTGCAAATGGTGCTGGCACAGTGGGAGTGTGTATGTGTGTGTTATGGTGAGAGAGGGAGGGGGGTAAAGTGAGTTGGTGAGAGAGAGAGTGAGCAGAGAGTTTGTGTGTGTGTGCGAGAGAGAGAGAGAGAGAGAGAGAGAGAGAGAGAGAGGGAGGTAGTGTATCCCACTCTACAGACTGGACTGCTCAGAGGCAGAGGGAAAGACTGAAGCTGCTTGTTGAGAGGTAAAAAAAAAAAAAAAAACACACTGCGCTGTATTTACTAAGTAAAGCTTTGGGTTTAGTTTACTCGTATATTCTCAGCACTTTAGTTTGGACTTTTCATATACTTTGTGTATTTTTCTTTTTTATTCAGTAGCAATCTAACAACCTTAAAGCCTCTTCACAGTGTTTACTCTGATAATGCAGCATGTGATTGTGCATTATTCCATTAAATCTGTAGCCAGAGTGCGCTTGCTTTGCCCAGAAAGAGGATTTAATTTACTGTGATTAAGGCAAGTGCAGAAAATGAAGAGGAGACTCCTGCTGTGACCTAAAAAACATACACAGATTTTAATTTTTAATACTAGACAGTGAATTCATAAGATTTACTTTTTAATGAGATAGTTGTCACTATGTGCAGGTTTGCAGATTATAGAGTGGAAACTGTGCCCACAACTCTATTCTTTATATCTGAATTTTGTAAAAACTTGCAACCAAGCTGCGTAAGCATGTTTTGTCATAGATTAGATGTGTTTGTGGCTATGTGTCGGTTCCTGTCTATCTGCTTCTCTCACTGTGTATCTGTGTGCATCTGTGAGTGTCTGCTTACACTAGAGTGCATCTGTATCTGTATGTACTTGCTTAATTGTATCAAGATTTATACTATCTACTCTCTATAACTTGTGTATGATGCTGTGAAAAGGCTATTTCCCACAGTATCTATCAACTGTATCTATCTGTTTCAGCACTGTATATACATGTGTTATCTATGTATTTTGTGTACAGACAATCATCTATAACCAAAGGGCACCTGACAGAGACAAATGGCTGTACTCCAGACTCAATCAGCTGTCCTAACATCATCTAATGGATCGTAATGTTGCGTAGTGAAATACAGATGGTTACAGTGTCTGCTCATACACAGCAGCTGTTCTGCTAATGTGTCATGCTGATTACGAATTGATATAGTTATTAGGATGCTATAAGGACTATGTCTTTGTGTAATAGGCAAGTGCTGCACTTAATAGTGTTGTCCATTTGTGCTAATTAGTGCCAATAAAGCTGGGACTCTGCAAAGTTTCAAAACTGTTTTATGCTGTTTGCATGTTGTGAGTGTCTGTGGCCTCTGGTGTCTTGAGGAACATGGCAGCATGCGTCATGTTTTCAAGCTTTGTTGTTGTCCGGATCTCACCACAGGTGACTGGGTGGACATGCTGTCCTGTGGTAGCTCTACGTGTCACTGCAGATCAATGGGAAGGTAGAAACAAGCTAAGTCTATAGAGATAGAAAACTCAGTGGGATGGAAATTGATTTTGTGGATAGAAAATCCTCTCAGATGAACATCTGTGTGACTTGATTAAGGTAGTTACTTATTACCGTCCCAGTGCTGTAGCTATTTATAGCCATCTGTGGTATGATGCTTTGTGTACTAATAATTATCATGGTTAATTTAACTGCTTTCCTTTCCTTATCAATAATGAAGTGACACAGGGACACCAAACAAACGCACACACAGATGCATGCACATACTGTTTATATTTACCCACTACTTTTCATTTCCTGAGAGATTAAGCCAAGTGATAGGTGCACAGCAAGCCTTGTTTAATATTCCAGGAATTATATTGTTTCAATTATTTGGCAAGGTCAACAATGTGAGATTACAGGGTGTGACTTTAAATATTTCTTTTGTTGATAGCTATGTTTTTTGATGGAGATAGATATTAGGATATGATACATTGATGTGATATTGCTGTCACTTACATATTGAGTCTTATATGTTGTCAGGAAAGATGCAACCGCCAAAGTCCATCCAGGTGTGTGCTTGCTGACTGCAACCATGTTGCATTCAAGACTTCAACTGCTAGATCTCTTGAAAATGTCACTGCTGGTGCTGCTGCTGCTGCAAGAAAAGCAAGTGGATTTGAGAGATGATGGATAGACAAATAGATGAAATGAGCCTTTAAGTGTTCTGAGGGATGTATGGTCTAAAATAAGGAGCTCTATCAAAATAGCTCTGTGAAATCTCTCTGCTCTATGTCAGTGGTCAGGAGGCATGTTCAGCTGTTGACATGTCTCTCCCATCCAGGGCTCGCTCTCGCCTTCTGTCTGCCTCTCCTCTTCCCGTCCTCCTGATGTCTTTTTTCCTCTGAGCTCTGTCTATCTCTCTACTCCCCAGACAGTTTGTGTTATGCTTTGAGCCTTTGTCCATGCTTCCCCACTTCCCCGAGCCAGTTAGTGATTTGCCACAGCTATGTGTGATGTTTATCAAAGTGTCCTTTGTCATCTGATGTTGTTTATTCGGAGGAGGACATATTTCTATCTCACAGCAAAGATGATTGTGGTCATCCTGTCCCGAGGCGCTGAATCCTTTGGGAGTGGAGGGAAAGAGAAACAGAGGTAGTAGGAGAAGGTGAAGCAGAGGGGAGTGACAGACTGCAGGGGGTAGGAAATGGGGAGATGAGGAATCTGGTGCCCTGAATGAAATGTTAAAACTCTGTGCAAAAAAATAAAAAGCCTGAGATTTTATTTTAGCTTTCAGTGGACTTTGGGCATTAGTGTCTTTTTGTGAGAGTATGGAATTTGGAATAAGCCACGGTTATTTTTGCTTTTCCAGTTTCAAATGGGAAGGCTTACTCACTTCTCCCTCTCCAGAGTGTGATGTCAGCTCTGAGTCGACTGTCAGAATGAAAGTCGCTCCTCCTGGATGGCATACGGACGCCTGTGTCTCAAACACTCACATGTATCTCCCGCTTCCCCATAACTGACTCAGCTGCTCCGGCACATCTCTGTGTTGGATTTCCTCTCCCTGAAGTAGGAGTGATGATTTAAGATGTGGCAGTGAAAACGTTACGATCTGTGCCAAAGTCACTTTGTTGTGGAGGGATTATCTGCCAGGAAACTCTTAAGGAAGATCCGCTGTTACACTAAAGGTTTAGACTTAAAATGCCAGAAGAAAGTGACAAATTCCTACCACAATTTTCCATAGCCCAAGGTGATGTCTTCACGGAATAGTTTAATCTTTTGGGAAATACATGTATTTACTTTCTTGCAGAGAGATAAATGAGAGGATTGATACTGGAGCCAGTAGCCAGTTAGCTTAGTTTAGCATAAAGACTTGGAAAAGGGGGAAACAGCTAGTCTGTCTCTGTCCAAAGGTGGCAAAATCTGCTTACCAGCACCTCTGAAGCTCACTAATTAACGTCATATCATGTTTGTTTAGTCTGTACAAAACCAGAACTGTAAAAATGATATCACCATTAGGATGCCAAGCAACCATTAAGACTCCAGGAAGACACTGTGCCCACCAGGCAAGAAATAGTCCCACATATAACTCCCCATCATGCCAATACCTGTCATTTTAGATGTTGGCATTTGTACGGATTAAACAAATGATTGATTATGAAATGTTGATTAAACATGTTAGTGAGCTTTAGAGGTGCCTATCCAGGCTAGCTGTTTCCCCTGTTCCCACTCTTTATGCTAAGCCAAGCTAACTGGTCGCTGGCAGTAGCTTCATACTTATCCTAAATAAGAGAGTGGTATTGATCTTCTCAAGAATGTGAAGAAGTTCAATTGTTTGTTTTGTCAGTCCAAACAGTCCAAAAGCCAAAGATAAGAGAGAAAAGCAGCAAATCCTCACATCCTCACAGAAGCTGTAACAAGGAAATGTTTGCCATTTTTGCTTGATAAATGAAAAGTGGATGTTACTTGATGAACAAGGCAAACTGAACCACTGTGCAGACAAGGCATCTGGTCCACTGACAGTCAGACAGTCAGTCCCTGAGGGCGGGATCGAGTGCTGTCACTGGCACCTCAGTAAAAGCTGGCTGATGAACAAGACAAACTGAACCAGATGGCTCAGTTCCCAGTGGCTCCAGCATACAGTCCACATGCATTAATGAAGACCCTGCGGCTGGCGGGGGTACCAAAGACACGTGTACACACTCTACATGTTTGTGTGTGTTTCTATGTGTGTGTGTACGCGTGAACCTAGATTGACCAGCGCTGGCATCCGGTTGCAAATTGCTTCCTGTTGACTCTAGTGTCTTCCTCCTCTGCCTTTATGCTGCATGTCAGCGCTCTCTGCCTCTAGGTTCAACTCTGGTCTTCTTTTGTGCATGTGTGTGTGTGTGTGTGTGTGTGCATGTGTGTGTGTGTGCATGTGTGTGTTTGTATATGTTTACATTGGTACACACGAGTATGTTGTTGTCTCCTACTGTTCCTTCCTGAGCCGACCACTTTATCCACTTAACTACCATTATTAAACCTATTAAGAGAAGAGTTCTCCCCCTATGGCTGAATCTCCCTGTCCTTTCATTTCCTACTGTAGGTTTTACAACATGTTTGTGATCTGTCCTTGCACACTATACACACTCGAGAGTTCAGATTATTCAGGAGCCAGGGTGGAATGTGAAAAAAACTGATCGACTCAGGCAAAGAAGCCACAGAGATATGACTATTACAGTCCAGAGCTCACTCAAGATCCGGGAAATCAGATATTAACAAATAACAAATGAGGAATCTCAGTACTGTATGTTGGCTGCCTGACAATAATCATGTAATGACATCATCTTTCAGTTCAACAGTAGCATATTTTGTTGACTTTCCTCTGCCATGCTGTAACCAATTACAGCATGCCTTTCTCTCCTCCCTTTTCCACTTCACTCCTCCTTTTACTCATTCCTCCCTGGATCACATGCCTGTTGTTCCCCCCCTTTTCCCCCGTCACACTCTCCTAAACATTCTGTCAGTCTTTCTCTATGCCTCGTCTGTAATATCATTTGCCATCTCCATTTTGTGCTATGAAAAACAGTAAGAAAGCTATCATTTCGTTTTATGCAATGTAATAAAAATCCACCTTTTGGACTGATGACAAATCTTTTTGACCAACTCATTTTTACCAGGAACTATATCATATGTAATTCTCCAAGTCGCAGTGTTCTCACCTTGGAAATCCACAGTGCTACAATGAAGTGAAATGAACTGAAGAGAAATAATAAATTGCTTTTTCTTTTTCTCTGGATAATAATTCAGTGAGACATTGGTGTCAGCTGATGAGAATACAGTACAGTTGGGCCATTTTTTACAGTCACTCAGTACAGTAAGTTATAAGTCATAATCAACATCCCGTATCTATATCGTCTCTTTCAAAGAAGCTGCTTGAGGGTCACGATGCAGCAGCTGCATTACAAATTCTTCCACTTCGTCAACACAATGTCAAGTCAGTATTGAATACATCACGACATGATCATGAACTTCATGAACTTCAGCATGAACTTCTTCAACCTCGGCTATCAGGGCCAGCCTGTGGAAATCAAATACCCAATACAGTTTGTTTCCTCTGATACTGAGAGTGGAACTTGCTAGAGATAGGTAATTAACTGTAATAAACCTTGGGTTAGTTAGAGCATGGACAGTCTACAAACTACTGTACTCCTTAAAACCAATAGCTCTCTGGAAGTTATAAAATCAATTAAAAATGAGTTGAAATAAAAAAATTTGGTCATGAAAATATCCCCGCAGTATTGACAATGCCTTGGCTTGTTCTTTCTATAAAAAAAACTCCCAATGAGTGTATCACAGTGCGGTCGCTGTTGTTTTCCAGAGGTTGTTTCAGTTGTAGATCATTGTGATTACCAGGCATTTGACTTGTTAACCTGTTGCTTGACACCTGTCATCACTGGCCAGCCCTCAGCCACAGAGGGCAGCTCAGCTGTCAATCACTCTGATGGCACAGTTGAAAGGTCAAAAGTTGACACACTGTCACTTGCCAAGGTTTACAGTCGGAGCCCATAGCTGTGCCATAGCACTGAACATTTCCTTCCTTTCCTTAGCTCATTTCATTTTTTAAGCACTGGAGGTGCTATTAATGTGATGTAATGTGTATTATTGTTTATTTTTCTCCTTGTTGTTGTGATAACATTATGAGATTTCCATTTTTTAAAAGATTTTTATCTGATGAGATCATCTCATTAATCGGAAAACAGCACATGTCCTTTCCTCAGGACAACATACCATTCTCTACTAGCTTGTATTCATGTCTCAAGTCTATTTGAATATTAGTGCTTGTAGCCTGTTTGAATGACCCCAGCCTTCCCTCTCTCTCTCTCTCTCTCTCTCTCTCTCTTTCTCTCTCTCTCTCTCTGTATACGTGTGTTTGTGGTTTTGGCAAGTTTAGTGTTGGCTCATTAGCACAATACAAGGACTGCATACCACATGTAGAGTTTTCCTACAGTAAACTTTATCCATGTCTCTCCTCTCCATATTTATGAGGCAAAAAGCTCAATCAATCATTTTTATTGAGTACCTCTTATTATACTGAACACATCTGCTTATTCAACTGCCTGCTCAGTACAATGAACACCGGTCAGTACATAACAAGGAAGAGAAGTTCAAAGTCAAAACATTTGCGTCACATTTATAGATTTTTAGTTTTCTTTAGACATGCATGCCTGCTGTTGCATGTCAAGGTTTGTCTGTATGTGTATATGTCTGTATGTGTTGTCTGTATATGTATATATCTGTGTGTGTGTGTGTGTGTGTGTGTGTGTGTGTGTGTGTGTGTGTGTGTGTGTGCATGTGTGTGCGTGTCTGACATCTTGCGTCACTAACCCATCATGTGGAACGGCCAAATCTGTGCTGACAGCCTCTTCTTCAAACCAGCTGCTGCAGCTGACTGAGGGAGAGTGAGAATGAATCTTTCTATCCTCTCCATCAGCTCTTCAGCTTCCTCCTCATCCCTCCATCCTTCCATCCCTTCATCTGTGCCACTGGAGCAGGACCAAGAGCGTTAAACCAGACACATGACTTGGCGTGCGCTGCTTCATTCCCAGTGTGCTTGTGTGTCTGTATATGTGTGCATATGTGACTGCTGCATAGACTGACCCTTTGCTGACTCTCTCTTTCAGGTGTCTCCCACCTGTATCTCAACAACGGACCAGGTAAGTTTGTACATGTATTTGTTAGAGAGTAGTTCTATATTATGTAATGCAAAAACTGCAATACAGTTACTATTTTATGTTTGTTTCTCAGCAGGACTCCATTAAATCAACATCACAGAAGAAAAGAGGCTCCATACCAAGGTACCACAAAGCCTGAATGACATCAAGAATAAAGAAAATGATATTTAATATGTTATCATATATAAAATAAACATGAAGGACTTAAACTTTGGCTACCTCAATTGCCTAATGGCTGTTTTTGGCTGGACTAATATGATGAATTCTTCCAATGTTCAGGAGTAAAAGTGTGGAACAAGTGATGGAGCGTGTGATGGAGCGCCACTACGATTTTGACCTCACCTACATCACGGAGAGGATCATCTCTGTCTTCTTCTTGCCAGACCTGGAGGAACAGCGGTACCGCCGAAACCTACAGGAAGTGGCCTCCATGCTTAAATCCAAGCACCAAGACAAGTTCCTGGTCAGTCAAAAAAGCTTAAAACATAACTGATATACGGTAAACTGTTGAATTTGTCTCCTAAAAGACTGAGTGAGAAATGTGAAAGTCAGGCAAAGGTAATGGCTGCTGTTAAAAGTTTTATTAAAAACAAAATAAAGAGGATTTATTTGCATATTCTTCTAACTATCCAAAAAGGTTGTTGCTTTAGTCCTTAAATGTGATTTATGGGGACTATTAAACTGCCTCCCTTCCACGGTTTCCTTTAATTTTGTGTTTTGCAATATTTTTGCTCACTTTGAGGCAGATGAGAAAAATGTAAGATTTGTGATATCTTGTTATGCATCTCTGCCTTTTCCAGCTCCTGAATTTATCAGAGAAGAGACATGACATCACCAGACTGAACCCAAAGGTAGTATTTACATCTTAAAAGATAACACTACTGAGACACATAAACTATGTATTTTCAAGGTTACTGGAAAGGTTTTATTTAGTTGAAAACCACCAGAATTTTAGACATTTCTCCTCCTCTGTGGTTCAGGTGCAGGACTACGGCTGGCCTGATCTTCATGCCCCACCTCTGGATAGGATCTGTGCTGTATGTAAGGCCATGGAGACCTGGCTGACCTCTGACCCCAATAATGTAGTGGTCCTCCACTGCAAGGTCAGTGTAACATGAATGCACATCTGCTAGCTTTGCCATGAAAAATGTTAAACTGTGCAAAAAATTGTTTCATTGTTGCTTTGATCCATGTTCTGACAGGGAAACAAAGGGAAGACAGGGGTCATCGTGGCAGCCTACATGCACTACAGCAAGATATCAGCAGGGTAATCTTTCATTTATTATTACTGTCTTTAAGGATTAATTTTAGCCAAGAAGAACTGGATCTCTACGTCAGAAATTGCCAAAATGCATCACCAGGGTGACACATCTTTCTTGTGTTAAAATCAAATCAACAATACTCCTATTAAAATCATCTATGTGTGTCTTCAATTTCTTTTTTTTACTGATATATTTTGTTTCATGTTTCAAAATCATCCTTGAACCCTACCAGTGATAATTTGGTGAATGTGATCACTGTCCTTTGTGTATTCACAACTTGTTGTTTGCCAGGGAAAATGTCTAAAATGCCAGTAAAGCAGTACTTGTAGAATAGATTGAATTGGTGGACAAAGTCACCAACAACAGCCTGTTAGGCTAGACATACACCCCACACCATCCAAAATACACACTCTAACTTCTATATATATTTTTTTAAGCACAGAAATCTATACTAAACCATTTGTTAATATACTTCTGGTTGTGTGTCCACAGAGCGGACCAGGCTCTCACCACACTAGCCATGAGGAAGTTCTGTGAAGACAAAGTCTCCTCTTCCCTACAGCCCTCGCAGAACAGGTCTGACACACTCATATATCTGTGTTTGCTCCTCTACCATATATCACTCCTTGTAATGCTGCTGTGGTCACCTCAGTTGCTTTCAGCTCATTTCCTCACCTCTCTTCTTTAGGTACATCTACTACTTTGGTGGTCTGCTGTCAGGTACCATCAAAATGAACAGCAGTCCTCTGTTCCTCCACCAGATCCTCATCCCCTCATTACCAAACTTCCAGGCAGGAGGAGGTCAGTTTTACATAATGTTGTAGTATTTTTTATGGTAATTCTTGCCTATGAATACTGAACAAAAGTGTTTTACAATGTCAAAGAAAAAAAAACAATGAAGCCTTTGTCTGCAAATGCTCCTCTACTTTTTTTTTGCATCTGCAGGTTTCTATCCATTCCTGAAGATCTACCAGTCTCTACAGCTGGTTTACACCTCAGGCGTCTAGTAAGTACCTGGTCAGTTATCCAGTTGTGCCACTATGTTCTCTACTTACCTCCTACGGGAAGAACCCTTTCCTCTTTCCTTCCCCTGTCCCTCTGACAGATACTGTCTATGCAGGCCACTGTCTGTGTTTAGGCGTAGGCTGGTCTGTGCTTATGTTAAAGTTAATGTTGTTTACCACTGTTTTACCTAACTGAGACATGTTTGACTGATTTTATGTATGTTTTAAGGTGGTGTACCCGGTTTTTATTCAGTGTTTGTGTGTGTGTGTGTGTGTGTGTGTGTGTGTGTGTGTGTGTGTGTGTGTGTGTGTGTGTGTGTGTGTGTGTGTGTGTGTCTGTGTGTACAGCGATCCCCAGACCTCCAGGGCAAGGAAGCTGTGTGTGACTATGGAGCCAGCACTATTATTAAAGGGGGACATTATGGTGAGAAATAGCACTAATTGGAAATCGTACTTTGGTTTGAATCATATCAGTACATCGCTGCAATAACTGTAAATGTACCAATTGTTACTCCTGTGTAGACAAAGACTCATGTTCTCACTCACTAAACTGCTTTAAGAAATAGACTTTGACTTTGATGAACTTTTGTAACTTTGCTTTTAAAAATATTTTTAAACTACTTAAGCTCCAAATCCTCTGTACTCTGAGAAAACGCATGTTTAATCATTTTCTTACTGTCTGGCATTTATCTTTGAGGGGGTCAAAACCTTCAAAGCCCTTAGCAACCTAGAAAGACATGTATGTATTTTATTTATCTCAGTGTAATCAGTTGCCACAGCAATGACATGTACAGATGGCATGTAATCCAATAAAATTAAAAAAAAAAACTATAACCAAGCAAATAAAAATTAAATTTACCATTGTGTCACATTTGCAATCACCAAGTCTATTAACACCAACATTTTTAGAAATTCAATGAGAAATGAGCCTCAGAATTTGTACTTCTTCTCCTTCTTCTTCAGGTAAAGTGCTACCACCGACGGAGCCGAGCAGCAGAAAGAGAGGTGATGTTCAGGGTCCAGTTCCATACCTGCACCGTTCACGGAGCCCAGCTGTGGTTTGGCAAGACTGAACTCGACCTAGCCTGCACAGGTATAAAAACAGAAGCTCAATAGCTTGTGTGAAACTGGATGGAGACCAAGTAGGAGTATTTTTAAATTTTGGACAGTCATGAAGGCATTACAGAAGGGAGGAGAGTGAAGGTTTTTAAAACCATAGTGCCATACTATATCACTGCAATGTGGCTGATTATACTATTGTACTACTTATACTACTATACTACACAAATGTTTTTTGAATATATGGTTAACATAATGAATGAACAAATGGAAAACCTCCTGCTGTTTATTTCTTGTGCTTCCTTGAAATAGTTTACATGATGATTAATTAATAAAGACCCACTTATTTTCCAGACCATTATGGTGCTTGTGTGTGTTTTGAGATAAATAGCAAATGACAGTGTCAGTTTAGATGAAACAGAAATGCTTGTACATAGCTCACTAAGCAGCAGTCTCATGACAGATGAATATGCTCTAAGTGCTACATGCTGACGCATACAATGTATAAATAATATTACCCACAGTCTTGAGTGAAAGTAAAAAAGAAGGCTCATTTCAAATGATACATTTCTTTGAAGTGTTATGCTCTGTTTACTTAAGCTATTTTCTGTCTTTGGTATTTGTGATTCTTGTTATTTCTACTTCACAGATCACACATTTGTGTGAATGCTTTTATCACTCTCTGCAGTTATTCTCTGGATATTTTAGACATTGTCTTTATGCTCATCTTTCTGTAGATGACAGGTTCCCTCCTGATGCTACAGTCGAGTTTATCTTCTCTAACGGGCCAGAAAAAATGAAAGGTGAATATTATCATCTGTCTGTCTGTCACTAAATCCTTTGGCAAATTTCATGCACCTAATCACTTCCTTTTCACATTTTCATATGCTTTATATCAAAATGTCTGCTTTACAAGGTCGCGAATACCGCAAGAATGACGCCTCCATTAAAGTGGACTACAACACTTCAGACCCTGTGGTCAGATGGGATTCGTATGAGAACTTCAACCTGCACCACCAAGACAGTATGGAAAGTAAGAAATGTCCACACACACAGGTGTAAAAAGTCTAAAAAGAACAATGCTTTATATGTACGCTGTAAGATCAAACATCAAATCACACTCCCCTTCTCATTTCTACCAGATATCGCTCATACGAGGGGCCCCCTGGACGGCAGTCTGTACGCCCAAGTGAGGAAGCGTCGTGGACCGGGCTCAACTGCCTCAGCAGCATCACCCAACGGTTGCCTTACCAGTAGCCCGACAGTGAAGTCACCAGCTCCCAGCCGGCCCCAGACTCTCACCTACACCCCTGACTCCAGCCGTTCTTCAGTGCCCTCTGATCATTTGGATGATCCTTCTACAGCTCACCTTGAAAGACAAAACACTGACTGTTCACTGAGGAGTGGAGGAGAAGATGAAACAAGACAGAAATCACGAGGGAAAGAAAGGGATAGAGAGACAGCGATTTTAGATGATGGAGACCCGTCAAGCGCAGGGGGGTTGAGGCGAGAGCATTCATGTTGTGGTCGAGCAGGTACAAAGTGTGGCGATGTGGGATGGGAGAGGGAGAGAGAGCCCTGCCTCTCTAATGGTCACTGTGTTGGACGTTGCAACAGTATTAAAAAACATCCAAAAAGTCAAACTCTGCCGGCCTTACCATCCAAATCTGTGTCCCCTCCTCCTCATCTGACTCGTATGGAACTCTGCCATCGCCATAGCTCCCACCCTTTACCAGAGTTACCATGGGAACGTCCACCGCCAACCCCAGCCTTGCCCTGTCTCCACAGGCCATGTTTCCCTTATTCCTCTCCTGAACACCCACACCCACATAGTCATACCCTCCCAGCCTCAAACAGACTCTGCAGTGGGGACGATTGTCACCTCTTCCATTATTCTAGCCATGCCCCATCCTCTCATCTCTCCCACCAATCACTGCCCTCTAGCCCTTACAGGGAAATGTTCTTTGGCTCTCCAACACCTTCTTCTGGTTGTCCCTGTCGTGAGTGCTCCAGCAGGCGAGAGCACCAGTCAGCCTCAGTCAGAACATTCCACCCATTGCACCCAAACCAATCAGAAAACCCACACTGGCCCCAAGGAGCAGGGATACAACAGACAATAGAGGCGCCTCCTCTATGGGAAAGTGAAAATCCATGGGAAGTGGCAAGAGAGGCAGAGTTCTGGCAGTGCAAATCAGCCATGCCAGCATTTCGCATCTGCCACTCCACTTTGGACCAGGGTCCAAACCCGGAGCAGCCTAGATTTGCCCTTGTACCTCACCAAAGCTATCCCAGTCCCCAGTCTCTGATGGATATGCGGGATGGAGCCAGCAGTGGGTACCACACCCCTCCACCTCCCCGCCACTCTTGCCCCTGCTCTCCTTATCAGTCATCTCCAGCCGAAAGCCACGAGAGTCGGGGTTACGCCTCAGGGTACCACTCTGGGTCAGCCTCTCCTCTGCCTGCTAGTAGCCCCTCTCCTGGAAGAGGCAGGCTGCCCGAAACCCCCTCTGTAGCCAGAGAACAACAGCATATTGAGCATCACAAAGGTAAATGAGGATCGGACCAGCGGGATGGATACTGTCAGGATTAGTTTTTCAAATGAAAATACTGTGCTTTGTTGCCTCTTGTATGTGAATTATTTGTTCTACCTTCCTTCTACCATCTCATCTTATTTTATTTCACTTGTCACAGTGGAAAAGGCCAAAGTTGGTGTGGAGGATGACATATCCCAGGGTTCAGAGGGTAAATCTGACTCTAATGGCCAGTCAAGCACCCCTGGACTTGACTCTGATCATGACTACACACTTATTGGTAGCAGCAGCCCCACACACACAGAAGACAGGTGGGTGAAACTTTCTTTTTGCTTTTTACTCTACTGATGTTGGAAATAAAATTACAGTCATCCAAATGTGATAACTGTAATTTTTTCTGTACTTTGCCTTTTCCTCAGTGTAAACGCTGATAGCACTTCTCAAAGCCACGAAAGCTTTACACCTCTGGAATCCAACACAAATAGCAACAAAACTACCACACCAGTACTGACAGAAACCCCAACCCAATCTTCCAACATATCCATGAGCTCCACAGAACAATCAAGTGAGCCTTCTCAGAGTTTGAGCTCTGAGGGTATGAGTGGAGAAGCCAAGGTTACAGGAAATGCAGAGGGTACTAATCAGTTACAAACTTCAACCCATGCCGCGATCATCATCACCCCAGTCCAAGTGCAACTCAATGGCTCGACCCTTCCTGGTAATACCCCATCTAACAGCAGCAAAGGTGTATCCATGAATCCTTCTCCCAGTCTCAGTTCTACCCCCTCCACCACTTCCCCAAATTCTCCCATTGACTCCCCAGACATTCAGTCTCCCCCTCAACGCTCTTCGCTGGCTACAGACACAGCAGGACAAAGACTGACTCCGGACAGAGACAGCTCGGTTGACACCAAACCGCCATCTCCTGTGCCCGACGGATATCATACACCAACCTTCCCCTTAGCATCCTATTACTACCCATTACTAAATGTCCCCCATGTCCCATACACCGGGTACACTGCAGTCACTATCCCCGCCTTTCAGCCACCGCTCCCAGAGAAGAAACGCCTTTCATCAACACCAGGATCCCTGAATGGACACAACTCTCTTCTCCGGGTCTCCTCAGCTCCTTCCCCAACGCACCACGTTAGTTTCTCCCCCTCTGTGGGAGAGCAAAGACGAGGGTCTGCACAGTCCAGCAGTAAGGAGGAGGCAGATATCAGGGTCAATGCAAAGTTTGTCCAGGACAGCTCCAAGTATTGGTACAAACCAGGCATCTCCAGAGACCAAGGTGAGGGTTAAATGCAGTACGGTGAGCGATATACAATGTTAGTCATTACCAATCAAACCAAACTTCTTTGACAACTGAGGGTGAGGTGATAAATTATAGTGACACCATGTATGTCCATGTATTGTCATTGCATCTCTTTACTCTATTGTGTCTTCTTCCATAGCCATAGCTGTATTGAAGGACAAGGAACCAGGAACTTTCCTCATCAGAGACAGTAACTCCTTCCAGGGGGCCTATGGCCTGGCCCTCAAGGTGGCCACCCCTCCTCCTAATGCCAACATCACTGGCAGCAAAGGTATCCATCAAAAATCTTTACACATTAAGTGTAGTTTACTGGTCACGGGGAGTACTCCTCACCATGTGAAAACAGTTGCGTACTGTCTTCTGTGCCTCTGGCAAGAGCTTCATAAATGTTCGATAAAATGTTTACTGACTAATGCTGTTTTAAAACTAAACACATCTGCGGATTGGTAGTAGTAAGTCCACAAAAACACAGGAACCAACAAAACCAGATTTTTAGTTTAAACAACTATTAAGTAAGTCTGATCTAACAAATGTGTACTTTTTTATTTACTGTTACTTTGCATTTTTAGTCATTTGTTCATGCAGGCCTGTTTTATACTACTACAATATGGTAGAAAAATAAATCCATAAACATTTGAAACTATTTGTTTTAGTTGAGAACACTGCAAATTGAAAAACTGCATAACATAATTTCCCATTGAACACTGATAATGAATAAAACAGTTCTGAAGTGAGTGTCAAATGAATGGTAAAGGTACCAAAACATTTCAAACAGTAACCAACCCTTTGTTTTTTGCAGCAAAACAACTAAAGCTGATGATAAATGCTCAATTTCTATTTGTTTCTGATGCATTCTGATAATGTGTGAAATTAAAGAGAAAAAGGGGGTGTCCTCTTGATCACAACAGGTAGTGAAATTATGGTTATGGGAAGTCTATAGTAATCAAAATCTTGTATTTGTATTTTTAGTATTTCTGTTCTTGCAGCTTTATAATGATCTGCAGTGACAATCTGTGTTATTTTTCATCTTCACACCCTCCCTTTCCCACCCTCCTCTCCTCTCTCCCAGGGGATCCCCTGGAACAGCTGGTGAGACACTTCCTCATCGAGACTGGGCCACGGGGAGTGAAGATCAAGGGCTGTCAGAATGAGTCCTACTTCGGTCAGTTATGTGGTAGACATAACTGCTGCCAAATGTTGCACGTATTTAGTTATATATGATATACTGGATGATGATTTTGACCTGTAAAACTTCCTTCCAAGTCCCCCGTTTTCTTTCTTTTAATCCTTTCTTATACTGTAATCTTTCTTACCTCTTTTCTCTTTCTGTCTCTGTCAGGAAGTTTATCTGCCCTGGTGTACCAACATTCAATCACTCCCATCTCTCTGCCATGTGCCCTTCGCATTCCAGAAAAAGGTAATATCAGTACTATTACCTTTAATTCTGAAGAATTTAATATCCACCTTTTCATATAAGTTGTATATATTATTAGAAAACAAATACTTCAAACAAGAGTGGGTTATTACAACAGTTGCGGACTGGATCCTCTATAATTTAGACAGTGCTGTTATGTAACTGAAGACTGTGATATTTCAGATCTGGTCGGGGAGCTTCAAGAGATGCAGAGTGCAACAAACACGAGCACAGCGGCTGACCTCCTCAAACAAGGAGCAGGTAGCATAAACAGTTGTTATGGGTGATTTTGCTGTTACATGAACTTCTACAGAGGACCCTATCGGATGCAGCGCAATAGTTGCAGTTCTTACTTTTGACCAGCAGAGACTGCTCAAGCCTCATCATTTCATAGCATTGGCCCATAATGACACATCTGTTCATGTTAATCCGTAACATTTTTTCATGTCTCTGATTACCAAGCTTGCAACGTGCTCTACCTGAACTCTGTGGAGACCGAATCGTTGACGGGGCCCGAGGCGGTTTCCAAAGCAACCAAATGCACTCTGGCTCTGAGTCCACGTCCCATGGCAACAGTGGTCCACTTCAAAGTGTCTGCTCAGGGCATCACTCTAACTGACAGCAAAAGAAGGTACATCTTAGACACTGCAATCTTAGTTGTTTGCAACAGCATCCTGTTTTCTGGTCAGGGGATTTTCTGATGTATGGTGCAGTACATACACCTGTTTGACAGACTTTTCAGACAATAGTTGTGAGACTAATGTCAATGTAAGACAAAGAGTCATATTACTGTTTGTGTATACACAGGCTATTTTTCAGGAGGCACTACCCAATCAGCAGTGTGACTTTCAGCAGTCTTGACCCCCAAGACCAGAGGTGGGACATTAAAAAAAATTACTGCTGATAAAAACTATGTGCTTGGACATGTAACAGCTTAGTAAAGGTGGTAGTATCTATGTGCTTGCTGCTGCTGCACAAATACTGCTCGTATTGACTTATATTTTATTAAATATAAGTTCTGTTTGTGATTTGCTTGTCTGCTTTTTCACCCTGAGAGGTGAATGCAGATTGCTAGTTAGTACATAGTCTTATAAAGCAGCCTCCATGTCTTTGTTATTCATGTATTCCTGTGTTTTGTCTCTGTGTCTCTACTTGTGTGCCCGTGCTTCAGGTGGACTAATTGTGATAGCACGTCAAGCAAGTAAGTGCTTGTGTCACTGTGGTTTTTTTTTCAAGGGATATTACCGACTGCTACTTTGCATGGCAATTAATCCCCATCAGATTTGTTATTTGAACAGTTTGAGACAGAACTGTGTTTTTTTTTACTGTCAAATATTATTTGCTCTCCTGTCTTTTGACCTCTCATGTCTGCTTTTTGCTGCAGGATGTTTGGCTTTGTGGCCAGGCGGACAGGCAGTGCTACAGAGAATGTGTGTCACCTATTTGCAGAGATGGACCCTGAACAACCTGCTGTAGCCATTGTCAACTTTATCAACAAGGTTATGTTGGGGCCACAGCTACGCAGATGAAGATTCAAGAGAATTTGAAAACTCTGGACTATTGGAGATATAGGGCAGATATTCATATGATTCTTACATATTTTCAATGAAGTGTGTTTGTAACTACATTTGTGCAGGTGGCACCACTGTGCTCGGCCCTGTGATTGTTTTTATAAGAGAATCCAGTTGTGATAGCTCACTGCTTTGTGGGGCAAAGTGTTTATATGTCAGTTTACAGAGCAAACAGTTACAGAGGGATAGTTTGATAAGCCAAAGACTGACCTAACTTTGGTAACCATTGCCAAATGAGATTCAAAGAACAGGTTTTTTTTTTTTTTTTTTTTTGCTGTTGATACAGTCATTGTCATTTTATTTGTGTGACATTTGTTATCATGTTTAAAACAGTTCACATGACAAATTTTACAAACTGCATGATTGACAATCCATTTAGCACAGATTATTATTTGTATTTAAGTCTAGAAGCAAATGATAAAGAAGGTAGGTAATCTAGCTGAATGTAAGAGTCATGTTTTAAGGTGGACAATGGTTTTATTGAAAAATTCTGACCTACCGCAATATGAAGAGGAGTTAAGTATGTGATCAAATGAAGAGGTTATGTATTTTGATTAACTAACAGGAAGTGTATTTGGCTACATTTGAACTCTGTGGTTACATACACATTTGTAACAATGAGCATTTTGTTCTTGATGCAAATATACTATTAAGAGTGTATTATTGTTGGCATGATAACCGCAGCTGTAGAGATGTTAAACGCATTATGATAAACCGACCTACAGGACAGGTTAATGATTTAACAAAACACTAAGTAAAAGGAGGTCAGCTTTACTTCACAAATGTTATTCAAAAATTTTTGACAGATCATGAATATTAACTTTCCTACAGCTATAAATAAGAAAATCAAGCGTTGCTTTGTGAAGCTAAAAATGTCATGAAATCAAAGGATGTTCACATCTGAGGAAAACTACAATGTCTACAACCTTAGTAATGTCATTTTAAACAGAGGAAGTACATCAAAGACTCTCCATATCACAAGCCAGTGTGTAAAATTATGCTGTCAAACAGACGTAACATATACATACATATGTACACAGACACTTACTCTTAGCCCTGTTATATTTGCTTTACTCACAGGCCATAGTTAACTAACCAAGATCCTTGGCAACACATTAGTGAATTATATTTTAGAGTCAAGTTTCACTTTAAGCCAAAGACTTAATTATAATGTAAAGATATTTTGAAAGTTCGATTTTTTTTAACAGTACCTTTTTTGTTGTTTGGTATTTGTGTGTTTTCTATAAACTGAGACAGTAGATGACTTCAGCACAGTTATTATTTTTCATAATGGATTTTTATGTAAAAGAAGTAATATATTTTAGGCCTCTGTGGTGGATGAGAAGGTGTATGGTGTATGTCATATTTGACAGGAAATTAAAGTCATTAAATCAATCTTTGTGTATGCTTCATCATTTCAAGGCTTCATGTAAAACATATTGAGATATTTTACTTAATTTTCCAGCCTGTCTCATAAATTTGCAGTTACATTTTTTTACTTGTTGGAGACAGATAATGGTGCTGAAGCTCATTACATTTGCTGCACAATTTGGGACTCTTATTCACACATTCTCAGCTTTTGCACTTAACCATCACCAAACACAATACTGTTTGACACATGTACTAATACATTATAATATGACGCCAGCTAAATAAAAGGATGAGGTCCCACCGAGATTTGAACTCGGATCGCTGGATTCAAAGTCCAGAGTGCTAACCATTACACCATGGGACCAACTACGCCGATATACACCTCAGAAATCTATATTTGATGTTCTACTAGGCCGTCTGTTCAGTATCTTTATGTTATTTTTATGTAACAGTTTCGGTTATGATTAGGAACATTAGCTACCCGGTTACATTTCTTACCAAAAGTATCTCTGCATAGCTCGTTGGCTAACTAAAGCTAACCTAGCTAACTATAATGGCTGACCTACTGTGTGTCTCTGTGTGTATATAAGTGTGTGTGTGTGTGTGTGTGTGTGTGTGTGTGTGTGTGTGTGTAAAGTGGCGTCACAGACTATAAAGAGACAGGTAGCTCGCAGACAGGCGTCCACGTTGCTGTCTATCCGATGCTGTCGAGAAATATCCATAAATTGTGTAACTGAGGGTTTTGTAGTCAAGTTAATTGGCCTCAACAGAGCGATCGGCTAGCTAGCTGCTTGATATCCGGTCTGGCTTTTAAAAATAAAAGCTCTGATTTCAAAATAAAAGGGTAGATCTTTATACCCAGACATGCGGGCTGCTGAATGTCAACAACCATTTTCCAAATGCCAATTGTCCATATTGCCGAGGCTAGACCACAACATTTCTTACTAGTTTCAACTGATTGCATCAACATTAAAGGCCCAGTGTGTAAAATTTAGAAGCATCTGGCAAACAGACTTGACAGAAATGGAATACAATATTCATAAGTATGTTTTAATTGGTGTGATCCCCTGAAAATAAGAATTGTTGTGTTTTCGTTACCTTACAATGAGCCTTTTATATCTACATAGGGAGTGGGTCCTCTTCCACAGAGGCCACCATGCTGCATTGCCATGTTTCTGCAGTAGCCCAGAACTGACAAACCAAACACTGGCTCTACAGAGGGTTATCTCTATAAACAGATATCTGCATATGAATGCAGAATCTGTAGGCAACAGGACATGATTTTGGTACCAGAAGCGTTCTGGTGTCCATTTGTAGTCTTAGTAGTATT
The DNA here is from genome assembly GCF_914725855.1 of Thunnus albacares. Taxonomy (NCBI): domain Eukaryota; kingdom Metazoa; phylum Chordata; class Actinopteri; order Scombriformes; family Scombridae; genus Thunnus; species Thunnus albacares. Next base: position 24,815,476 of record NC_058109.1, on the reverse strand, counting down.
GACCAATCACGTTTGAGCAGGCTTTGGTTGCATGCAGGTAAACAGTGGAGAGCAAAAGAGGCGGAACGCACTGGCTGAAATGCAATCTATCTATCTAATCTATCATCTTACAACGATTTAGCTTTTTATTAGCTTTTTTATTTATTTATCTGCGTTCATATGCATATATCTGTTTATAGAGATTAGCCAAAAAGTCGTCTGGACCATCTCAAGTTGCTAATCGGACTGTAAACAACAACTGGTTCATGGAAGAGGAAGTCTTGGCCCGGATATCCATTTTTCAGATATCCGCTGTAGAGAGGGCCTTTTGTGTTTTTTGTGAGTTTCACTGCTACTATAGGTTCTTCTACACGCTGGGGGGGGGGGGGGGGGGGGGGGGTTATTCAGTTGGTTGCAATCTGCAACTTTGCCACTAGATGTCCCTAAATCCTACACACTGGTCCTTTAAGAGAGAAAGCTTATATCACCTTTGAAAAATGGCAAGATTCCCAGGAAATGATTTGTAAAGTACAAGTAGACAGGAAAACAAAATTAGACAGGCATTAGTATTTGCTGGCTAGGTGCCTCTAAGCAAGCCACCTAACTCCCACTGCTCCAATGGAGTGGCTAAGTGGCCATGGGTAAAGATTGTCTGTGCTGGTGTGAATGGTGTTGGTTGGTCAGGTGTACATTACACTCAACCAACATATAGAGCCTATGATTAGATGCTCCCAAAGACCTAATAATTAACCAGATACGCATGTGTTTCCCAGGCCCAGCTGTTTTGTAGGTTCTTACTCCAGCTCTACTCTCAACACTTGATTCAGCTGACACGGCTAAGATATATAATGAGTTAGGGGTAGCCACTTATGTAATATACTTTAATATCCTAAGATCTTCATGCTTATTCATTTTCCTTTGTTGCTGAGAAACAGAGACGGTACCGCATAGCAGTACATTTCACTGGCAGGCACTCAGGGATTCAAGGCTGACTTCCACTATGCCATTTTGAAAAATGCAAAACTGTAAGATTAGCACTGCAGTGTTGTGATAGCACAGGGACTGATGTGTGATAGTACAATAATGGGTGATGACCATTGTCCTTCATTCTCCCACTGGAGGAAACTAGAGGGACTTTAATGGACCATGCCGGTGCTGGTCCTTCTGAGTCAGAGTTCCATATTGCAGCTCCTGTTGGGCCTCCAGAGGAAAACAGTTGAACCACGGTGTAAGGTGTAGGATTTCTCTGTCTGTGAATGAAGAATCACAGTCAGCGTCCCCATATCTTTGGATCATGTAGCAACTGTGATACCTGGTTTCAATAAGTGCTGTTATTTCTATGCATTATGAAGTCTAAGAACTGTAGGAGTCCAGGAACAGCTTCCACCCCTATTGGCTATCTTCTGAGGAATTATAAAAAAGAAAAATAACCTTTGGTCTCTTAAGTAAATATTTAAAGAAGACAAATGAATTCCAACAATGCAGAAGATTTACTGAAATACAAAACTTTGAAGACATGAGAGATCTGTTTGTTGAAGTAAATCTTATGAGCTCATACTAATACTAAACCACTATAAGTCACGCAACAATAAACGTACATACAATATTTGTATGTACGTTTATTGTTTACTTTTATAACTGATAGAGCTTCTCACATACCCACTTGCTTTTATAAGAAAAATATTTGTATCAGTTTAATATTAATGCATGTGATGATACATTACTTCACTGATTATTTACTTACTACTTTACTTATATATAATTTTGAGGTACTTATACTTGACTTCAATATTTCAATTTTGTGCAGCGTTTTACTTCACTATTTCAGACAGTAATAAACCCCACTCCATTTTTAACTGCTGAAGATTAAACAATCCAATATTACATAACTGGACTGGCTACAGTTTTAAAAGAACAGGACAGGACAGTCAAAGACAAACTACCGAACAGTCTCAAGTAGTAGAAAGAAATACAAATGGTACAAAACAGTAAAATGCAGGCAGTAAAAGCAAGATGTGAGCAAGTGATATTTGTTTATAAATGTAACAGTCTGATGGCCTGGAGGACAACACTGTCCCTGAACCTGTTGGCTCTGTAGAAGTAATACTCATGTTTTCCAGACAGTGAAAGACTGAACAGTTTGTGGTTGGGATGTGTGGTCCTGGATAAATGTTGTGGGCCTCCTTCAAGCCTCCCATGTCCTGGAGGGTTGGTAGTTTATTGCCTGTGAGAAACTATGCTGTTTACATCACCTGCTGTACAGCTTTACAGTCCAGAATACTCAACTCGGATGCAGCTGTTAAGGACACTCTCAATGTAGTGCATGTAGAAAGTGAGGATCTGAATTTCCATGTTAACATTTCTCCGTAATGCTGATCCAGAGGAACCAGAAACCGCTGACTCTCTCCACTTAAGGCATATCGATGAGAATGAGGGTGATTCCTCCTCACATTTGCTGCTTCCTGAAGACCATATTAAAGGGTCTCACCTCTGCCTTGTATGCAGACTTGCCACTTTCAGATAATATATTTATATGCATGCACAAAACCAGGTCACTGGGAAATATCTTTAGCAAGAAATAATAAGAAAATAACAAGAAATTAGATTTGTCTCATAGCCCTACCATATTTATTAACCATCAGTGGCATATAAAATATATACAAAAGTTAACTTTACACAACCTGAGGAACCTGTTATTCTTTACTGTGCACATGTCTGAATTTTACAAATATCCTACTGCTCAGTGAATGGGATCTGAAAATCAGGGTACTGCTTGTGGTGCCGCCACCCCATATAAAGGGCAGAAGATGGTACTCAGGACTGGAAACCTTTACAGGGGTGTTACAAAAAGAAGTTTGCAAGGCTGGAATACGTACACAAATATATTTATTAACAAATATATTAATGAAATAAGCAAAAATGAATCCCTGGAATTTCAACCAATAACTTCAGCCAAAGCAATCAAATAAATGAAATCTGCAGCCTTACAGCAAGCAGCAACCTACTCTCTTCCCTACTCTATCTCAGCTATCCAGAAACTTGCCTTTTACCTTCTCAGCCTCACCTAACTGGAACATACCATTTACTCAGGCTACTACAGGGTGAGCTGGACTGATACAAAGCTTTTAAAACATACAGAACTACACTGATGTGGGATTTCTCTGTTACTGCAAACAATCACAATGTCATATTGTCACACACATACAGCCATGAGTCCACCAAATTATACAGAATGCCATTTACTACAGAACAGTTTTATCCTTCCTACCTCAACTTGACAGTGCCTAGTGACAACAACTCACACCTGTTGTCACTATCACTGATTAGCAGACCATCTGCTAACCATCATGAACCTCTCAAAAAAGAAACATCACAGCAGGACAGCCCTTCAACAAAATGTATCATTGCAAAACACAAACCACCCACCTGAAACCCGTATTACACTATTTGCGCAACATGACTGACAAATTAACAGAAACTGAAATTACTGAAATTGGACTGAAATTAGTGGTATTACACAAAAACACTAGTAATGTCAGGAGCCAGGGCCCAATGAAAAGGGAGAGGAGCAGCTTTTTAGTTTAGTTGGGTTTATTAAATTTATTTGTATCAGGGACCTTGTACAAAATACATTAATGTCAAACAAAGAGAAAAGATGATTTGTACCAGGTTTAGCTACTAGCTAATTTCCATCTGTAGTCCCTGGGCAGGTGAACAGAAACAATGAAACACAGAGCAAAACCTATCATCTCCACTACAAACGGACAAACAACCTATTGACATCCATGCAGGCTTATGCACACTCACACACACACACACACACACACCCATTTCATAGGAATAAACACAAAGCAGAATACAAATATCAAAATATTACAAACATATATCTAAAGTTATAAAAACAGGTCATCAAAATGTCAAATTAGTGCTGACAAGAATGGTTATTTAAAATCCATTTTTTAACTTCATGGGAAAAAATATGGAAATCTGTGCAGGTTTTCAGATTGACAGGGAGCTTATTCCATTCTTTAATGGCTTTAAAAGAAAAAGCAGATTGTGCAGAGGCAGAGCCTCGTTTAGGGACGCTACATTCTCCCCTTGAAGCAGACCTTGAAGGTCTGCTCATTTGCTCAGAGCAGAGCTGAACCAAGCTCTTCAACAGTGGAGGAGCAGCATTATGGATTATCTTATGCACTCAACGGACATCTGAATACAAAATTGAGTCATCAAAGCTTAACATTTTATATATAACAAGTATGTCACAATGACAATACTGTTGTGGTTTCCTGTTCAGGACTTTCAGGGCTTGTTAATGAAGTAACCTAACAAGACAGTCTTGTTTGCCAACATGATATGCAGTAGTGAAAATAAGAAAAAACATTGCACTCAAATATGTCTTAGAGGCTTCAACTGTTAACGAATCCCTAATATGTCTAAAGTTAGCTGTTATATTTCAATACATGGCCCATCTTTTTAATATGCATTTTGAATGTAAGAGTGGAATCTACAGTAACACCTAAGTATTTGACTTTTTTATCTTTTGTCCATCTACATAAATATTTGGGAAAAGCCTTTTGTTTTTGTTCATTCAAAAAATACATGGTCACTGTTTCCTCATTATTCAGAGTGAGACATGAGTAACTGAGCCACTTTGCAACTTTTTCCATTGTTAATGACAATTTGGCAGCAACTTCATCATTCATGTATGTATGAGGTCAAGTAAGTAAGACTGAATCCAATTAAGTATATTAACAGAAAGTTTGAATTTAGACAACTTAGAGAGGAGTACTGAGTGATTGACTGTATCAAAAAAAGCCTTGTGCAGGTCACACTGCTGACAGCCAGGAAAGTGACTGTGGTGTTATTAACAAACTGATGATGGAGATGGAGTGGTACCACATAGTTGTGTGTGATTTTGGAATACTGTCATGGGCTTAGCACGCAGTCTGGGGTGTCCCCTGTGCTGCAAATGAGAGTGGATGAAGTGCTAATGCCCATCTTCACCATCAGTGGTCTGCCTGTCAGCGATTCCAAGATTCAGTTGCACACAATGGTACTCAAGACAAGGAAATTGTGGTAAATGCTATGCTGTAATCAATTATAGTCTTATAAATATGCTCTTGTCAAACTAAGAGAGGGGAATGTGTGGGTTATGGTGATGGCATCCTCAGCTGATCTATTTGCTCCATGCAAACAGCAGAGTCTAAATGGCCTGGGGGAAATGCGTCTGTGTGGGTTTCGACCAGCAGCTCGAGGCATCGCATTTTGACAGATGTAAGTGGAACAGGGTGGTAGTCCCTAAGGCAGGATATCCTGGGTTTCATAGGCGCAATGAGAATGCATGTTGTATAGCATTTAAACTGGCAAACTGGGGCAAGCACAGATTGAGTGTATCCATGAGGACAGCTGCCAGCTGATCAACACACGCTTTTGACCAGAGATGTTCTCAGTTGCTTACTCTGGGTTGGTGCACCTCAAGGCTCTCCTCACATGATAGTTGTTAGTGGCCTTGTTCTCAAACATACTGGCTGACTCTGACTGTAATTTTCAAAACATGTGTAGAACATGTTCAGCTTTTTTTAGGAGGAATGCGGATAGGCTTCCCTTTGTGGTTCTGTGATTATCCTCAGACCGCCAAAGCTGTTCCTCAGTAATGTCGGAATGACAAAATCAAGACATATTGTAAACACATGATGCCGTCAATAAAGACGTTGACAACTGAGTGCTAATTGTTCATGTTGTTCAATGTTGTTTCTTTTTACCTTTTCTGATGAGCCTGTACCTGATGAGGCTGTCTGTGTGTGTGTGTGTGTGTGTGTGTGTGTGTGTGTGTGTGTGTGTGCCAGCTAACTTTAAAATCCCTGATAACACCTCCATTTACACTCAGCTGATTGGTTTCATGGCTGTTAACTTATTACTATTTATGACCTTGACCTTTGTGTTACAATACATAAACAGAATTTTGCACAACAGTCACGCCTCCAGTTCTGCATGATTCACTTTCCACCGTACGCTGCTTCAGCAAATTATTTTTCCTTTGTCTATAATGTTTTATTTCCTCTTACTCTGGTGAGAATAAGAAACTCTAATGCACTGGACCAATATCCCACACATGTAAATACGCTTCCTCTGGAGCCACATTACTGCTTGGATGTGCATAGTAATACTAACTGATATCCCTTTGCACTGAGGAAAGTCCAGTCTGGCTGTCCTTAAGGCATATGTCCGTATGTGCTCTGTTACTATGTAAGTTATTTATGTCTCTGCACTGGTGCCACGAATACTAATTCCCGTATTTTTAGTGGGTCAAGTGTTTCTGATTTATTATTTCCACTCTCCTGGTTTCCAAACAGCGGGCTAGCTCACTGTGAAAGTCGGAGCATCTGAGGACACAAAATGGCTGGGCCAGGATACATGTCTGACATGGGTGTTGTGGAGCCAAATAAATCCCTGTTAGCAGAACAGCTTGATCCAGCGCTGGTGCCAGACTTGGAGACCGCCCAAGCCACAGGACAAGGATCAGCTCTCCATGAGCATGAACCTAACACCCACACACTTTACTACCAGTTACTGCATATGAATCAACTGTTAATAGGCTTATGACATGTCTAAGGTGCTGGAGGGTTCAGGATATGCTAATTCTGAGGTTGAGACAGAATACAAAAGTGGACATAAACAGGTCTGTAGTTGACAGTGAACTTTGCGTGCTTGGGTTTTACAGTGTGACCCTAATTGTTGAGTGGTCTGTACTCTTTAGCCACACAGCGGGCACAAAATGTACAACTGTCTAATGTGGAAAAGACTGGAATATTTAGGGAATGTTTGTTGTGAAAATTCCTGTCGTTTCGGAGGCAAGGCAGCGCTGGCAGGGGATTTGGACAGCAGTCTACAACATACTGTAGCTTTAGCACAGTGCTGACTGTTAGATCAATGCAGGGGATAAATGGAGGGCCTGTGAGACTGCAAAATACCTGACACACACTTGATAAACTGAACAGAAACAACTATGTCGTTTGTGCATACATTTTGTAATTTTTATATATTTTGAGAAGGGTAGGTGTAATAAGCTTTGGCTTCAGCCTACACCTTCCGCCATAATCTGTTTTTGCCATTATTCTGTGGCTGTTTAAGTACTCTAGTGCACTACTGTTTTCAGGTTTAAATTATTTATCCTGATCGAAATAAGATCAATTCAATTCAACACAGCAAAAAAAAAAGATTAGAGATGGGAGTGAAAATCTTTCTACTTTAAGGTGTAAAATGTGTTTGTAAAAGCTATCATATTATACCAAAAAAGGGCTTGTAAAACGTGAGAAATTAATATGCATTGCTTGTTTCTTTTGTCATAAGCAATTCACAGGAATTTGCAAAGCCGAGCTCTGTTTTGTCTTACAATCTGCACTCTTGTTCTCAGCCTGCAGCAAGAAGAGGATATACGGGACCGGATGGGGCCCTCCTCTCCCTTTCCCTCTCCCCTTCGTATCTGTCGCCTTTACTGTGTTTACATTACAGACACACCCCTGACCTTCACCCAAGCCCCCACTGCTGGCCCTAACACCACACACACACACACACACACAGTACCACCACCACCATCATTTCCACCACATACCAGAGCTCCTATGTGCAGTGAACACAACCGTGAATGAATAAATGTCACTTAAATAAATAGGTGACTGCAGAAAGAGAGAGAGAGAGATTTTGTCAAGGAGAGGAGCGCAAAATATCAGCAATATTTGCCCGGTGCGATGGTGTAATGGAGTTGTTTAATCGTCTATTTTTAGCATACTCGGTCGTCTCTCATGCATTGCAAATGTATGGCAACATCGCCATGCAGCGGCATTGCTTCCCCAGCCTACCACTGTACTGCAGAGTAGACACACCCCTCCAATACACACGCCTCACTGCACACATTTGAAAAAGTGTCAAAGAAATCATGAAGCAAAATACATAAATCGAAACATTTTGGACCAGACGCAGCTCATATTATGATTTCAACTGTGTGATATCGAAAGCAACAATGTTGTGGCTTGTTTGAGTTTCACACAGCCTGCAGGGCTCAAAGCCTGTGGCTGTAAAAACACAAAGAGAGGGAGAGAGAGAGAGAGAGAGAGAGAGAAAGACAGAGAGAGAGAGAGAGAGAGAGAGAGAGAAAGCGCACGGCCTCAACAGGACGACTTCCACCAATTGAGACGCCACACCGCGCCGTATCTAATGTTGGCACGGTAATCCCCACACCGGGTCTCCGTTGATTCAGAGATCAGAGGCAAAAACGATGTAGCTTTAAACCTCACGCGGTCAAAGTTGTTTACCTCTTCGTTACCTCTGACGTCACGACACACCCCTGTTTGAGGGGGGCGGCTCTCGGCGTTACGGGCACCGAGGCCGACCAAACAGAGCTGGGCTTGACCGAAATGTCACCAACCGCAACACGGGAGACACGCCGAGCCCACCCGTGATTGGTTATCGGAGGGGCTGGGGGGGAAATCCCTCTTTCCCGTAGAGGTCCTGAGGAGGGGGGCGGTGCATAACAAAAAAAAAAAAAAAAAAAAAAAAGTAATGGCCATCTATTTGGGTCCTGAAGAAGGAGGGATATTTCTCGTCGGACTACCGTAGGTGTGATTTAGTTGTCTCAGTGTTAGCGAGTGCGTTTAACCGTCATTGATACCCCCGTTGTGTTGTAGCCGTTTTTCCCGTTAATTGTCCGTTGCCGGCGGCCGCAGAACGGTTAATAAGCTGGCAGAACTAGGTGCCGCGTTTTAGGGTTAAAGCAGCCAGCTAGCCCCGCTAACGTTAGCTACTACCAGCGTTGCTGTGTGTGTGAGCCAACGTCTGGAAGGGCGTAAGTTACGAGTTTGACGTTTTCTCCCCCAAGTCTCCTCACATTTCTGAGTTTGGTACAACGCGGTCCTCTCTCCTCAAAGCTACCCCACCGAGTCAACATGGAGGGGACACACTTTCCAAGAGCATGAAAGAGGACGACGAACGGCGACTAAAGAGGATTAAAAGCAACTCGCTCTTGATGGGGGAAAAGTTGAGCTAAGGTATGAAACTCGCATGCACAGGAGGAATGCAAAAGTCGAGACTTGAGTTAGTGTAAGCACACAAGAAACAGGTTTAGCACATTTTTAAGTCTGTCCTTTTACCAATGTGTTTGCCTGCGTAATTGAACTACTTGCCATAACTGCTATATGATGATTATCAGTGAGTGCTGTATGTTGCTGTTGAAAATAGTTCAGCGTTACATAAACAGAGCAATAGCAGGTCAGGTACTAGGGTAAAGGCCCACTCTGTGACTTGCGACATGCCATTTTGCTTTTGTATTGAACAGGATTAACAACTTGGGATTAACTGAAGAGAGGTTTCAAGTCTTACCTATTGTACAAGGGCATGCTAACACCTCAGGTGAGACATTTTTCTTTTGCTTTCAAGTCATACCTGGCAATATACACATGTGTACACTGATAATCTGTGTTTGAAACGACACATTGCGAAATTGTCCATTCACCTTTAGATATGCTATATCTCATTGCTCTGAATTTTAAAATTTGTGCACTAACAATTTTCTAGGTCTGTTACAGTCTTGTGATGTCACAGTTATTTACTAACGTTGTTTTACATACATACACGTGAAGAGAAATCTTAGAGAACTAAGGTAGCACATAATGTATGAAGTATTATCAATATTACAATTGTTAACACTGTAATACCAGCATGTTCTAGTAATATATTTACATTTTCTGAATTGTAAATAGCAGTAATTAAAAACTTTGATAAATTGAATGTCACCTGTCAAGATGTGACATACATCAGTGACGCTCCTTAAACCAGAGGACCGAGGCCTGACTTTTGACGGGCTGTTTAATGAAATCTGCAGACCTGACAAGGAAATGTTCAAAACAGTCCGTTCAGTTGTGTTACTGTCTAAATTAAGACAGTTTATTATATACTTAAAGAATGAAAATTCCCCTTATAAAAAAAATGAAAATTAACTACCACCTGTTTAGTCACTTTTTAGTGACACACTGAAATACATTTTTATATATTGCTTTTATATTGTGTTGTTAAACAACAATATAATGATAAGCTGAACCTGCTGTTGTCTCAACTAAGACATTTAACTGATTACTCAGTTCAGTATTTCACTTTCTTTCCGTGTATGAGACCATGTACTGTTATATGAGTGTGGAAAGATTTATACATCATTATCTCAAGCACACACCGTTGCCGGAGAGAATCTTTTTCTTCCTTAGTTATTCTTTTTTTAACACCTATAGGACTCTTAGTCTTAGTTAAATAGTAATGGAGAACTGAGCCACTGGATGATGATAATAACCATCATCAGGAATTAAGAGCGTCTTGTCTGTTTTACGTCTTAAATATAAAACAGCCTCTACTCCCCGTCTCTCTGCTCATCTTTTAAAAGAAAATCTGAAACAGCAAGGTGTACGTATTCCTACCTACCTTTCCAGTGATTTAGTAGACTGGATTTTTCACACCTATCCGTTTCTGTTTATGAAACAGTTGGGCACCTGAAATATAGCAGGTATGATGTTGTTTTTATATCAGCTGCTTCTTTGCCCGAGTTCGGAAAAAATGAATGGGGTTTCACTTCCCAACATCTTAGCTGACTTACGATCAACGATCACATATGTTCTGAATTTAAATGGAAATTTACAAGAGAACCTGTATTATTTAGGACAGAAAGTAGAGACTTTGCAGACACAAGGAACCATATACTTCAGCTTTTGACTCAGTATCTAATTAGTTTGTTAGTTGAACTAACTATAGATCTGCAATGGGAAGCTACAAAATAGGTTTATTTCTTTATCAACTGTAACTGTATCAGGTTGTTTATGGAGCTGTGTGCTGTGGTGATGGTACAGTCCATTAGGTCTGCTATACAGTGAAATACCCCGCCCCCTCCCCCCTTTCGTGACTACAGTAATTGGTTGCTTCCTCTCACATGTAACCCTATAGAAAGAAAGAGGCTGCTGTACTTAACTGTAAAGACCCACTTGTATGTACCTCGGTACATGCGTGCTGTTTTCCACATATGTTCAGTTGCCTTTGAAACTAATGAAGTGTTAAGTTCCCCCTAATGTCTTTGGGTCCTCAATTACCTCCTGTGGTTGATGGTTTCTAAGCCAAACACATCACATAGGTAATACTTGTTGTAAGTGGGGTGCAAGTCATGCAGAACAAGTTCTTCTTGGAAAGCAAAATATATGTCACTATATGATATGCAGGGCAGTGAATGTATATCCTTTTTTTAACATTTATTTCAGCATATAAATGGATTACGTATTAATATTTTTTTTTACACTTCAGAAGAATTCAGCTAGACTTAAATTAGAATACAAATGCCAGTCATTTCTTATATTTTACATTTTTTTTTTAGAGAGGTATTTCCTGAAAGAGAGACAGCATTTTATGGAGGTTATATAACTTTGACTTGTGTGCGTTTTGCACCCGTTTCACCCACATGTCGGTTGTCTGTCCGGTTCTGTCCAGTTGGTCCAGTGTGTGCATGACTGTGTGTGCTTGAGAATGTGCATTCTCTGTCAAATTCGGCATAGACATAAACAGGACTTTCGGTGTGTGTTTGAGTGGGCCTCTCCCTGCCTCGTCTCTTTCCCCTCTCCAGAGTCCAGCAAGGGGCCCAGCATAAGGGGGCAGGCTGCCGTCACTGGCTCTCTCTCCCCTTGCAGGCCAGCAGTGGGGCCGGGGCAGGGGGGGGAGTGGTGCAGAGACCATAGGTTTGGACACGGGACATGGGACCCCCCACCCCCTCCACCCCAGTTTAGCCCATCCTGTGTGGGGCACAGGTCACCTTGTCATGTGCTATTACTGTTGCTGTAACATGCTCCCTGTGATCATAGGAAAAGAGCATGAGATAGACTCATGGAGGCTGCGGGAGGGAGAATGAGAGAGGGAAGCGAAGGGACAGGACTGGACTAGTCTGCTCAGCCAGTTGTTTAGCTGCATTACAGACTCAGTTTGTCTACTTTGTTGTTGTTAGGTCCACATTGTCTCTTTTTGTCCATTGTTCTCTTTCCTCTATTTGCTCTCCCTATGTATTGTCTTTTTTTTTTTTTTCTAAAGAAAATTCTAAACATCAAGCAGATTGTAATTAAACTTCTTCTGTCACAAGTTCCAGATCATGTTTTCTTTTAATGGTACTTGTTTTTTTCACCCCCACCTTCCTGCCGCTTTAACATTTCCCTTCTTCACCCTCTTTTCTGCAATTATTGTGTTTCTACGTGTGAATCAGGCGCCCGTGTATTTACATTGTAGCCCAGTTCTCTCTGCAGCCCGGGTCATTCCAGATCTGATTTGTTTTATGTCTCTTCTGTACTCGTAGTGACCCAGCCCGAGGTATGCAGTAAAACACATCGCCTTATGTTTTCTCCCTTCTCCCTCCAACTCTCTCCACAACTTCTCCCTGTCTTCTCTCTCTCTCTCTCTCTCTCTGTCTATCTCTCTCTCTCTCCTCCTTTATATCTTTCTCTCACTCTTTCACTCTCTCTTTTTTTTTTCCCTTTAAGAGAAACTTTTGGCAGCATGTAACAATTTCAGAACCATTTGCAGGATTGCGTCATGTGATGTAGAAGGAGGATGCTCATTGGACTCTCCGAGAGGGCCTCCTTCTTTCACTCAGGCGTTCCACAGCAATCCCTCTCTTTCTTCCAGTGCTGTTATAGGTCTGGATGTGATTCTGACTCTGACTCTTGTGTGTTGGGATGTGGTCTGTAAGTTCATTGCTGACATTCTTGGGACGTGATGCCAGAGGTTTTTTATTTCCCCCTTTCCCCTCTCTCTTCTGCATGTCTGTGTGCAGTTAAAATGATGCCTCCTCGAAATGCTGTCTGGATCCTCCTCTTTGCCCACTTTGTTATAACTTGTTCCGTCTTCAATCACATTTCATTTAAACGCCCAGGTCCTAATGGCACCACTTAATTAGGTTTGTTAGATGGTGGGCGTCGGTGAACTTGATATTGACTTTGATGAAAGTTAATCTAACATCTGGGCTGCGCTCCAAATCTTTTTCACAGCTGAAGTCTCATTTAGGTGTTTTCTGGTAAGTAACAGGGCACCTGACAAGGAAAACCAATGGCCACTTTACTGTTTGGTAATCATATACTCAGACAATGGTGCAGCTGGAAATGAAATGCCGAGTAGAACAGAAGGAAATAAGCTACCTTATGAGTGGTATTGGAGTCCTGCCATGGGCCAACTTGGCACTTATCCCTTTATGAATATCTCACAGCAGCTCATTCCCTGTAGATACAGTAACTGCAGCAGGAATACACAGATTTTTGAATGACTATATTATAAAGTAGCACTCATCATGCAACATCTGCATGAAGTGTTACTATTTCTCATAGTAGCGCTTTACAAGTCTCTGCTCTCTGTTCCTCAGGTTCACACCATCTGTAATTGAGATTCAATTTTGCATTGACTGACATCTTCATCAACTAATTAGAAAAGGGAAAATTAGAGGTATCCATTTGGGAAACCAGGATGCAGATGGTGCAAACAGTTCGCGCCGATAAGTCAGTTATGTCATCTTCTGAGGATATCACAAACAAACTTTGGTGGGATATTTCATCAACTTCATTGGTAGATAAAAACTTGCAAAGTGTTAATTTATGACTATTTAATCACCTCAGTTTTATGTAGTGTAGGTTAGACCCTTTGTTATGGGTATTTGGTTATATGGCTGTTTTTCAGACATGTTGTTCTTAATTCAGCCTAGACTTCCAGCAGCATTAGACCGTTTATCTTAAAAAATAGGGGACATATTATGCACATTTCCAGGTCTATTTATATTCTGGGGCTCTACTGGAATATCTTTTCATGATTTACAGTAAAGAAAAAAACTCCTTATTTATGTTATACTGGCCCTTTACACAGCCTCTCAGTTCAGCCTCTGTCTGAAACAGGCAGTTTTAGCTCCTGTCTCCCCCTTCCCGATGGGCCTGCTCTGTTCTGATTGGTTAGCTTCCAGAAGCTGCGTCACGGGCGACTCTGATCCGCAATCCGATGTAAATTATGAAAGTGGACACTAGGGCTGTTGTCTGCCGGTCGATTAGTCGATCGATATGCTCTCGTCCAACAAAATTCTCATTGTTTGAATAATTCCATGTTATTTTCATAAGGAGAAAAGTGCTACATCAATAGCTCTCCAGGATTAATCCATTATTTCAGGCGGCGGGAGGGACAGACTAACAAATTACCTGTGAAAACGGGGTTGTATTCAAAACACCCCCGTTATTTTCACAACTTTGAACTCACCCAACCTAATGGAGACTGCTGGGTCTAACTGTATTCAACATTTACTCAATCTGTGTTTCTCCATAATGACACAACGAAAACCCCCGCCAGGCCAAAAAAAATGTTTTTTAACATTTGATATCAATTTCCGAATGAATGGACATTCATTCGGAAATTGATAGCGTTTGGGAGTCTCTGCGGTGCTGTTCCAGTACGTGAGTCAACCTCTGTGTCATTGCCTGGGAAACCACTGGTAGCGTGGCTCCATTAAGGAGTATGTTTGCGTAGCGAGTGGAAAGAGCGGCAGAGAAGTGACGGTGAATGCGAGCGGAGCAGAGGAAAAGGTTAGTAGTAAGTTGTCAGTCTGGCAGTAAATGTACAGTACAGACTACAGTGTGTCAGTTAATAAATGCTAAAAAGTCACGTCTGTTGTTTCCCCAAGTGCTGGAAAAGTAAAGGGTGTTAGCTCCAAAGTTAGCAACAATGGGTTAGCCTAACCTGAAGACACAGAGAAACACAGAACAGAGAAATGTATGACTGCCGAGTTTACTGTGCACTCCCCACTTTGGTTGACTACAGCCATAGTGGACACAGTGCAAACAACACATGGAAAAACCTTAGCAACCAAGGCTATGGAATGGATGGAAATTTATGGTCGTGTGCTACAAGCTGACGTCAGCTCGTCAGCAAAGTAGAAAAAATCATTGCAAATGAGGCGTTCAGAGCAGGTTGAAGCCTGGACTTTTGACTTGCAGGGAGCATTCCTACATACTTTAACCTGAAGTTTTGGAACTTAGACCATGTTTAACATAGAAATCCAACATCATAACAGTATATAAATGATATAAAATCACAAAAAGCATAATATGGCCACTTAAATAATTGACAAACTATTAGCTTTTAACATTAAGGCTTCTGCAGACAGTGTGATGTCTTCAATTCCAACCTGGGACCAGTTCTAATGTCAGTCCCTGGATTATTAGACACATGCGCGTCATTTCAGCCATGATGTGAATAAATCAAAAGAGGAAAAGATGAGTCACTGCTCCACTGCATGCTAAGTAGCATTTGTTCTCCATCGGCTAGTTTGTTGGGTTAAAAGAAGGGGGAAACTCCCTAGCCTCTCCTCCGGCTACACCAGCAAAGTTAGGGTAATGTCTTTATTTTGCAGCTTTCACCACCCAGTTAAAATGAGAAGCTAGAGTCAGTTTGTGGTGTAGCACATAATTACAGCAGGCCTCATCTCTTGCTCATCGGCCACTGCCGCTGTGTCTCTCAGATTGCCAAATTCCAGTCTTTCAGGCTTTTTCACCTTCATCATTGATCAGTCGAATGATAATATCATCATCATCATCATCATCATGGGCTGTAGGAAATCATGAGTCATTTTTATTATTTTTTCACATTCTATCCTTTGATCAAGAAAGCAATTGTGAGATAAATCAATAATGAATATAAGCATTAGTTGCAGCCCTAGTTATTACATTGTTGGATTTTGTTCAATCACTCCAATAAACCTCAAAAGCTTAAGAAGTATTACTCATTGGGTGGGCAGGGGGTGTGGTGGTCGTCACATGGGGCTAGCCCCTGCCTACCAAATCCACCACATCCAGTGCCTTGAACCAACAAGATTCCAGTCCAAAATAGACTTGCATTAAGATTAATTAAATCAAAATAAATACATCAGTCTTTCTCATTCATAGAATTTAGTTGGCCAACCAACAGATTTTCTCAGTCACATGGATAAACCCACACACACACACACACACACACACGCATGTAAAACCAAAATCAGCTCCTCAATTTTTAAATGAAGATGAAGCCGGAACAACAGAAATAAATCTTACTATAAATGTGACTCCAACATGAAAAGCAAATTGCTTTTTCCCCAGATACTTCTGAAGATGAGGAGCTGTCAGAGATGAGACATTTATTTATATTTAGCCAGTAATTGAAGTGGCTTATGACTGTGTATTTTTAGCCCGCTTTTTAAATAACAAAAACAGGCTGTTTGTGTTGATGGTTCCTCTCTGGGCCACGGCTGCGTGCCCGCTCCTCATACCACTTCTCACTCATATCCACAGCATCCAGCAGGCTACAACGGGGCTGTGTGACACAGAAAGTCACTGTGACAAAGAGGTGACCCCTCCCTCACCTGCTGCATCTATGTATATATCTATATTATCACTCCATCTCTCCAGCATCCCTTCCACCCCACTCCTCCCTGGTCTGACTCTGTCGTGCATCACTCTCTCCTCCCACACTACTCTCACTGCTTTCTCTTGTGGGCTGGCGCTTCCTCTCTCTGACTGCTAACAGCAAACAGCCATTTAGAGAGCAGTAGATGAGAGCTCAACTGAACTATCTGTGTAGTGAGGCGTTATTGACACATAAGCATAGTGAAAACATTGTCAGCCACGTAGAGCTGCAAAGATTAGTCGATTTAAACAATTAAGTCGATGGACTGAAAATTGATCAGCCATTATTTTGATAATGGAGTAATCGTTTGAGCAATTTTTAATGCAAAAATGCCACACATTAGTTGGTTTCATCTTCCTAAATGTGGTGATTTCATGCTTTTCTTTATAAAACATGATAGTAATTTGATTTTCTTTGAATTTTGGATAGTGAGTCAAACAAAACAAGGCAACAGGCACTTTTCACAATTTTCCAACATTTTACAGACAAAACATTAATTAAGAAATAATCAGCAGATTTATCAATTATGAAAATAATTGTTAATTGCAGTCCTACTACTGTGTGATGTTTCAGTAGCAACATGGTGTGAAGATCACAGAAGCCAGAGGGAATTGCTCTATTGCAGAACAGTTCCTTTGAATTTGAGAAATTGTTCATTTCTCATTTGCATAGTACAATGTTAAACATGCATGTTTGTACTTACTAAGTATGAAGTGGTTCAACTCAGCACAAAGCTATGAAATCACTCATGTACACTGTTACCAGTGTTTTGAGAGAGAGCATTCGATAAACAGCCCTGGCAACTTAAGGAATTCAAAGTATTTTACATAAACCAATGTTGCCGCCTTCAAAATCTGGTAGAAGTTGCTCATGTTTAAGATATTTGACTCCTTCCGCTGGTATAGGCTTACTCCTACTCATACAAGTCATGTGGTTGAAATGAGCTACCTTAATTACGCTCAGAAGCTTTCCACTTCACGAGGATGGCAGTGTCACTCACTGACTATGATAATCCTTGTTTTATCCTCTGTATCCTTTTTATTATTGGAAAAAACCTGTCCATCTCTATCTCCAAAGCTGTTGTGTGATTCCTGGTTATTTTTTTCTTGTAGTACATAACCCCTTTGAAACAATTAGGAAATGAAGAGAAATGTTTTTTCTCATTTACTGTCTACTTTCTCTCTCTCTCTTTCTCTGTCTCTCTCTGTCTCTCTCTCTCTCTGTCTCTCTCTCTCTCTCTCTCTGTCTCTTTCTTTCTTTTGTATAGAGTAGCCTGGAAGTCGGCTACATTGTGTTAACATCAATGACATTACAAGAAGTTCCCATTCCAAGTACTAATATTTTTACTAGACAGAAACAGTGCTTGTTTCTGTGTGAATTAAAGCTGTATATGTAATTGCAGTCTTGGAGGCTTGTGTTTGACCAGTCAGTGACATTCAGTACTACAAAACTACACATTAATAGTTCTTGGACCAAGTCCTATCTCAGAAGTAGAGACTTCTTCAGGAGCCAGCACTATGGCCCCTGCAGTCAAAATATTTCAGGAACTTTGATTTTTGTGGAAAAAACAAACAGAAAAAGAAGTTCAACAGTTGTTTGAGTTAAAGTTTTATCCAAAAGAAAATATGAGAAATATAATAATAGGAAAAAAAGCAACAAAACAAAGGTCAATTATCAAAGATCATTATGTTAAAGCAAGTATTAAACTAGATAGTTTTACGATGTGATCTACATAAATGAACAGTCAGTAGTGACATGACTGAATAGCTACAAAACTTTTTCATAAAGATTTTCAGACGTGTTTGGTTTTAGGGCCTTTTTACCAGAGTTTCAGTGGGTTAATTATTATTCAGATTAATTTCCCAACATCGAATTTTTTTAAAAAAAGATTTGTTTGGGCATTTTTTATTCTTTTTTATTAGATAGCAAAATTAGAGAGATGACAGGAAAGGGAAGAGCAAGAGGGAGATGAGGAACAACACACAGTCCGCTGCTGGCACTGAACCGTGGATGTTGCAGTTATGTAGCATGCGTAAGGGGTCCAACAGTTGTCAGCTCCAAAAGTTGTTGGACTCAAAGTTGTTCAGCTAATACAGTCAGTGGCAGTTCATAACATCCCTCCCGCTGCAATGCACAAATCAAAACACATGGCAGTAATTCCCTAATTGGTAAATTTATCTGTGTACAAGCTACAACAAGCACATTGGTTTTAGATGCTTCTCATAAAATTTTGTAATTATACAGTACATAGCGGCTTCTATTAGCCAGCCGTCAGGTGAAAAATTCAAAAGTGGTCGCCTGTTATGGAGCAGGACTCAACCCTGCTAGCAATCAGAAATCACAGTATTACTGTTTTATCCTTTGGCTTTATGTAACACACAAGGAAGTGGCTCTATGAGTAATATTTACTGCGTTATTACGGTGATGGCAAATTTGATTGATGCTGCCGAAAGTCATACACACAATATGTACATCATTCAAGAGTGAGACATTCAGTAGAAGCCCAAAGCTCAAAGCTGTTCCCTTGTGTTGCGTGCCCGAGACTGGAATGAGTACAGATCTGGTCTAATAACCTGATGCATTATTTAGAGCTCTCTCAATACTACTGTGCATTTAGTGTAATGGCCTGTCAAGGCTGAATGGAATCACAGAGGACTGACTTCACTGATCAGTTGATGATGTTGTAAGGTAAATGGGTGTTTTCCCTGTTGGTTTACTGTGAGTGATGAGTGTAAATGTCTGCTGGGATTAGTTTGCCTACATGCACCAAAACACATATTATGCTTTATGTAGCTAATAAATAACACCTGCTTAAAGGATTTAGTATGTTTTAACCAGCTATAGATACAGCACTTTTCTTGTTAGATTATAAAGGTTATCCATATATTGATTATGTGTCTTTCAAAATATCAGCACACTTCCAGAAGAACTCATTTTAATACTGTATATGAGAAATGACTAACAGGACTAATGTCTTGGGCCAGGCATAATTTGGTGTGTGGGGGGGGGGGGTTTGGGGAGTCTTTTTTTGTTGCGATACTTCACCATGAATTTCATGTTTACAGGTCAACTTGTACAACTATTCACTCTACAAAAATCTAAAATTTTTGATAACAGACATCCCAGAAGTGTGGAACACAGGTGGGCAACTACAATGGTGGTTTGACTACTTCACAACGGGAGGCTACAACTCTTGGTTGTCTTGTTCATGTCCCAATTGTGTGAAAGCGGAATTGGCCATCCTGTCATCTAGCAAGTGTTTTAGGTTAGAGCTGCAACAATAAGTCAATTAATTGATCAGCAGAAAATTAATCGGCAGCTATTTTGATAATCGATTCATTGTTTTTTTTGTCATTTTTCAAGCTAAAATGCCAATTGTTCTTTGGTTCCAGCTTCTCAAATGTGACAATTTGCTGTCTGACCTTGTCATATATGACAGTAAATTGAATATCTTAACATTTTAGGCTTAGTCAGACAAAACGAGCAAATAGAAGACATCACCGTGGCCTCTGAGAAACTGTGAATGCCATTTTTTCACTATTTTCTAACAATTAATAAAGAAAATAATCAGGAACCCAACTTTAGGCCTTATATTAAAGTTGTATTTTTCCATGAAAACTGTTTCATTAAAGAACCACGACACTAATAAAGCTGCAACTTCTGGGGTTTACCCAGGAAGCTTTGTGTAAACCTCAGCTGTAGAAATGAGATAATTCAGTTTGCATTGGAAATCTCCTGTTAAAGTGTGTATTTTATAATGTTGTTGCTTAGACAGAGAAAATCCAAATAGCCTGAGAGTCTTGGCCGGCAGGGTAACAACTCACATTAGCAGTACAGGCTACAAAGAGTGTGAATGCTTGAAATGTAAAACCTGTGCCCATTCATATTACATCACCTGGATGGCAAGTGTTATCATACAGTGAATAGCCTAGAGGCTTTATCTTGATGTGGCCATAGATAAACCCTGTTGTGATATTGTCATGAAGGAATATGAGTGATGATTAACTTTTATTCCACGGTTTAATTCTTCAAAAAGTCACCTTTTAAACATGCAGCCCATGTAGCCTTGTATGTCATTTTTAACAACCTTTGACTCACCGTGTGTACTTTACCTCTGCTCTTGAAAAGACGAGGGATGTGTGAAAGGGTCAGTGGAAGAGAAAGAAACAAGTTCTGCACTGAGAAGTGTGAGACACACCCTTGCCTATTCTGTCACTAGAGGCTAGTTGGTCATCATAACAAAACAAAACAGCGCTCGCAGAAACTTTAAGAATCACTGTGCAGAGTTGATACTTAATACTTTGTCAAGTACAATTAAAATGTTGTATTCGTTGGGCTTAACAATGTAGATTTAATCTGCTGTGTCTGTTTTTTTTCCCTCTGTATAATGTGAAA
Source organism: Thunnus albacares (assembly GCF_914725855.1). Lineage (NCBI taxonomy): Eukaryota > Metazoa > Chordata > Actinopteri > Scombriformes > Scombridae > Thunnus > Thunnus albacares. The sequence goes on along the minus strand of NC_058109.1, from coordinate 24,794,626 downwards.
AAAATGACTTGTCTGCTCAGAGTTTTCTTTACATCAACTGGCCAGAGCTCACGGCTTCAGGAGCTCAGTGATGTGGCCAAGCAGTCTGAAGTGTTTTCCCATCAACCTACAAGTTTCTCTGTGGTCTGTTGTTTATCAGAGTTCTGTTCAACCCATTTGCTGAATTCCCTCCACAAATATTTGCTGTTAGTTGCTGCTACTTCCAGTTGTGTGTAGGCTTACTGTTTCACTGTACCGTAACCTCGTCGTATCAGATGTTCCTGGTCGGAGCATGTGGTGCCGTGATCCAAGACGTCAACATGCTGTAAATGCTTGAGCTACTGCTGTCCGTGATGCCTGCAGCAGTAAGGCAATGACTAGATGCTCTGTTTGCTTTCTTCTTTTGACCTTTGGTTTAAATAAGAACTAAATGTCCTGTTAATAGAATTGGTCAGGAGCACACTTTGGTTTAAAGGCATATTATTTACATTCACGGTTGTACTGAGTAGAAAAACAACAGAAATAAGAATACAGTTTTTGCATTTACAGGAGGACTTTAAGCTTTTTTTTTTTTTGTTAATTAGAAGTGAATGATGGAGTGATCTGTCAAAACATTTTAAATTATTCAGCTGAGTCCTTACCTCTCTGGCTGTTGATTTGTGAGTTTGTTGAGGTTTGTATCGGTTTAGTTACACACCCCTCCCTTCCCTCTTCTCTCCATCTCCTTCCATCATTTGCTTCGCTTTCACTCTGCAGTGGAAGCAAAGAAAACAGTAAGAAAGGAGCTTTGTGAAAAGGACAGTGATTGTTTGTTTATGAGGATGCTAGCCTTGCGGTGACATGCCTTTTTTCTCCCTCTCACGAGGCTGTTAAGTGAAATAGATACTCAGAGCACTATGTAATCAAATGTAACCCAGATCCAGCATTTTGGAGTGGAACAAGGGTTTTTCCACTTGATTCATATTGCTCCAATTCCTTGCCCCAGGACAAAAACACTGAAGTTGAGTTCACCTCCAAAGGGTAGACTGTGGACTTGAGTCTCTCGTGCAGGAAGGGACACAGTTTGGTTGGCATAGAGAGAGAGGTTACAGGAAATGTGTCTGACTTGGTGTAGGGCTTTTAAAATAACCTTTATAAGATAAAAACAGATGGCAGTTGAAACATGATCACTTTATTAAAAATCTCATGATCATTTTTCTTACAGATATCTAGTGCAAAACAGAATACATCAAAATTAAAAAGACTATAATTTAAGAAAATATACTTAATTGTACTTCAAATGTTTGAAGTTGGCAGCCTGATTCATTTTTTTTTTTCTCTTTTTTTCCTTTTTTGTGCTCATTGCTGGCAAAGTTATTGAGTAAGTGAACGGTTTGGATAACAAGGAGCTGGTTTCATCTGTCTTTTTCTCTCTCTCTCTCTCTCCTGTTTTTCTTTCTCCATTTCCTCTCTCTCTGTTTAGTGATGGAGCCCACGGTTGTGAGTACGTCCACTCTGGCCCCTGATGAGTTCGATAGGAACATTCCTCGGATCTGCGGCGTATGCGGTGACAAAGCCACCGGCTTCCACTTTAACGCCATGACCTGCGAGGGCTGCAAGGGTTTTTTCAGGTACACAAACACATGCGCCAGTGTGTGAAGTTACAAACAGTCAAATGTAAATGGACACATTTAGTACACAAAGATATGTACACACACGCTTAGTATGCTTTGTGTGGCTAGCACACTAGCTCATACCACCTTGATGGGAACAAAAAGATGCACATTGACCAAGTTATTGACACACATACACATTAGCATGCATACGCAGGTCTGAACTAGCATATGTAACGGCCACCCACACTCTCACACACATTAAATGTAATTGCCACCCACAGTTACATAAGAGCACATGCAAAACTATGGTTAGCATTCATGTTCATACTAATGCCCGGTAGCAGGTAAAGAGCTCAATACTATAGTTAATGCCTCGGCCATTGCCTGCTCATCGACGCAAACATAAGTTTCCAATTTAACTTAAGACAAAACTAGAGCAAGTCATCATTTTGTGAGTTTGTGTGCGTTTCATGTATCCGTCCATTTGCGCCTGTTCCTCTCGGCAGTGTATTTAAAGGGAGAGGATGAAATAGACGGATGTTTAATAATCTCCTTCCTCGTCCCTGAACTGGCCCTTGTTTGAACTCTCACTAAGCATGTGTGTTTTTCCTCACGACTGTGTATAAACGTTCATACATACATGTCCATCACTGACTAAATCATTACACTTTGCGTCACCTTTTGGCAAGGTTTATCTTCTAACTCTGGATTCCTTGGCACGCATCCATATTTTTGCTGTTTCAGCCAACCCCAGACTTGAAGGACAAAAATATTTATCCAGTTCTACCAGGATTATTATTTGTGCAATACACTGTCAAAAGTGCCGCACTGCTGCATCTAAACTCACATCCTTTGCACAAAGCTCTATTGTCCACATAGTTACAAACGTTCCGACACACATATTGAGCTGTAACTAGATTCTTAATAACTTGAGAAAATTCTTGGAATTTTAAATGGTTTTTATGTTACAGCAAGTCTCAGCCTTATGTTATATAAACTGCAATATCTGTGTATTTTAACAGGCTGTAACATGCATATAATTTGTTTAGACGCAGCATGAAGCGCAAGGCGTCCTTCACGTGTCCCTTTAACGGCAGTTGCACCATCACCAAGGACAACAGGCGCCACTGCCAGGCATGCCGGCTCAAACGCTGTGTGGACATTGGCATGATGAAAGAGTGTAAGTATGGCAGGTGACCCATATGTCTTACAGGCATCACTCTGACCTTACACTATGTGGTTTACTGTATCTATTTAAATAGTGACTGTTTCATCCCAGTTTGGCCCTTTTAGATTAAGTACCTGTTTCTAAGAATAATTTATTCTATTAATTAGTATGAAATGCTTGGGTTGGATAATCAGGCCAGCAGTTTTTGTAGCTGCCCAACATTGCAGAATAAGGATCAAACTATGTCCTGAACTAACCCAAGGTCACCATCCACAATTTAGACATTAATAAAATATTTATACATTATATACAGAAATATTAAAAAACTCAATCTTGTCTCTTCCTCTTGGATTGATAGTAAAAATTTACACAACTGCTGTTTGCAGTTTTGGGGGCCTACTGTCCCTCTTGTAAATATTATGTAATATTTGGACAGAGGTCACGTATCCCTGGGTCTTTGCCCCCATTAGAGTGTTTACATGTTCTATTTGAACTAGTGGAACCTCCCCACATTGTATACAATAAGTATACTCCATCTGAAGTTTAAACACCTGCTGTTATGTACAATCTAGCGAGGTCTCTGCTTTCCACACAGTCTTGTTTATTTTCATTGTCTGTAAATAGCATGTACATCTTTCTTGTTTTCTCCTGATATCCGGATATTGTCCACAGGCCTCTTTTAAGCAAAGGCCACCCGTTGCCAGCTGAATCCCCCCCCCCCCCCCCCCCCCCCCCCAATAAGCGTTTGTGGGAATACCTCAAGAGTAGTGGCAGCGACACTGCGATTCACTGTACATGAACAGGAGCCAGTGGCATGCACTTCTGTTGCCACAACTGTTGCAAAAACAGCAGCATGTTGTTGAGACCCAGCTCTCTCTTTCTCTCTCTCTGTCTGTGAGCTAATTCAGTGGCTACAACAACAAGGAGCGAACAGAACAAAGACAATGCGCTCAGTTGTTCAGTGCAGCAGGGGTCTCCATATGGACCGGTCCCCTCCCATTCTCTTCCTCCAGAGAATAACAACTCCCCACCACCACCCTGCACCACATTGACATAGCTGTCACTGCAATGTAAAACATAAGTACATACTGCAAAGCTTTAGAGGCTGTGTTCCTTCAACTGATATATGATGTGATACACCTGAATTATGAGACTCGGACTATCTTTAACTGTCTCTTTACCTCACATGTTTCCTATTGTTTTATTAATGTAATTTTAATGCAAAAACTGTGCTCTCCATCTGTGTTTTTTTGTGTCTGAAATCCTAACGATTTGTCTCTTTACACTTGTCCCCCCCACCCACCCTTCAGTCATTCTGACAGATGAGGAAGTACAGAGGAAGAAGGACCTGATTCAGCGGAGAAAGGATGAGGAGGCACAGCGCGAAGCGGAGAGGGAGGCACGGCGGCCCCGGCTTTCTGAGGAGCAGAGTCAGGTCATCGCCACGTTGGTGGAGGCCCACCACAAAACATATGATGACTCCTACTCTGACTTCTGCCGTTTTAGGGTTCGTGTCACAATGCCATGATGCCTGATATCAAATCATCATTATTCAGCATAACTTATTCCAAACATATTTCACATAGCTTGTTATAGATAAAAACAGAAAGAGAGCTGATATTGTTGTGATAGTGTTAACAGTTTCAGCTCTGTTGGACCAGTATCAACAAGAACAGCACCTTAGGTTTACGGTTTGTTTCTTCCATAGTCCAATGAAATAACAATATTGACATTACTTTGACCACTGGGAACCTTTTGTTACTCTGCAATGCGTTATCTAGCATACTCAGAGTATTTTACTGTTGTGATTTCCCAAATCAGAACTTATTTCTGCTTCCATCAGCAGCAGTCATGTTTCGTCTGGTTTACACATCAGCCTCACACCCAGCAGTCCTTTAAGCCATTTCTCCTCCGAAACTCTGTGTTTATTACCCTCAAACACTCCTGCTCCTCAGATATCTAACCTGTGGTGCAGTACATTTTCATCCTGTCCACACAAATCCATCAGTTCAACCTCTTTTTTTATTTATTTGTTTTTTATTATATTTTGGGCATTTTATGCCTTTTATTATACAGCAGACCATAAAGAGATGACAGCGGGATGGAAACAGAACATTGTGGCTCATGGTCAATGTCTTAACGCCAAGGCTACTAGAGCTCCTCTTTAACCTTGTTCTTTTTTGAGAGGCCGTTCAAACCAGCAATCTGTTTCAAATCAGAATCTGAATAATGAACTCTAATTGATCTACTATATTTTCATATAAATGAAGAGTGTAGAAAGAGGCATTTTTCTGTATAAATCTAAAATATGTTCTGGGTTCTCACTATGTGCTGTTTTCTTCTGTTTAGCCTCCTGTGCGCGAGGGCCCAGTGACACGTAGCGCCAGCAGAGCTGCCTCTCTCCACTCTCTATCCGATGCCTCCTCTGACTCCTTCAGTCACTCTCCAGGTAAGAAAAACACGCTTAAAATCAAGTGAAAATATCGATTGCTGTAAGAAATAATTAAACTAGATTTTCATGCACAGTTGCACTTTTGTAAGAATCCTCCTCAATCAAATATTACATTGAAAAAAGGTCTTCACATCACTAAAAATATGAACTGACTTATTAAAGACAAACAACTTAATTTGCATCAGAAAGGGAAACTATCACACAATTCGAGGACAATAAGAAAACAGCAAGAATAATAATATTAAAAGAGTTAATGCTTGACTTAAGTCAGGCTATTTTTTCCTGTTCAGCTGTTTGCACGTTGGTTTATATAATCTGTTACACTGCTTTACTCAGAATCCAGTGTAAATCCTGTGAATAACCTGCACCCTGTAGACATCTGACTCCTACTAGTAAACATCAGTTAATTAATGCATCCATCACTAATGGAGTGAACACAGCAGGAGACACAGTCACGTGGCTTACCGCCAACTATCAGCGGAGACAAATGACTCAAAACAACCCCAGCTAGCTCTACATGCTTCACATGTTGTCAGGACTGTCATCTAAGCTTTTATCTCATTTCTACTGACCTGACACTCTTTCAGATAATCCATTCTGTCAACAAGCCCCCTATCTACTGTAGTTTTCTGATTTCTCCCCATTCTCTCAGCACAGAGCATTTGTATTAATAAAAGAATAGTGTGACATTGCTGTGCTGTGTCTACATGTATGTGTGTATATAAACACTTGTCTTGCCCTTTTTTTTTCTACTCTCTTCTGTCCTCTTTTCTTCTCTTGTCTCCTTTCTGCTGCATTCATCCTTCTCACTGCAGAGTCAGTAGACACCAAAATGAACTTCAACAACCTGCTGATGATGTACCAGGAGCAGGGCAGCAGCCCTGACTCCAGTGAGGAAGAGGGCTCCAGCTTCTCCATGTTGCCCCACCTGGCTGACCTGGTCTCCTATAGCATCCAGAAGGTTATTGGCTTTGCCAAGATGATCCCCGGGTTCAGGTGTGTGTGTGTGTGTGTGTGTGTGTGTGTGTGTGTGTGTGTGTGTGTGTGTGAGAAGAGCTTCTTTTATCTTTTTGTCAGAGTTTTCAATGTGTCACTCTGCATTAGTTGTTGATAACTGATTTTGACCCAAAAAAAACATGCCTTGTCTGGAAAATTTGATTCCTAGGCTTATAAACTGGCACAAAAGCTGGTCTCACTAAATTCTGGACAATGACCAATGTAGGATGGCAAGAAAAAATGTTGGTCAGCACAAATAATTCCAACGCAATAATTACATGTTGCCAATTCTGTGTCCTTGTTACGTAAGTTTCCAATCTGTACTGGATTGCATTTGGAGTTTACGGTTGACTTTCACTTTTTGTTTAGTAATCTGTTGAAGCTCGGAACTGACAACACTGTGACATAGAGATAGAGACACATTTTCTTCTGTCTTTCAGTCTTTGCAGAGGAATTTCTGTTGATCTGGATTTCTTTGTTGATTTTGCATTCGTAATAGTCCTGCTTATGTAACCCAGAGATGCAAACTCCTCACCTTTCGGCAAAATTCGCTGTTTTGAGATGGAGAGAGAGTTGAGGCTGGCGACCAGAGCAATTAGTATGCAGTTAGCAGTATAGCTGTGAAGGTAGCAGTGCAGTGCATGTACAGTCTAGGCTATCTGTCGGTGAATAAATGCCACAACTCCTCAAGACCCAAGCCAAGTTTCTGTGTCATGCTTCCCACCTGCTGATTGAAGTGAGGAGGGTTAGCCCCAAAGTTAGCGACAATGGGTTGACCAGGCTCACAAAAGGTGGACTGACCTTTAAGGTGGACCAGCTATTCTCATTTTAATGACAATCTCAGCCGCTCCTAAACAGAGAGCGGAGAAATGTTTGGCTTCGACCCTGGAGCAGAACACAAAGTCTCCCCTGTGCTTCCTGACTACGGTCTGGACACTGAAGCAGGAAAGGTTAACATCGGGTTAGATGCAGAATTGGTTCATTTTAACTCTATTAATTTTGTCTTCGAAGTGTGCCATATTGATGCATTTATATGCATACATATTCAGTTTTGAGTCAGTTCTGGGCCGGTCGTACTGGTAATAGCCTTATTTTTTTCCTAGTTTTATTATAGCAAACAAAGACAAATGTTGGAATTCACGTTTGCATTTATTTTACTTTTAATGTCATTTTGCATATAGACTAGATGTAAGCTTTACATGCCTGTGTTAAAGTTACTACAAGGAACTGTCATTTTGGTGTATTTCTTTTAGCGGCCCCTGTGGACAAAAACAGTAGTGTTTTCACGGAATGAAGATTGCATTTCTCATGAGCACCTGCCTTGTGTTGTAAAGATCTTGGCTAGCGTGTGCATTTGTTTTGGAAGCGAGGGAAAGAAAGATGCTACTTATTTTAAATACTATTTTCCATTTTTAAACACAGCTGTTTGCAGGACGTATAGCAATGAAGTAATGTATCTTTGTGTGGCTATGTAAAATTAATAATTGTAACATGACGATGGTGAGGCAAAGTAAACTTTGTTTTCGTACCATTCATACACCTGTAAGGCTGCATTCATACCAAATCTGGCAATGCAGCACCTTCCCGCAGGGTTGTGTGGAAGTGTGGGCGTGTTTATTTGTGCTTTCGAGCATAACTGCGGTGAAACAATCAGATTCACTGATTCTCTCTCTCTCTCCCTCTCCCGCTCTCTCCCTCTCCCCCTCTCCCACTTGCTCTCTCTCGCTCTCTCCCCCTTGCTCTCTCACTGGTGTTCTCAGCTCGCTCGCGCTCTTTCTCTCTTTTTCTCATGTCGAGAAGTCTAACTTTACTTGTAACCTTACCAAGCGAAGAGAAATGTCCTCCCCCCCTGTCCTAGTAAAGTCTTTGTTCTTCCTCATGCCACGATGCTACATGTGATGTAAACATAGGCTCTTCCGGTCTGCATGCCGTAAATCGTTTCATCCAATTTCGCGGGAAATCTGACCTGGTAGCAGGCATTTAGAATACTAACTATATAGAAATAGCCAATCTTCTTGCTGATGGTCTCGTGTGCTTATGTAGGTCATATAGAGGAATCATGGGACTGTTTCATAACCCTTTAAAAGTTCCTTGTGTTAACTTTAATAAGTTACTACAAGTTATTCTTCTTGTTTTTATCTTGTTGGTGTATTCAGCTCCCACATCTATTGATTCCTTTTATGTGTTTTATGTAGGATTGTTTTATCCCATAATGGCTGTTAGAATTAGTTTTCAGGCAGATGCAAATATACTTAAAAGTAACTAGAAATGAGCAAAAAATTAGCCGATATCTTTCAAAGTCTTCTCCCAGGGGGGCATATCCCAGGATCCCCCTTCTTGTGGCAGGTTTTCTCTATCCATGCAATGTTCTCACCTTTTTTACCCCTTACCTGTTTGCAACCCTGTAACCAAACAGTGTCTTCTGGCAGAATAAAATTTTTGCCTAAATGTAGGTGTACTGACACAACTTCCAGATATCCTCTTTGCATGTATTTTTTATTTGCATATCTCCAAGTGACTCTTTACCTAAATGTGCGTTGAAGACTTTGTACACCGACTTGTTTTTCTACCTCATGAGTCGATACTGTGCCACAGTAATGCCTCTGGTCTAAAGGCCATAGATTACTGATAGACTGTATATCACATGTAGCTTGTGGAAAATCTTCAGATTAGAACATTGTTTGTTATGTTGTTCCTTCGCTGGACTAGGTTATTCATTTGCTATGGTCGTGTTGTTCGTGTGAAGTTCAGCACTTAAGTATGTTAGTAGGTGATTGCCTAACCTCAGAGCAAGACGCAGCTCTAGTGCTCGACAGTCACCGGTCGGTCTCACATGTGCACCCTCAGGTTGTCTTCAGGATGAATATACAAAGTTTCACAGTGAGCACATGACAGACCTACAACAGAAAAGAATGCTTTTAGTGAAAGTTTGAATAGTTCAAAACAATCCTTAAGAATTATTAATGTCTGTCCCCTGATTATGCCAGTAGAAGACACAAGCCAGCACATTATTTGTGACTGTAAAGGCAACATTATGATGGCTGGCTGGAGCTTTTTCATTGTTTTGAACATGGCAACTGTTGCCTTGCAGCGTGTTTGTCTCACAGTGTGTTGACAGGGAGAAATGCTCTAGGGGGTCACCCCAAAGTCGAGGCTAAAACGAGTCGGTGCCTGTATTTCTTGAAAGTTGTCATTCCCACTGGCAGCGAGTGATGGACGTGGTTGGATTACCTTTGGAATGTTTGTCCGCGTATGATCTTCCCTCTTAAGCCCTGAAAAACACCCCAGACCTCCCCTAGAGATTAGAAGCCTTCAGCTTATTTCTCCTGCTGGTCCAGTCGTTTCATTTCATAAACATTTCAACACATTTCATAACATTACTAGATGCAGGATTTTATTTGACAATGATGATGCTTAAAATGTCTTTAGGTTCAGTAATGTTTATCACATGAGTTTTCTATACACAGTAACCCATCACAGCAGGAAGCAGAAAAAATAAATTAACATTTGGATGTTTATTTTTTTCTTCATGCACACCATATACCTGATAAAATGTGACTGACCTTGAACCCATAGTCAGTAAATTATTGATAAGCAGAATCCTGTGTAATGAAATATACAAATGAGAAACAAGTTCAGATATAAACACACACACACACACACGGTGTAATAGAGTACACTGAGTGGGAAGGTACTTGGTTTGCATCTTTCCTTGTTGTTTACCGGTGGCTGCATCATTTTTCTGTAATGTTTAACATAATCAACACTAAATTATTTGAGAGTTTGGTTATTTGATTTAAGAGTTTACTATTTGTGGCACACTAACGTATTAGGTGATTTCTTTCTCTGCAGGGAGCTGACTGCGGAGGACCAGATTGCCCTGCTCAAGTCCAGCGCCATTGAGGTGATCATGCTGCGCTCAAATCAGAGCTTCAACCTGGAAGACATGTCTTGGAGCTGTGGTGCGCCTGACTTTAAATACCAGATCAGTGATGTCACTAAAGGTCAGTCTAAATGCTGCCACATGTACTGTGACTGCTGTGCAGTTTTTCACAGCTGATAGTTGAAGAAAAGACGTGCTTGTTACACATTAACAATCCTACTTCGAGATTGAAGGAAGCAGCCCGGCGTTAAGGAGGTGACTGGATCTTTTGTGTAGGAGTCTAGATAAGTTACTGGCAGTGGCTTGTATACACACCCATAGGCAAAGGTTGCTAATGCACATATTTCTGCAAAACCAGTCCTACATATCCGCAGAGGCAGAAGCCCCCATGGGCATGACTTTCATTTGCCTTTCAAACAAGAACCCGTTTTCTGGGATCAACTAAAGAATGTCACTCCTGACCTGCTCACTGCACAAAATAACCACCGTCTGGACCAGGAGACGCAGCTCTGTTGTACTCTTCTTAAAATATCCATTGTATACTTGACCTGAACATGACAATAGGTGAAATACAGATAGGTTTTCTCATGCAGTAATCAGTATACTGTATGTTGTTGCCCATGATTTTTAACACTTTTCCACATGGGATTTTTCTTTTCAATACCTCATTTTGCGTGTATAAACATGTTTCTCAAGAAAAGCTTTTTTTTTAAACTAAGCTTTTTCAAACCAACATATTGTCAGAAGTAAGACTGTTGCCTAAATAAAGTGCAGAATAGAAATAAGAAAATTATTCAATTAGAAAACAATTGAATAATTAATTAGAAAGATTAATCTGACAAAGCATTCTTGGTCTGAGGTTCAGTACACAGCCACGGCTGTAAAATGAGAAAATGGATGTAGTCGTCATAATCAGTAAGCATGTTTGATCAGTATTTGTATGGCTTTTCATTTACACATCCACTTAAGACCCCAAATGTTAACAAAAACAAAAACAAAATGTAAGCTGATTGTAATTCAAATTTGCACCTCAAAAGAAATTCCCAAGTTTCTAGTGATTACAAATGAGAATGCATACAAGACAAATCCTCACCAGAGATGATTCCAAGAGTCAAAGTGAAATATTAATGAGTAAAAGGGATGGTAACATTCCCCAGAGGGTCTTCTTTCTGTGATGTAGTATGGAGCTAGTTGTATGTGCTGCACAGATGTGTGCGTGTATTTATGTATGTATGATGTGTTGTATCTCCTATAGCGGGCCACACTCTGGAGCTGTTAGAGCCGCTAGTGAAGTTCCAGGTGGGCCTGAAGAAGCTTAACCTGCACGAGGAGGAACATGTGCTGCTGATGGCCATCTGCTTGCTTTCTCCAGGTACTGTAGGTCTGACTGTGGAGGAGGGAACGTGTAGAGGGTCATCATGAATTGTTTATGAGTGATCTGGTTTGCCTCTTTTTTTTTTTTTCTTTTTTTTTTTCACCAAAAGAGAACCTTTTTTGTGGCAAAAGATCATCTTAAACATTTTTGATTAGTGAATATTTGAGGCAAAAGATCAACTTAACCATTTTTATTAGTGAATGTTTGAAAGATTGTTGCCAGGTGTCACTCAGCATGAACCGCACTGAAGCACAGGCCTAAGCTGCTCGAAGGGTCTCATGTCTCGTGTGAGTTAGCCTATCTGAACACACATTCATGCATACAGTATGCATTGGCAGGCTATATAGCGCATATATTATGCATGTATAGTCATGCAAGCAAGCAAGCTTGTGTAACTAAGTGGATATTTGCATCCCTTTGTGTATATGAGGCACTTCATTAACATTGCATAGATGTGCTCTCCCTGTTCTAAAATTAGCCAACCACCTGACCAGAATGGTAGAAATACAAACAAAGATAATGCAATTTTTTTGTTGATTTCCATAATAAACCCAAACATTGTAATCCTCAGCTTTCCAACAACATTTCAATTTTAATTAACAATTTCTGTTGCTCTCTAACTTGTGTAACGACCATAACTATCTCAAGACACCAACCAACCAGTCTCTCTTTCTGCTCCTGCAGACCGCCCAGGTGTGCAGGACCACGCACGAATCGAAGCCCTCCAAGACCGGCTGTCAGAGACCCTACAGGCCTACATCCAGCTTCACCACCCAGGAGGAAGACTGCTTTACGCCAAGATGATCCAGAAGCTGGCCGACCTGCGCAGCCTTAACGAGGAGCACTCCAAGCAGTACCGCTCACTCTCCTTCCAGCCGGAGCACAGCATGCAGCTCACCCCGCTGGTGTTGGAGGTGTTTGGCAGTGAAGTGTCCTAGGGGGCCGCCTCTGAACCTCAGCGGTGGAGAGGAAGCTGGAGACAAGTCCCCTGGGGGTAAAAAATGGAGGGAGGGAGCTGAGGATGTGCTGGATGGACTAAACGCAGGTGTGGAGTATGAAGCAAGTGGAAGAAAGAAAGTGGTGCGTGTGAGTGTGTGTGTGTGTGTGTGAGTGAGTGCGTGAGTGAGTGTGTGTGTGTGTCTTCGTGTATGTGTCATGTTTAAAGAAGTTTATCTTGGCAAAAAGGCCAAGGTTGTATGGAGAGCAAGCAGATGTTAAGAGACACAGTAAACAAGGGAACTTCATATAATACAAATTAAACTATACATACGATGTCTGCCTATATACAGTGTTTTTGTCTGTATTTAAATCAACCAACAGCTGCTTCAAATGCCTGGACATTTTGTGTGTGTACGTGTCGTGCACACACCCACACAACAAGCATACTCAGTTATTCATTTAGCCATTCAGTTGAGCTACCTCTTGGTTTTACTGGGGTTGTTTTATATTTACATCACCTATGTGAAACAGTAACTTTTACACAGAACAATTTAGATACAGCAAAGATGACATTTCAGTTTATCAGTGCAAAAGCAGTGCCTGCACATTACTTTAAATGTTTGATGTTTCAGAATACTTTATTGTTATTATTGTTTGTTTTGTTTTGTTTTGTTTGTTTTTTTTCATCATCTGCTTCTCTCCAAGGCAGCGTATGTATATGACTGTGTATACGATTCAAACACATGCCTTTCACCTTTCACCAAAGGTATGGTCAACTACTTTCTCAAAAGCTTCCAGTACCTAAAAACAACCTTGCTGCTCCGTGGCTTTTTTTCACGCATGCAGCCAATCGACATGCTAGCAAGTTGTCTGACTAGCATCACAACCTATGAAGGAAAAATGTCATTATTTAGGTTTATAATGCAGAGTACAGAATATATAGTCTTTGATTTTGGGGTGCCTGGTTTTGAGGTGAGAATTAGCCACTAAATGTGTTAGCTACTTTTACACTGCTAACTGTCAATCAAACCAAGCCCGCATTATGGCTTGTTACTCTTTTTTTTTTTTTTTTTCTTTTCTTTTCTTTTTTTTTTGTAATTGTTTTTCCTTCTTCCCTTTTTTTTGAATTGTTTTCCCTGTAAATAGTTAATTGCTACCACATGTATCCTAAGCACTGTTATACCACCTTTTACTCAAGCCTATGTATTGATATACAGTATCTATATTATCACAGATTTTAAAGGGCTAAAATGCCAAATCTAACTGGAATAGTAAATCAAGGCCAAAGCAAGAGGCCTGACTTGTTTAATATATAGCTGCATACCATACTTGGAATTGGCATAGATATGGATGTAATTGCAATGGATGCTTTTTTTTGTTCTGTTTTTTACGTCATTTCACCTTTAAAAACAATTCCATGAATTGTTCCTCCTCAGTATACAGTGAGCTCGGTGGGTGGAGAGCTTGGGAAGCTGCTTCAGACCTCCACAAATATCACACCCCTTTCGTTTCTGACTGGGAAGTGGATTTTCTAGAATGTCTGAGGGCCTGGTTGTGGCGGCGGTGCGCACCTCTTCGCCCAGGCCCTCCTGTTTGATGATGTATGCTGCGCAGCCCTCTAGTGGCTGCATCATGTAAATACCAGGTATATATAATATGTCCGCCGCTGTACATAGGGCTACATAGATATTTCTCAAGGCTAATTTTTTCAAAAATATATATGCAAATACAATATTGACCCTTTTTTGTTTTTGATTCATTATCACTATGTTTTGAGACACTATGCTCTTTGTTTTTGACTTTGAACATGTATTTGGTAAGAATGAGTTAGGAATGGCTTAAACAGGGATTGCTTGCGTATTTGACACAGTCAAATTATTATTTTGTTTAGTGGTGGGTTGATGTATTTGACTAATTTCCAAGGTTTATTTTCAGAAAGAGGACAAGCTAAACATACCGTGCTGCTCTCTAATATAAGCCATATAGATCACCAAGCTAGTTATACACCGATACATTACCGTGCATCGAAATGATGACTCCAGAGCCTCGGATATTCTCATTATAATATCTACTAAACTCATATGCTATTTATCTATGGCTTTGGAAGATTCTTTTAAGCTTGTCTGCAGTAGGAACTCATATGCCTTCTCTCTGCTGTCAGTCATCTTTGGCTTATGCTTCATCAGACAGCATCTAATGGCTTATAAACCAAACTTCCAAGAGAATTTAAATGCTTAGGTTTAGAGGCCAGTTGTGTATGGCTTGCTGCATTTGGGAGTATGGTAAAATTTACATCAAGTGACGTCTCTTATGTCGAGACAGTTCCCCAAAGAAGTCAGTTTCCTTCCCAGTGTGGATGATTTCCCTTAGAGGCCACTTGGCTGGAGCCAAAAAAGTCTCTTTGAGAGGGAAATAATTTGCAGAGATGATATGATGATGATGATGATGATGATGATGGTCTCTTTTTGTCTTCTATTTGCTGTGTGGCAGAAGACATCTGTTCAAACGGTTCCTGTGATTGGCCATACGGGCTTCCTATGTCAGGCCTAGAGCTTCCTGTGACATCATCTCAGCAGACCAGGGCTACTCTGTAATCTTAGTGGAAGATTGTGAGAGAGAGCATACAGTATGTGTATGTGTTACTCATCCGTTGACAG
Source organism: Thunnus albacares (assembly GCF_914725855.1). Classification (NCBI taxonomy): domain Eukaryota; kingdom Metazoa; phylum Chordata; class Actinopteri; order Scombriformes; family Scombridae; genus Thunnus; species Thunnus albacares. The sequence continues at coordinate 24,779,582 of NC_058109.1, read as the reverse complement.
TTGAGACAGTTGGCGCTTTAATCTGTTCAGCCCAAATGGGTTCTACCGTAGGATCTCAAGTCCATTCTCCCGTCACTGTGGCTTTGTTCCAACATCAGCTACCAGTCACTGTGACACCCTGCAAGCCGGCAGTCGGGGCTTAACGTATAGATGATTTGTATAGCCCAGATAGTAAATAGATTTTGGATGTTTCCATATTCCTGTAATCATGAGTTTGGTTTTCTTCCTGAAATCATCGGGATTATATAGTGTGTATATATATATATATATAATTCCATGTGTCCCACAAATTTCCCTGCTGTGATTGAACTTTAAGGAGTTGAGGCTCGAGTGTCTCTAGGCAGTACCACTCATATGTATAGTATGTCAGTTTGATGAGGGGTATGATGTGCTTGGTTACTGAACACTGACTTTTGAAGTTTTTGAAAAGTCTCCATGTTGATTTTTCTGAATACATACTTCTGTATGTAGATATTGGTTTGATTTTGTTCTATTGTCTTCTTTGAGATAGAGATGCAGTGTTGATTTGTGTATGTTTAATACAGTGGGAGGTTTGGTGAACATGCAAGTGCCACAGGGAGAGTTCCCTCCACACAAGAACAGGGTAAAAGAGGAGTTGCTCTTGGGGATCTAAAAACCGAACGGGAACATTTTTGAAGATGTATCATATAGCCGTTAATTGTGACAGGGAAATTCTGACTGGAGGTTTTATCGTAAGCGGGAAACCCCCAGTTTCCCCTTTTTGTTGTTTTTCCTCATCCGTCACACTATACATAACATGCAGATACAGTTTAATGTAAATATGGTGCATCCCCAGGTTTTCCTGTTTGGTTTTACCATGGTAGGCTGCTCAGAATCTGTAAGTTTTAACTCTGCATTGTGGTTGTTCAAATATTGGAACTTGAAAACTATCCGGCGATGGAAATCTACCACAAATGAGATGCATCCATCTCTGTTTAGATTCCCGTTACCCTCAAGATTGGCAACGTAACACAGTAACAATGCAATATACAACTCATGGTACACTATCACCAGCAAGCTTTACAGTTTATCAAGTTAGTAGACATTTTTGAAGTTTTTTGTATAACTGTTGCCATTACAAACCCTGTCTGTAAAACATGTATGATATCGTTTGCAGAAAAAACCGCTGGCCATCTCCCACGCTAAAGGCTCTCAAGTCTTTATTTTTGTTCCTCCAATTAGGACAGGGATTGTAATGGAATCAACTTAATGTAGTTCTTACAAAAAAGGAGTGTCCACAATGGATGTACACCATAATCTACCTAAAAAACCTACCTCTTTTAGCTCAGATTTTGCTTTAGCATTAAGCATTTGCCTCTGTTTTTACTTTTGTAATATTTGTATTCATGTTGGTATTTATTGCTGTCTAATGAGTCATACTTCAATGATTACCTCAGAGATATCTCACAGATTTGGGAGAGTCCAGCTAATGAAGTCATTCATAGTTTTTTTTTTTTTTTTTTTTTTTTGTACAGTTTTTCTTCTCAGACTTAGCATTGCCTTTTTTTTCTTTTCTTTTTTTTTTACGCACAAAATACCAGGAGTGTTTTTAATATAGTGCCTGCACTCTGACCAACGGGGCTCAGACTGGCTAGGATGAGGCTGCACTTACTCTAAAAGTGACATCTCTCTCTTGCAACTTTGTCCTTGGGATATCTAGGTGGTTGTCAGCAACAGATGCAATTAATCTTGTTGCCACATTGCTGATATCTACCTTATCTTTTTTAGTTCTTAAGGGCAAATTGAGGAGAGGAACTTTGCGGAGTGAGTGCGGCTGTAAAGAAGGAACAACCTGAAAGACTTTGTGGCAGTAGGAGAAATGAGAGGTGTGTTTGCGCTCCACTTGGTACTGTTAGCATGGTCTTTGCTCTGTAGTACGCCATCCTTACCTTGTCCCTCTTACTCGCCCCGTCATTTCCTCCATACACCTCTCCATGTCTTCACCTCTCCTTCTGTCCTAAAGTCTGCTCCTGCACCTTCATCATTCCCTGCCGATGTTTGGTCAAATGAGGGGAATTAGGAGAGGTGAAATCCTCAGTATCCATGCAATGCTGCTTTTATCTTGAGCATCACCAAGTCGCGTGTCACTGACACAACATAATGTGGGCATCGTCCAAAGTGTCGGCCCCCAGCGGCACGACAGGCCTCATTGGAAGATTGTGTCATTTGAAATGTACGCAACTTAGTGGTGCTTATTGGAAAAAAAAATTCCATTCAGATCCTAGTATCATATTAACGGAGCAACTACTCACTTTGGTGAATTTAAACCAAGTTTTTTTGTATTCATGTCAAACTGCTTCAGGTAAACACTGAATGAAATTAAAGAGTTTTTATTAATCAGTGAATACTAAGGAACAATGTCGCCATGGTCACATCTACCCTGAGCTGTGTGCCATATGACCCTTTTAATGCAGGGGGAGGGTGTTAACGAAGCTGGCTTCAGATGTTCCCCAGCTTCATTGGAATGGGAAGGTTGTCCGAGTGTGAGATTGGCTTATTGCTTAGTACTCTGTCAGCCATGTATATTGATCTTTTATAAAGAGTAAATTTGAATTTGGCATTGAATTTCTAACCCTGCGTTGTGAACCCAAATCATTGCCACATTCAATTAAATGCCTGAACCAACAAAAGCACTTAATGTAATGTTTGTAACACATGCATACTGATGAATCTACTAGCCATAAACTGCCTGTGTAGGTCAGCATGATATGGCTCCAATTATCAAAAAAAGTCACCTAAATTCTAATGTAATTGCAATTTACCTTTTGTCTCATTTTTTTTCAAAGATCTTCTTTTTTCTATTATAAATTGGTGTTTATGTAATGTTATTTTTGTCAGATGTTTTGCAAATCAAAAATAAACAGTTGTACATAGCAGCAGGCTTCTGTGTGATCTGTCTTTCATATTAGCTGATCTTTAATAATACCATGTCATTAGTTTAATACACTTTATACACTTTACTTCACTGCTGATCAAATGCTGCTTTTTGTCTGTTATATAAGACACGAATTGTTTACACAAAAACCTTTCTAGGCACATCCACAATACAAGTTATAAGGGATTTATGAAGTGTGCTGTTATATGTAGTCTTTAATTCCTACATAAGTGACTGAGTAGAACTGTGGTAACACTTTTTGAAAATGTTTTCTTCATGATGGTAGAAAGGGACTCCCACTTCACTACTACCTAAATACAAATGAACTATCACTACATAGGTTTTCATATTAATGCAATTTAAGGAACTTTATTCATCCCTAAGGGAATTTGTGTCCTTACAATTCTTGATAAACATAGTGAAATAAATGTATACATGTTTTCACACCATAGAGAAACTGACATTCTTGGAAAATAAATTATTTTCTTCATTATATTTGCTCCATATTTTTGGAAGTTACAACAACTATAGTCTGTCTCTTTTTCGATCTCAAATTCAATTCATTTTTTCTTCTAAATTTTATCATTTAAGGTTTTCAATGTTGGTCTGTTTTGATCAACTTTAAATATTTGCATGGTGCCATTCAGCCACCAGAGGGCACTGTCTCTCATTACATGTGCCTGCGCACCCTCATTGACCTAATGACCTCTCTGATTCAGCACTGATGTCAGTCAGAATCAGTTAAGATCAGTTAGGTCACACTGGACAACTTCACCACAAGGATGTGGTGTGTGTGTGGGTGAGGAAGCGCAACAGAGTTGGTTAACACACACAGGAGGTTTGTATCAAGTTACATCTGACATATGTACCATATGTCAAAAGAGATTTGACCTCACCTCAGCACACATCTTTCCGGCTGGTCATGTATGGAGAGAGATTGCATGAGAAGTAATGTGCAGGAGGAACAAATAAAAGGTTATCAGAGAAATCCAGTCATTGCACGACAGTTAATTGTCAGCCCTGGTACGAAGCAGAGGCACTTCTTTTGCCTGCTGATAAGGTTGCGCTCATGCGGTCTGCTGAGCCGTTGCGTTGTGCAGGAGGTTAGATGAAGGAAAGAGAGGCTCTGGTTGCAGCAACATCCCTTAGGTGAGGGCTTTCTGGCTGCATTATCTCACAACAGAGCAACGAGAAACTGAACACCCTGTACTTTTCCACAGGGGACGTATTTCTGGCTGAACGTTCCCCTCCATAGATAATGAGCTCAACTGACAAGCAGCGACGTTCAGGTGAGCAAAGGTGAGCCAGCGACACTCAGATTTAAACAGATCTGCATGAGAAGTGAAGGAGTCAGGCCACCTTGCATTCATGTTATTCTAAATTTTCAATCAGTTGGGACTGATTTGCACTTGAATGAGCCAAAGCAACATTTACATCTACCAAAAGTTAATGAGGTTTCTACTATGAAATGTTTTAAAATCAGTCTGAACATTCATTCAAATCTCCTACTTTTCCCTCCGCTGACAAAAATGTGTTCCTTTAATCTCTTACACACAGCTAAGGAAATGATATCTATTTTTTCTTTTAAAGCTGCCCTAATCAATATTTTTATATTAACATTTAAAAATATTACAAAGCGTATTGTTAAAGGTGCCACCTGTAGTGACAAACCAACAGACAATTATCACACTAGTGGCAGTTTCCCTAAATTCTAGAGAGTGCTTTAGTGTCTTTCAGCTCAATGTTTTGGTTTCACAGCTCGTACCTGGACCGTTTTGATTGAGTTTCACGGCTCTCATCGACCAATTTTCCAGACACATCAGGCAGCTGTTGAACATAGTGGAGCATTTAGCAGCTAAAGAGAAAGATATTTCCCTCAGGAGTTAGTGGAGACCAAAACAGAGCTGAAATTACAGTAAATATTGGACTAACATTCATCAGGTGGCCAGAAACACAACCTAAAATAAATGCTAATGGTGCTGAATGTGTAAACAGGCAACTGACACATTCAACATATAAACTCAATATGGTGAAAATATGACAAGTGATCAAAAACTCACATTCATGCAGCTTTAAAGTTTTTCTTCAATGAAAATGTAACTTTATTCAGCATTAGAATATACTGATACCAGGTTCTTCACACGTCATGGGTATTATTTTAAGTAAAATTACATATAATATAGATATTATATATTATATATTATATATATACATTATGTAACAAATCTGTGATTAAAAATAATAGCAAGAAAATCTCAAAATATCATTTCACCTCTGGCTGTTTGTGCTGCTTCTGGGTGAATTGAACCGTGCGCTCATCGGTCAGGGTCACACCAGGACAGTTTCTTGGAATACTACATGACTTCGTTAGGTTTTTGGGTGAGGCAAAGAGAGTCATGGGTACCAGATAAAGACGTCCTCACATGCACACACGCTGCAGAGTGACCTCAATGTTCAAGCACAACAGGGTGGTCCTCAAAAGCATTTATTTCTGTCTATGGGGGTATTAATACCAACGGGTGGTGCCCTCATGTTATCAAACACTGATAATATATAAGTACTATCAGATGCTGCAGCTTCAAGCAGCACATGTGCACACTGATAGACAGCAGCCTCTGGATGAAATATAACTGTTTTGCTAAGAATGTTTGCTGGCATAATAAGTGTTGTATTTTTGCGCCCCAGCTTGGGGTATGACTGTTCATATGGCACATAGCCGCCTGCAGGGGGATGTCAGTTGTGACTTTCCAGTAATAACAAGGGCGTGTTGTTTTCTGTGTGCATATCTCTTGTACGTGTGTGTGTGAGAGAGAGAGAGAGAGAGAGAGAGAGTTTTATTTCAAACTAAACAGCCAGTCATGATGAGAAGACAAAGCAAAAAGCGATGCAGTGAGATTAGTAATGTGGAGCTCATGCTACACATTGACTGTCTGTCCATGAGCCTACAGGGTAAAAGAGAGAGGACTCTTTCTTCCTCTCATTTCCATTGATTCTGTGCCCACTTAGATTGAATGTTGGATGCCCTTTATGCAAGTCATCCAAATATCATTAGAGCTAAACCAACCATGTGGTTTTGGTTCAGAATGTGAGGAACGCATTGCATGGCCCATGGATGTTTCTCTACTCTCAGGCGTTCAGTGTAGCAAAATAACATTTGCTCCTCTCATAGAGCTGAAGGTGGAAACAGAAAGGAAATACATACATACAGAGCAACAATAAACCTGCGTTTTAAGAGCGATTTTGAGACGTAACTCTCATGAGGCAGAAAACACTCCTTGACTGTTAACAGAAGCATAGCAGGCAAAAACTGGCTCGATACAAGAGCCACAGTGTGAATAATCCAGTTGTTTATTATTACAAAGCTGAGTGACTGATGTGAAACAGGATGAGCATCACATTTTTAAGAAATTGTAAAGAATGAGATTTAGGGGGAAAAAATGAAAAGAGAAAAAACATTGGAATGAAGAATGTTTTCTTTTTCTCCACACATCGTTTTTTTTCATCCTCCCCACCCCCCCTGAGCTGGACATTGTTCTTGTGCCCTCCTTACTTTCCAGGGAAGAGGAAGCGGGCAGAGCTGCAAGAAGCTGTGCAAGTGTGTGTGTGTGTGTGTGTGTGTGTGTATGTGTGAGGAAGTGTTCTCCTTGGAAAATAATGGCTGCAAAGTCGCATTAACGGCCAAACATTTCCTCCATGTTTTCCCTGCCCTATATTTATACTTTGAGCACACACACACACACACACACACATACACAGCATGCCACTGTGTTTATTCACTTTCTCACCACTTGAGTCATGTGGTTTCTATAACAGCCCTGATTTCATTATACATGGAGTTTTGGTGGAAAGTTTCTAAGGTGCGCTCAATAAACACTGATTTAACATTCTATTTATAGAAAATAGTATTTATATACTGCAGTATTTGTAAGTTAAATATATATTTGTGGATAAGTGAGAATTACTGATGAATGAGAACCCCAGTCATCCAGTCATCCATCTTTTTTTGTGTTTACTCTGTTATTGCTATACGATTACTATCTAAATGTCCTGGCTAAGTTTATACAAATTGAAGGGATCACTTGGTTTAATTACATTCAAAGCTATGAATGTTACATAATACTCATTTTTGTGAATGTTGAAATGTTGAAGCAGACTCCCAGGAGCTCAGCAAGCAACACATGTTCTTACTGTACAGTCAGCTGAAAGGCATTGGTGAAACTATCACATACAATATTGTGTTTTTGAGCTTGTTCTAAAACTTCTCAGATGGAACCAAATGAAATGTCACTGGTTTCAATCTCAACACAAACTGGGAAAACATTACTGTGAAACTGTACAAAGTGCTACCAGTGTGCCTTGAGCGAGGCATTTAAATTCCCAGTAGCTCTGCACTGGAACCGTGTTAGACTGTTTGCACAAAGCATGTTCCAGGTTTTGTATCTGTGAGAATCTTAAGTAGGGCATTGCTTTAAAAAAAACCTACATGCACAGCAGAGCTTTTCTTCATTAATAATAGTTGGAAAAAGAACAAAATCAGCAACCTGATTAGCATTTCTGAGTTTAGGTAAAATCCTACATGAGTGAAAAACAAAATCCTTCCCTTGTAGTGACGCGCTGAGAGGTTTCAGTTGATTTTTCTCACGATATGAGCTCAAGTATGAAAATGGATGGGCAGAATAACCTTAATTATGATAATCTTCTCAGCAATGTCGTCTGATGTCGTCTGTCGTATGTTGTTTACTGTCATTTCATGTAAGGTGGCGGTGAAAAGTCCCTTTGTTACCAAGATGAGTTGTTATTTCATCTGAAAACTGGAGTAAGCTCACACCTACTTGATGTTTAGAATGGTTTAGAAAAAGAATGAAAGTTTTCAGTGTAGTGATATGAAACTACAGTAAGAGAAAGGTTCTGTGTTTAAGTCAGTAAAGGATTTTACAAGATTGTAGCAAAGTTCCACCACCTTCATGATTCACAGGGTTTCCAGTCATGATGAGAAGACAAAGAAAAAAACAATGCTGTTAGATTATGAAACTGACACTGAAATCTCTCAACAACTATTGCATTGATTGCCATTAGATTTGGTACAGACATTCAGGTTCCCCTCACAATTATTTGTAGTCACCTTGGTGATCCCTGACTTTTCATCTAGACCCATCATAGGCTCTCATTTAAATTTGTCCACTATTTTGGTTTATAACCCATCAGAAATAGTCACAACCACCTTGAGACCAGACCTGGTACTCTGGTCCAACTTGTCTACTTTGTAGAACTGAGAGGATGCTGTTGATGAAGAAAATGAGAGGAAGAGGTACAGAACAGCAAGGCTGGAGAGCAGTGGTCCATCCAGTGGAGGTTGGTTGTAGGGTCTTTGTAGCAATATCCACTACTAGGCATCTGAAGGACATGGGAATCCACAGCCAAGCCCTGCGCCAGACTATCAAGGAAACATCAGGGTTTGCAGAACACTCTAGCCAGTGGATATGGCAGAGGAGGAAAGACCCTAGTCGGGCCCCAAGAGGACTGGGGCACACACCCGGATCTGATCAGCCTCAGCTCACAATTTGTATTGTGAATAAAAGGCCGAAACACCCAATAATGCTGAGGTAGACAATTATGTCACAGATAATATCCACTGGTGATGAGCAAATCGACAAAATGTTAATGATGGAAGGCGCCTACTTAAAAACCCCAGTGAGGGACTGAATCAGTCCCTATCACTGTTCGTACATAACAGCAAGTTTCATTAGTTTAGTATGGAGGGCCTTCCACAGGCACAAGGGATCATAAAATCACATCCTATGTATTCGAATAACCTGCAAAACAAATGGTATTGCCATAAGCCTCAGCTGTACTTTGTGTTTAAAGCTAATTAGCAAATGTGAGCATGCTAACACACTAAACTAGGATGATGTACATGGTGAGCATTATACCTGCTAAACATCAGCATGGTAACATGCTAGGGCAACAGTCTTAATTGGGTTTTTTGTTTTTTTGTTCATTCATAAATTGACCAGTATGAATACAGAATGTCTGTCTAGATATTTAGTATTGCAGTCAATATATAAGTTTTAACATCTGAGATAAAAGTATGACTAGTATGTGCCTATTACATGTGAGTAGGTGTGTGTTTGTATGTCTGGATATGATTTTAAATGTCACTGTGTGGTGCTCACGCCGAGTGTCTCTGTGGTTTCCTGAACATTTAGTATCTCAGGCTTGACTGAGATCTCACACACACACACAAAGGTGTAGAGCACAGAAAACATTGCCGTAAGATGAGCCACATGTCAGATGAGCAGGTTTGTGGATAAACCAAAGCACAAGTTTCATACTGGAGTGTGCTACTGGGTGTGCAAGTGTGCATAGGGGTTTTTTCTGCAGTGGGACAGTGGCCATGCAAACCAGATCACGTCAATGCTTCCTGGTTCCTAATGCATTTGTTGGGCGGATGTGTACCATGTAAATGTATGCATACTGTGATTCTGATGTATGCAAGCTACTAAATGACATTTTGTGAAATATGACACACTTATTGTCAGTCAGATATGTTTTGGATGTGTGTGTAATATGAGCAGTTCAGAAGCTGTGTGTTCACGCCTCTGCAGCGGGGCATTTTCTAAGAAAAAACCCCAGAGAGAGTTTCTGATCACAGCTGGAGGCAGGGGGACACCTGTCGACCTCCTGATCAGCCCTGTGGTCACCATGGCCTACATACAGCAGAGAGACACACACAAGAGAAAAAAACATGTCTAACACAAGGATATTAACAAAGGGTGAAAGAAAATATTGACTGTAAAATAGACAAAATCAGATTTTTTTTTATATAGAAAAGACATATCTTTTCAGATCCATCATCCACTGTGTTATAAAGTTCATGTTTTCACACACGTACACTGTGAAGATTTAGTTTCAGTTTTGACTGCATTTTTACTTATTTGTATATTAAAGAAAACAGTTTTACTGCTTTCCTGCTGTCCTCTTAAGATCTTGGAGTCTCATTTATGTACAGTGAGTCTGAAGCACTCATTTGTGTGTCTGTGTGTGTGTGTGCCTCTTAACATCTTTGAGTGTGTGTCTGTTTATGTTGAAGTTCCTGTTCCTCTACATTCCTACAGAGAAATTATTACATTTCATTTTGCACAAATGTGCACAGATATCAATTTCTGACAACACCAGAGCCTTCCTCTGATCAAATACCATTGAAACATTTATTTAACAAAAGCACATAAAACATATTACATGAACCATTGTTGAAATTAATAATCTAAATCGTGTGTATAGTATCTTTGTGTATCTGTATCTTAAACAAGTTCTGTATCTGTAGTAAATGCGCTCTGTCTTTACGTCAGTGTCCCGAAGACAAACCGATATAAGTTTAATTTTCTTGGTAACACACAATTGCAGTGAGAAAGTGCTTAGCTATTAAGGTTCAAGACAGACAAGAGACAGTACAGGTGGCCAATATGTGTATGTGTGTGTGTGTGTGTGTGTGTGTGTGAGTGTGTGTTGTGGTGATGGGGGGCGGAGGACAAGGGGGGGGGGCTCGCATCACATTTCCGTCAGCACACAGGTGCATGGTGGTATGTAGTCCCTGCACAACCTTGATCTCATACACACACTGACACATAAACACTCAAACACATATCAACAAACACACTTCAGATGCTGCGATAAGTGTCATCACCAACCAGGGCGACAGTGGTATTTCGGTACAGATAGGAGAAGGAGGGGATTTCACAAGAAGTGGGCCTCAGACGTAGAAACCTCTTGAAACAAAGCGTGCATGTGTGATTCAGGTGTCTGTGTCGATAGTAAGCATCTACATTTTAGGAGCAACACAAAGAAGAGAAACAGAAAGTGATTTTCTATCTTCATTCAGTCCATTTAAATGATTGACTCAAATACTTGTGTTACTGTGTGCTTGCATGATTGTGCGTGTTTGTATCTACGTTACACGTGTGGTACTGCAGTCTTCTGGCTCTATCTCATGATGTTTGTGGTTTTGCCGTGCCGTTTTTTGTTTTTTTTTTATGCTATTTTTTTCTCCCCGCTGCGTGCATGCAGAACAAAAAATGTTGCTTGTCTTCTGAAAAATGGGAGTGGCACAATAAACCACATGCAGATGCTTTCTAGCGTAAAAAAAAACCAGACAGTGACAAAAGCACTTAAACAAAAAAAGCAGAGAAACACAATGTAAAGATGTCTATCTTCACCAGGTGTTCCCTAAAATAGGTGGTTAACAGCTCATTACAGTGTTGAGATGTGTATTTGTACGGATATGTATGCAGCAAATGAACACACCTAAGTCAAGTCATTTTTCCGTGATTCAGCTTTCACATATGAAGATGTAGTACATACAGAGCCAAAACCAAATAGCCAGCACCCTCTTTGCCAGGGTGACTTCATGTTATTTCCACTACCACCCACGTCCTCCCACACACACACACACACACACAAGGGATCTGCAGTTTGTCGTCCTTGTGTTGGTCTTGTCCATTCAGCCTCTCTCAGCCGTTCAAGTTCCCAAGGCTGTTTCATTACAGAGAGCCCACTTAATCGGAGGCACATCCACCCAACAGCGGATCGGTTCTGCAACAGCTGAGCAAAACATCTGCTTCCATCGGCTTCCAATCCCATCCAGGACACTCTGGGTTTGATTTAGACCAACGTTTGACATAAACCGATAAATTTGTTGATTCCACTTCCAGGAATGTCCACCCTTGCTGCATTCTATTACTCTTTTTTTTTTTCTTGCTTTTTTTCATCATTTCTGCTTCGGCTGTACCTCGCCCCTCTTCTGTGAATCAACTGCCTCCCACCCTCCTTTCCCTCACCCCCCCTCCTCCCATTTTCTCTCTATACAGCTGTTCCCTTGCCTCATGTTGCACATTCTTTCATTCTTTAGGGCTCTGGCTGTCAAGAGACCCATTACTCTCCTTCCTGCTGTGTGTGTGTGTGAGAGAGAGAAAGAGGCAATGTAACAATTTGAGAGGGATCTAGAGCCTGAAAGACAGAGTACAGCTGCATGGAGCCCCCTCACATACACAAACACACACACACTCCCCCAGCTGTTTGTCTCTTGCCAATTACTGCGGTCCCCACTCGTCCTGTCCCCTCCGGTCCTCCCCCCAGGTCCCATAAGCACCTTCCTACTTCTGCTATTTTTAGCTTGAGAGAGGAAAAAGAGAGACGGGGGGCCCAATGGCAGCCTAATCACAGCATCCACTGTGCGACCACCTCCTTCGTATTTTCAGAGCTCACCCTCCCTCCCTTTGTCTCCCACTCCTCAAATTCCCCTCCCCGTCCTCCCCATCTTTTGGCCACAGGCTCAGGTAATATACTTGGGAATGCTAAACAAAGGAAAAGTGCAACACAAAAACAGGCACCGACCCGACAAACAACAAAGCAATTAGCCAGTGTTTGGTCTGGCTGGAACAACCGTGACCTTTCAGGAAACTCCCCCTTCCTGAGAGAGAGGGGTCGGCTCGCCGCTCGGGCTGACTGAAGGCTGAGAAGCACAACAGCCAGCGTTCTTGGAAGTGTGTGTGACCACATTCAACACAGTTAGCGGGTGTATTTCTTCAAGAGGTCATCAATGCCCGCATATGAGAAGGCAACACTTTGCAGTCACGACAGTGACTTTGTTGTTTAAAGTCCCGCTTCGCTTAAAAATGTGCATTTCTTTTTGTTACTTCACCTTCACCTACTGACCTCCACTGTGCAGAATGATTGATGTGCAGACTTTGACACATTCAGTCGCTGAAGGAGGAAAGTTTCTTTTAAGTTTAATGCGTGTACCTCAAAGCATGATTTGTGACATCACAACTAGTTCAGAAGCCATTCATGGTGCAGTATGCAACCTACTCATTAGGAAACGTGCTGTCTCCAGTGCACATACTCTGAATACTGATGTTTCAGAGATGTAGAGGACATCTCATGTCTACCAGTTAAACTTTTGAGATGAAAAATATTTGCCTATTCATAGAATCTGGATTTTTTTTATAAATTTCTGTGGCATTAATTGAACTTTTTATCGGGAGCATTGGGAGGATTAGGGCTTGGTATTGTACTGCAATATATTTTCAGTATCGTCTGAAATGTGTCTGTCAAGTGAATATTGGGCCAATTTTGTAATCTTGATAACTTATTTGATCACTTAGTTCCCAATTTAAAACAAGCCACTTTAAGCCACTTTTAGGCAAAGCTCTTGCACAGCTGCTTGTGTTTAGACAACATTTAAGATTGATTTTTTACAGGTTTTACATCAGTTCTACTATCAAAACCTTTCAAATGATGCAAAGCACTAAGGAGGATATGGGGGAAAGGATTTTTGGAGGCAATTTTGATGCTCAAACAACCAAAGGAAGTTTTGAAACACTCTTCACATAGCAGAAAATTTCTTGCAGATGCCATAAGGGGTAATCATGAAGTAGATAAGTTGAAACATATAATGGGAAAAAAGATGGCCATTCAAATGCTGATAAGATATTTCCAGGATTTTCCTCTTTTTGTGATCTGTTTCAACTGCTCTGGCAGATAACGGCGCCCCCCTTGTCCTCCTGCACCTCCTAACGCTGATCTTTAAGGTCTTTTAACGGCCCATGCACACCTCATGCTTCCAGATGATTCAGATCCCATTGTATTCCTCAAGGACTCATAACCTGCTTCTTATCAGTTTATCAGCTTTCTTTTTGTCTTCTTTTCCTCTCTGCACTCCAAAAGGAACAGGTTAGCTATTTGTATCAACTCAACCACAGCTTCATGGGTGCCCAAGTCCCTTTGATTATTCCAGATTTGGAGGAATTTGTGTTCACAGGGCTTGAAAAGTGGGTTCATCTAATGCAGATTGTTTCCTTTATGCACCCACATGCTCTCATCGTGGCTAAGTGGAAATTCTGGGAAATCTCTGCAAGGGAGTTTAAATCAAAAATCGAAAATGCTGAAACACAGACAAAAGCAAAACAAAACATGCAGTGTCTCTGACTAGAAATTCAAAAACAACCATCAATTCATTGCTTTTTTTAGATTGGAAATGTGCACATCACAATCTTCCTCTTTTTAGAAAGTTTGTTTGAGGAGAAACTGAAACCAAGAAAAGCCTACCTCAGAATCCCTCTAACTTGCCATGAGGACAAAGGGTCATAACCCCCAAACATGAGTTTCCTTTGGTCAGTATGTTTTCCCAATGGATGAAGTTACATTTGAACCACAAAGCTAATCCGTTGCTGCTAGTGCAGTAGCAAAGAAGCCAGACCACACAGCAGTTAAGGTCAGGAGGGCTGTCGACCTTTCTAGCTGCATTTCTCTTCCACAGACAGCAGAAATCTTGGTGCATGCACTCCCTAAAAGTCAACACAGGTTAATTCAACTAACAGCACTAATGTGTGTTGGCTTAGCTGCAGCACATTGTTGGCCACTGACTTGTTATGTCTGTCTGTGGCATTGTTATGTCTGCCAAAAAGCTTGTGCTTGGTCAGATGAAAGATGCGTTGATTCAGTAAGGGCAGAAAAAAACATGCTAATTATATTGATCTTCATACTTTTAGGAGATTTCTACATGCAGTGTTTTGAACGTCATGAGAAATGGAGAGGACTTCACTGGGTTATTCAAAACAATCAATGATGTCGTCCCCATTTTTCTTGAATAAAAATGATCAATAACTATTTGAAGGTCTGACAAATTATGCCCATCGTTCAAGGAAATACATACTTTTAAACGATGGTCTTGCATTCCTCCAAGCATGCGGTGGTGAAAGTGTTTTCTTACTCACAGTGTAATTATTTTACTGCCAAACACCTGGAATATGCTCCACAAGCTAGTTTGACTAACTCGTAGTAGTCATGGGCAACATATCTAAATCAGCACATTAAAACTAAAACTTCACACTACTGTTTCATTACTGTTTTACTGGAATATTTTCTTAAAATGTAATCAAATTAGGATATTGACCAGTATTACTCACTGCAGAATATTATTAAGAGGTTGGGGTCATGATTTAATACATTTTAAATACTTGTAAAAGTTAATGTGTCCAAGTTTCCACTACAATACAAAATCCGGTCCAGCCAAAGTACACATATGTTGAATACATGTGCTCCACCCTCATCCCATGACTAATTGTTAGTTCGCATGAAAATGCATTAGACACATGTTCCATCTTTGTCAGTTCTCTGATGCCGTACTTTTATATGAATGAATCTCTTGCTACTCACAGATCTCAGCGGTGACACAGTAACAAAACTGTGAGAAAACCACATGCAGTAACTCGGCTTTCCCGCCCGTATTTCCGGGGAAATGTACGTTGTAGTACGTTGTGTCTCAAAGTTGCTGTACCTTAGAAAATGTGTGCATTTACAGGATATCATGTAGTTTTAAGCTATGTTTTTCTACTGATTCAGTTTCACTCTCATTAATATGCGGGCCAAGTATACGTAAGTAGCTGATCTGTAGATCTGCAGAGATAAGATCACAATCAAATAGACTACTGTAATTAATTAGATGTAACAATGTGGAATTGTTCTCTCCTAAATCACCAACATTCAGGATGTTTTTTCGCTTGTTAATTTCACTCAGGCTGAAATGTAATTGCCGGGGTGAAATATGTCGCCTTGTGTAAGTAATCACACTGAATGCTCCATTTGTGAGAGCTTGACTGGGTCATAGAGTTCTTGTTGTTTTGTTTTTTTTAAAGTTCAGTGCTGTGCTACGTACGGGAGTTATCTGCCTTTGATAAGCACCATGAGTCAACTTCTGCTTTCAAACAACCAGTAGCGAATGTGTGTTTGTAACTCTTGACAATAAGGATATTTTAGGACTGAGGTTTATCTTACAAGTAGAGAAAACTGGTAAATAAGCTGTGTGGATGATCATATTTATCTCTCCTGTTGAGAGAATATATTTTAACATCTCCATTAAACTAAGTGGGTAATTAACAACATTTAAAGAAAAACATCACTAAATAGTAAATGGTATCAATTATTTTTTGACCTTTCACTGGGTCTAGATGCTGCTTCAGAGCCATTTTGTCCCACCAGAACACATTTCATGCCCCAAAACTGGTGTAAGTTACACTATGGTGTCACATCAAAGACAACACCAAAACAACACACTTGATTTGGAGGTGGTGGTTTACAGTATTAGTCAGACTTTAAAAAGCAAAGGGTAATACCGCTGTAATATGTCTTTTAACACATGTACTGCTCAATCCAGCTCTCTTATTTCGATCCTCTGTGCTTTGTGCATCCTAAAGCAACACTTCCTGCTATTGTCTGTCAGACACAAGCGACAACACACATCTGTTACTCTCTCTTTCTCTCCAAAACACACACACACACACACTCATACAGATACACACACCTCCCTCCCTCCTTCCCTCCCCATAGCTCCTGGTGCAAGGGCAGCACTGACAAAGTTACAGGGGGCTGATAGGGCAGAGCAACTGTGTCTTCTCTAAAAAACAGAATTTGAGGGAGTGATTGAGAGAGAGAGAGAGAGAGAGAGAGAGAGAGAGAGAGAGAGAGAGAGAGAGAGAGAGAGCAAGTTTAGCTCACATGAGAGGAAGTGCAAGACATAGAAAATCCAGAGCCCGTTGTGTCAAGCAGTTGACTGTGACTCTCTCTGTCAGTTCACAGCCGGGCTCCAGTGCTGCAGCACCACTCCCCTGTCAAAGCAGGATCTATCTTCTCCCCGAGCCTCCCAGCCTGTCCGACCGCTGCCTCTGTGATTGACTGGACTGCTGTGGGAACACGGAGGGACCTCTTACTGGATGTCAGCACCCAAAACCGGTAAGAGATACTGCGTATTTGCACATATTATATCTATCTGTAAAAGAATGTGTAACAGCTATGTAGAAAATGTGTCCTTCAGTGACTGTAAATCACCAAAATAGTCAGTCTTTTATGTACTATACTCTGAAGAGAGAATTCTAGCTGTTCTGGTAGTTTTGCAGATGTTTTGCCCATGCTTTAGATTCTTGGTCCAGTTGTTGATTTTGTCCATCTGAGTCTTGTGCTGTTACCACTGGCAGCTTTGGTTGGCTTCAGCTATGAGAAACTTGAGTTTGTCCTGGATTCAATATACCATATACATTGTTATCAGTGCAAATTCTTCTAAATCATGTAGGTATGTAAAATGTGCAAGAATGCCAAGAAGAACACTGTGGTCAGAAAAAAAAAAGGGTACCTCATTTTTTTGGTTTTATTTGTTTGGTTTTGGAAGTGTTGTTTCTCAGGACGGGGAAGGGGAGAAAATTGGAAACAGACCCACCCACCCTAGAGAGTCTGTCCACAAAAAGTGTGCAAAGAATGAGGAGACACAAAACAACAGTCCCTCACTGCAACGCAGTGCTGAAGGAGACGAGCATAGAGAAACAGACATCAGAAAAAGAAGTTAGTAAAAGGCTGGAAAGAGGACTGGTTGAGACAGTGAGAGTTGATTAAGTTGCTGTGACAACACCAGCTGTCTATGTCCTCTCTGAAAATAATGGGTGGTATAGTGATGACATTTCTGGTTTATGTGGCCTTATCCCTGTGGTGATGATCACAAATTGCTGTTTTAAAGAGTTTAATATTGATGAAAACTTGGCAAACTGAAGCATAAAGAATACAAACTCTCCCTGGACAGATGCCTCCCTGTACCAGTGGTGGAAAGTAACTTAGTACATTTACTCAAGTACTATTGTAGTATTTCCATTTGATGCTACTTTATACTTCCACGCCACTACATTTCAGAGGGAAATATTGTACTTTCTACTCTACTACATTCATTTGACAGCTTTAGTTATTTTTCGGATTAAAATTTGACATAATGGATAATATAACAAGCTTTTAAAATACAACACATTGTTAAAGATGAAACCAGTGGTTTCCAACCTTTTTGGCTTTTGATGTCTTACAAAAAGCAGTGTTTAGTCGGGGTCACATTTCAGATGTCTAGGAGTTGTTAACAGCTCCACCAAAAAGTGATTTTTCCCTCTCAACTTCTCACATGGTTTAATTTCAATAAATGTTCAATGTGTTGTGTATCAGAACTTTGTTTTCTCTCATTAATCATCTCACGACCCCTCAGATTTATCCGGTGACCCTTTGGAGGGGCCCAACCCCTAGGTTGAGAACCACTGGACTAAACTAGCTAACTGTATATAAAGTAGTTCAAACTAGCTCCACCTCCAGCAGCTACAACAGTAACATGCTGCTTACACACTGATGCTTCAGTATTAATAATATAATGATGTCATATATAATCATATATCAGTCAGAGGGACCAAACCATTACTTTTACTAAAACACTTTAACTACATCAAGCTGATAATATTTATGTACTTTTACTTAAGTAGGATATTTCATGCAGGACTTTCACTTGTAATGGAGTATTTTTACAATACTGTATTGGTGCTTTTACTTAAGTGAAGGATCTGAGTGCTTCCTCCACCACTGCCTTGTACACACTCACAGTATAAACAATGATTTTATAAATTCTAAAAATTCAACATTTCAGCCTTATCTCTCAAATGAACTTCAGACTACCTGCTAATCAAATAATTAATACTTTTTAAGTGTCTCAGAATCCATTTGAAATTGAAAATGTATCTGTCGAACTGAAAGCCTTTAAAGCAAGTTTATCATAAGCAATATTTGCACTGTTCTGTGATTTAGTGTCATACTATTTATATTGAGAACATGCTGAAAACTGAAGCAATATTTTATTCAGTTAGGTGAGAACAAAATATATCCTGCGCCAAATGGGAAATCCATCTCAGCAGCTTAACTGTATAAGTTGGTCTGTATTTCTGTCGCTGTGATAAATCATCAGACTCCGAGTTTGTTTAGTTTGCAAAGGTCGAGGGGCAGCAGGTTAAGAGGCCACAGTCAGCTGGAAGTGGCCCACAGGGACATAACTCTCCCTCTCTCAGGGTCATTGACTCAGACTACATCTCTGTGAAGGAGTCACGTCATGGGTGTCTAGATCAAGCTGAATGGGTGTTGACTGAGGGCACAGAGAGATTAGTAACAATGTTGTATGTTTCAGTTTTAAAGACGTAACAGTCTTGTCTTGTGTACAGTATTGAAGCCATTTTCTCCTTTTCTTCAAAAAGTAATGTCTTGTCTTTAGAAATCTTCATCCATGATAACATCTTGAAAAAGCTTTTGTCTCTCTGAGAGTGTCAGTCCAGTCAAAACTTAAATACATTGTTTTCAATTACCAAAATGACTTTTGGATTTGCATTGGTTCCATCACGTTTTCCAAGTTTCTGAAGGACAGTACAGTAACTTGGCTGCACAGTCGACCAAAAGTATGGTGATCTAAAATGGATCACCTCTCATTAAATCCGCTCTGGTCTGAAGAGGGTTCTTCATGACAGCAGAGGCTGCCTACTGAGGTCAAGTGAGCACTGTAAAGGGATGAAGAAGGAACTTGAGATTACTGGTTGATGTATATGATACTAATTAGTGGCCCATAGTAAAGTTCACTTCCATCTCATACACCTGAACAGGCTGTTGTTTCTGTTTAAATAACAAATAAATAGTGCAGTCACTTATTTGAGTACCGCCCCCTGGTGGAAAAGTATTTTTACTACAAGAATCTGATCTCAGAGAATCTGAGCTCATTTTAATGTGTGTGTCACGGGGAAGTCTAATTGTACAAGACTGTCAGAAAGATTTTGTCACGGGGGAAACACTGTAACTACTGTAGACAGTTTCAGACTTGTATGGAGATGGAAACCCCTATTAGCAGGAAATATAAGAAATGTTAATGACAAGTTTTTGACTTTTCCACAGTCCTCTCTGTTTTTATAATCATCCAGGCCATAATGTGGGTTAACATGCAGGAGCATTTTCAGAAATCTATTATTTATCCCATTATATTTGGCTGTTGGACCTTTAACCTTATAAAAGTTCATTTGTCTATAGTTTAATAAACAACAGACATCATAAGACTTTTTTTTCAAAATGAGCATTAAGTTCACAGCAGCTTCTGTGAAATTGTCATCTCACAGGTTTGAAGAAAGCCACGTCGCAAACCTTTTCAAAGGGGTACACGCTGTTCTGAACTCAGTGTTTTGACCTTTTTCCACACGTGCGTGCACAGGAGTGTGAAGGCGTCGTAAAGCAACACTTTCCAACATCACAGTCAGTTTCCAGAGAAACTAGGCGAGAGCTGAGTGCTATCGCTCCTCTCTGTGGGTTGACTTTGCTTTGCTGTTGGGAATCGAAAGACTTTTCGAGGCGACCCACCACTGCGAGCAGCCTCCAGTACCTTCTCAGTTCAAAGTTACCACACGTCTGCTAGCTACAGCTTAGTGGGGCCTACCTGCACACATGTAATGGGCTTTATTATTCAGAATTCAAGTGAGTGAAAGATGAAAAGAAAACTAAACATTTCCATAACCACTGTTTGACATGTGAAATGGATTTTTCCTTTTTTTTTAATATAAGACGACACAGTGTTGGATTCTAAGCTTAGTTGAATTTCTTCTTGACATGTTTGACATTCCTTCAATGCTCATGAATGGTACCAGCTTACATACTACTTATACTACTACTACCTATTACTACTACAACTGCTACTTCTGTCTGCTCACTACATACACAACACCTATTGCACCTATTACTCTTTTGGAGATTTCCCCCATTTTTTTCCCTGTTTCATGATTTTTAGTAGAGTTTTCCTGATCCAGGTTGAGAGTCTAAGGATAGAAGGTTTTGCATGTTGTACAGATTGTTGAGCCTTTTAGGAAAAATGTGTGATTTTAAAAATAAGGTGATGACCACAAAAGAGAGGAAGAGCAAACCCGACAGATGGTATGCTTACCCTGTATGTATGGCCATGTTGTGTGTGTCTGTGTGCATGTCTGAGTGGGCTGTCTACGTGTCGGTGCATTGCTCTGCATGTATGTGTATGTATATGTGTGTGTGTGTGTGTGTGTGTGTGTGTGTGTGTCTGTGAGCTAGGATGACCTCCTGGATAGTAAAAAGCAAATTCTTGTTTGTGGACCCCTAGCCTCCGACTGTTACCCGGAAATCTGTCCGAATGATAACTCCACACATTCCACCAGTCACAATAATGTACTGTGGCATTTCCTCCAGTGACTCCTCCAATGCCATGCGCATTATCCACATCAGACTGTCAATATCAGAGAGAGAGAGAAAACAATTACACTTGTGCAACTACAAAAGCTGTCGCTGGGCGTTTCTTTTGGTATGTGAGCGTGTCTTTGCGGCTCTGGAGACATGCTTAATTCTTTGCACCCCTGCCTTTTCCACTCTCTAATCACTGTCTCACTCTCTCCCTATCTTTTCCCTTTTCTTTCATTCTTTTTGGCAATCTGCCCTGCAACCGCTGCTCCCTCCATCACCGTATTGCCTGACTGCATTCCGCTCATTCCTACTGGCTTCCTGTGACTGGAAGAGGAGTGAGCCCTACTGGCCACAAAACTCCACCTTGGAGTCCTACCCATGTATGCCATATGTGTCTTTTCCCCACTTCACTGTCCAGATTTTCAGTTTTTAAAATCGTCCTGGGGATTCTGTGTAAAATCGGGCCTCTTTGAACGAAGATTTCGAGGATGATTTTTCCACAGCATCTTGTTCATTCTCTCATTTTACTGTAAGCCAGGGATGTTTTTACTGAAGGGTCGAATGAATCTGTACATATACAGTAGTGCCCCAGAGGCAGCACTGTTGTTCTGTCCAATAAAAACATGAGGCTTCACTTTACATTCAGACAGACTACTGTGGCAGCTGTAATTGTTAAATTTCATCTGTGAGACCAACATTCATCTTCTGAAAGGAATTATATCATATATCAAAATTCTGCGGAGACGTTAGAACCAGTCATAAATTACAGAAGAGCTGCACAGATCAGTTCATCAGATCATGTTCTCCCCAGGATGACAATGCAGGACTTGGGCTGCTGCTGCGAGATGACCTGCTGCTCTCACATGTCTGAAAACACTGAAACATCACAGCAGATTTATAAGCAGGCGTTATTTGGATAAATTGATTCACATATTAGGAATCTAAATGGTTACTTTCTTGTCTAAAAAAATATTAAATCTTAATAGAGTGACATATTAACAGTCCTAGAGCGAAAATTACAACAGTCTGGCTCAAATGTCGCCATGATTCCATCGCCCTCGGATATCTCTGTCAGACCGCAAGATATACTGGGTAATGTAGGCCCAGCATGGGCCCTCCTCTCTCCGCCAAAACGCTGACAGAAAGTTGAAACTGAAAAACAGTGACACTGAAAAAAAACTAACAGCGTAAAAAACAACTGTCACTGAAAAAACACAGACATGAAGAAAAAATCTGAAGATTTACATTGAAAAACACATCATAATGCAAAAAATATCTAAATAAAATAAGATAATAAGATTGTAAGATTGTAAAAAAATTTTAATGCCTGTGTTTTATTTCTTAGTGGAACTTTTTTTTCAGCGCCAATACAACCTTTTCCAATACAAGTGTTTCAATGCTAATGTTTCCTTTCCAGTTCAGGTTTTGTTTTCAATACCAAATTTTATTTTTGATGCCAAAATGTAACTGTCACTTTTCTGGCCCCATGTGGCACTGCCCTTATGATGGCACAGACTTTGTAGAAATAGTGTGAGGGGGAAAGATAAGAAGGGAGAGTTCTATTGACTTCTGACTTTGGCACCAACTTCATCAGTCCAACTTATAAAAACTCAAAGTGGCCACTAAAAGCAGCCTAATGATATTAGGTATTGTTTTACATTTTGTGTCTATTTTACATTACATTTACATGACAACTGATCATTTTAAAGCAAATCTTTCTAAATTACTTTATCTGTAGCTCAATTTTTTAAAATCAAAATGTCAACTAGACTATTTTACTTCATAACCTGCTATCAGGCACTAAATATCTGCATTCAAATGTGCATAGGGAAAAATGTACCCCTAGTATCAAAGTACAGCATCCAACCCCAGAGCCACAGGTGGAACATAAAAATTTACAACTACTCTGATTGCTGTACTTGAGTAGATTTCTTGAGTACTTTTCAAACTGGATACTTACTTTTAGCTTTCAGCTCCTACATGTTTCACATTTCAGATGTGAATATAATTTGAATAACAGTTGCCATAACGTTAAAGCCGTTATTCAGAGCTCTATGATTGTTGGTGTTAGTATTAAAATGAATAATGACGTGTTGATAATGGCTCATGAAATTATTTATGAAGGCCATACCAAAACAGTAAATTAATTTGTTTAAGATGTCATTTTTAAATAGAAACTGCTCTGAATGAGCTAATTTCAGGGGAAATGTGGCAACAGATACCAAGCACACTCTACTCACTCTATTTGCAAATAGAGGAGGCTCTGTCTGAAGCATGTGCTTCAAGATGGAAGATCTGCAATGAAATTCAATTTGCTTGTTCGTATCTCAAATTATTCAGGCCACAGTCAACCCCATGACTGGGGGGATGGACTGTTAAGTCCTGCCAAGAGCACAGGGGAAAAGACACACTGTTGTTGAAATTAGACTGAGTGTTGTTGATAGCAATTTTTCTAACTCAGGCCATAATTTTCCCCTTAGGTACACAATTTAAGTGAACAACGGCAAACCTCATAGGAGCAGGATTAGCTTGGGTCACATGAAATAAAACACTGGCTCATGTTCACTGTCTTTTACTAGTTGTATTCTCCCAGATTGGTTTATCTTCATGGATACAGTGATGTGAACTTTTGCACTGGCAAAAGGAGAGACTGAGAGACTGAGAGACTGTTCGATATTTCAGAATGTGTGAGAACAGGCAGCGTTGTGCAAATTAAGAGTAAATTTGTTGTTGTGCTCTGTGTGTGTGTGTGGGTGTATGCCTGAATTTGCACGTATGAATGTGTGTGCATCCTAAGAAATAAAAAAATTGCCTTTACAACACAATAAAACCAGGAAACTGGCACATACTTTAACGGCTTACAGTAAAATTAACAACTTGGCACGAAACAAGCAGCATGTTACACCAGCGGCATACGCAGGTTTAGTCCAGAATTCAATAACTTTAGGACTTATAGTATAAAGGACTTTCTACTTTAAGTTTGCAGCAGATGAAATTTGGTGTAAAGTGGATGTGAGGCCTTCCTCCCACACTAATCTGCATATACTTTATTTCACATTTGTGTCTGTGGTTTTCTGGTTATGCTGTTGATCATATATATAGTTCTGGTCAGTTTGTTTCTGTTCTGGGCTCACAGCCTCCCTTAAAATATCCTGTCTGAGGTTGATAAACAAAAGTCTGACAGGCTTATGTGAGCACTTATATTTGGTTTACATCATCTTAATCATTGTTACATTCCTATATTCCTGTAGGGATTTGTAGTGCATCTTTAAAGTTTCAGTGTACTTCTACCCTCTGGGGTGCCTGTATTGCCATATGGAAGAGATACAAGTTAGTGCACTTATGGTACTTACATAAGATTTAAAGTGCTGGTACTCGAGTATACTTGAGTAATGAGTAATTTCCATTGACAATATTGTACATTTTGAAATGTTAGTTGTAATTATTAGTTATGTTGCGAGCCATTTGCTTGTCACATTAATGTTGCTGTTGGCTTGTCATAGTGCTTATACCTCCAAAATTTCAATTGTTAAGGAACTATTTATGAAAAGTATTTTTGACCTTATCTTAAGAGTTTTAGAAAGTTTAAGACTTACCCTTTTTTCAACCTGTAGCCTCAGACTATGCACTCATTGACATTTGACATTTGATTTGACTATGTTAGCTTTACTTTTACCCTACCTAATTTTGAATAAAAGCAGAACTTTTAATTGTAGTATTTTTTCATTGTGTATTGTATTAACTTCCAAAAGGTTTTATGATAGACTTTTTTAGAGAGATGGAGCGTATTTGTAGACATTTTAGAATAGCATGGTGATATATAGGCCTACTGTGGTGTTGGGTAGACTGGTTTCTTTCCAGTCTTATTTTTTTCTTTGTTATTCCAGATGTAGCCTAAAGCAAAAAGAGCAGAGGCAAAACACACACACACACACACACACACACACACACACACACACACACACACACACACACACACACAAACACACACACACACACACACACACACACACACACACAGTCATGTTTCCATCACTTCTGAGGACATATTTCATTTCTTCTCCTAACTTTAACATAATCCTAAACTAACCTTAACCTTAACTTTAAACCAAGTCTTCACCCTGAAATTAATGATGTCCATCAAGGGGACGTGCTTTTTGTCCCTATAAGGGAGGCGAGTCCCCACAACATGAGGAATACCTGGACCACACACACACACACTCTCACATACACACTCTCACATATACACACATACACACAGACGTTGTCCTAGTTCACTTTTGGGGACATTACATTGACTTACATTCATTTCCTGGAGACTTACCCTAACCCAAACCATAACCACTACTTGCCAAACCCTAACCCTAACCTAACCTTAACCACTGACCCAAAAATCAGCTTTTACCCAATTGGGGACACAGCTGTTGTCCACAGTAGGACAAGCCGTCCCTAATCAACTGGTCTTTAGTCTGAAATTTGTCCCCGTAAGTAGCCTATGACACACACACACACACACACACACACACACACACACACACACACACAGAGCATCCTTACCCAGCTGAGTTCAGCAGATGGAGCCCTCACACCAGCAGCACACACACACACACACACACGGATGAAAGTGAGACTGCCAGCAAGTTTTATCAGAAGTTTCACCGCCGACAGGCAGACTCAGTGAGGCAGATAAGTGGAGAGCAGCTCTCGTGGCAGTGGAGCGGTGGACACACTTTCTCTCTCCGACTATCGAGACATTTTGAGGTTAGCTTACTGTATGTTTACAGTTCTGGCAGCAGAGCGCGGTGACGGTTGAAACCAACGTCTTTGATTTTAAGTCCAAGACCCGCCTGCTAACTGACAGAGTAACAACCAATTTAGTCCCAAAAAAGAGCCAATGACCAGGATGGATACTTGGACCAAGTTTTTATCTGTCTTCTGTTTTGTCTGAGTTGCTCCTACTACCTTAAAACTGGCTGTCAGCTCTCCAGTGTCGCATGAAACTGAAAATGCGTCGCTTTTGAACTTCACCGCCAACAGGTAGGCGATGTTTGTTTGCTAACGTCCACCGTGAAGTAGCCGACAAACGCGGTTAAAACGTGTGCCAATACTTTTAAAAACAGGCTTTAACTTTACTCAAAAAAAAAAAAAGATCTTGACTGCTGCTTTACTGCTTTCATGTGTACGGGAACTTGTGTGAGCTGAAATACTTACACTTAAACAGTTGTTTAGCGTGTTTTGTGGTAACGTTCATTGTGAAGTTTAGTTTCAGTTGCTTACCAATTAGCGTTAGGCGACATTTAACACAGATTCAATCCATGTTATCCTCAGCAGCAGGTGTAAAAGCTCACCTGGCAGAGATTTACAACTGTAGATACACAGTAGAGCTATGTGCAGATGTGTTTTCCCCTTTTTGCTATTAAGAAATGTAATACAGCATTTTTAAATTGCCTAAATCTCTTCCAAAATCAGAGAAAATGTGGCTTGAGGTAATGATACTGCAGCCTGGTTAGTAAATACTTTATCACCTGCCTGAACTAATTGACTGTAACATGAGGTTTCCCCTGTAATTATCCTAATCTGACAGGTAAAAACCTATTTTAAGGTGATAAATAAGCCAAATGATTGTGTAATTATGGTATTAAGGCCTCTTTGTGAGTGCTAGTGTAGAATTTCCCACTGGATGCATTTTTGCCCATAACGTCATTGAAATGTTTGACTCATTCACTACTAGGCAACAAATGTTTGGTTGTTAGATGGACCATCGGGTGGGCAGCTGTGTTTAAGTGCGTGTGCTGTATTATGACAGAAGTCATAAAATTGTTAGATCCCACCCAAGTCCCTTCAGTCCCTTGAAAATGAAAACACACACACACACACACACACACACACACACACACACACACACACACACACACATATATATATACACACACACAGCTAGCCATGCGTGGAATAATGTTCTCATGTGTCCAGGTTCTCTCGCTGGACAGGATGAGGTCATAGCGTCAGTGCTGTTGCGGGGATTCGGTTACATTAGTTTCGTGTTGGCCATGCCAAAGGAATCGACACCACCTACACTTTTATGCCCTCTTTCTGTGTCCTTTCGCATCTCCCCCTCACTCCTTCATTTTTTTTCCTCACATCATCTCAGATAACTAGCAGAGAGCATTATTGCTTTGAATGGGTAAATGTCTAAATGTCTGTGAACGTACATGGTTGTCCCTGCAGCGTGCAAACACTATATACAGGCATGTAAGCGTATCACTGAATAAAGACTTTGATCATAATAACTAGCCTTTTATTCTACATGAACGGTGTCAACTTACCCAAACTGTTGATCACAAAGGCCCCTTTGCTCTGTGAGTTGTGACAGCCTATGGGTTTGGCTTTGTCACAGTTGTAAACACTGAGCAGGCCTCTTATGTCTGAAGGTTAAAGTGAAACTCTGGGGAAAAGTAAATTATAGGGCCATTCTTTTCCCACTCACAATCAAAATGTGTCTCAAAATATTGTAAACGGAATATCTTCGAGTTTTTAATGTTGGTGGGAGAGAACAAGAAATTAGAACACGTCACTCTGGGCTCATATTAAGTTGTGGCTTTTTTGTCAATTTCCTGCAGTTAATCATTTTAAAATAATCAACAGATTAATTGATAACAAAAATAATCAGCAGCGGCAACCATAGTTTGCGTGTCAGTGTTTCTATGGGTTGTTTTTTTTTTATTCCTGTGCACAAAAACATTTTGATGTCAGCTACAGTCACATCTTTCCTACTGTTGCCATCAGGAGCGACCAGTCACGCTCTAGGCCGACTAGGTTGAAGATAATCGGTGCTACAACTTGTATTTCATATAATTTTTATCAGGCAGTTGCACTGTAACGTGGTTGCAAGCAGTCAGTGTTGTTTTGTCTTGCTCTTGAGGTATGAAGTTGTTGAAATTCAGTTATTTTAAAGACTTATGGCGATGATGTTTAGTTAGACTCTTGACGGTGTGGTTTGACGCAGGGAAACAGGTGGAGAGGTGTGATAGTTGTTTTGGTTTTGAGTTTCATTACGAATTAGGCCTTAATGTAATGTACTTTCATTGAGTAAAATCTGATGAAATTAAAATTCAGAATCCTAAATGCATACCTGCATTTTGAAGTTTTCCGTTTTGTTTTTTGGGTTTTTTTGTTGTTGTTTTTTTAAATCATGTGATAAATGTGTTGATTGCCGGGTTGGAAGTAGAAATGCAATAAAGATTATTTTTAAGATTATTTTTAAAGATGTATTTTGTTGAATAATCGATTCATAATTTTGTCTTTAAAATGACAAATTCCTGTTATAATTTTACACAGTCTAAGATAATAATAAACAAATATTTAATCATCACAATACTTTCCTATTAATTTTTTGATAATCAACTTATCAATTAATTGATTAACTGTGTCAGCTCTAGACTGGACACATACTCACAATGTCCTAAAAGTTCAGTGTATTGTTTTATTTGCATGCCGCACGGATGACTACAATGACTATTAAGGGACCTTCCACCCCTAGTGGATGAATCACTTATTCCCGATGCATCTGACAACTGGTTCAACCTTGGTTAAATAAACACTGATAGAGAAGCATAACCAACTATCAATGACCTCATATAGGCATTTACATTTATAGTAAGTAGCACAGGTCATCATCAGGTACGCCTTTTGGGTAGTATACCTTTGTGCGGCAGGATAGTTGTGAAAGTGAATATCAACCTTTTCCCAGGACAGATAACCTTTAAAAGTCCCCAGTGTTTTCCCAGTGTGAGCCACAGCAGTGCCCTGACAATAGGCACAGTGTTCTGGACCGGCCAGAGCCCAAGATCACATTTCCTGTTCCTGATTTAAGATCAACTCAGCTGACTGCTGATACACTCTGCTCCTCAAAAACACAGCAAAGAGACTATCACTGTATTTGTGTATTGTGTGTGTGTGTGTGTGTGTGTGTGTGTGTGTGTGTGTGTGTGTCTTTGAGCAAAAGATGGAGAGTATTAGGCAAATCAACAAAGTTCAAACAAAGACAGTAACTTTATCAAAACCAGCAGTAAACGCAGAAGACAGTAACCTTCTTCATATTGACTGCAGGGTGTATTTGAAACAAAGAAGCCTTTCTGTGTAAATAGTCGTCTAACCTAGTGTGCAATAACAGACCGATACACAGTATACTCTAGACAGATGGGCGACTCTCTGCATAGAAGGAAGTGGGCATGAGAACCTGTTCTCTCAGTCAAATAATTTTCATCATGTTGTGCATCGGGTTTTTACATGTAAAACACAAATACATGGCAGTATGTCTGTGTGTGTGGGAGTGTAAAGGCCATATTCCCTCAGGTAACATCTGGTAATGTCGAGGTCACAGAGCAGAAATTAATGTTTGTGGGTGGAGATTAGGTGCACAGACCACTGACCTAGATAGGTCCACGCTTAGATTAGTCACTGTTTCTTTTGACGTACATAAAGGAAGTCAGCTGATGTTCCTGTCAGGTCTTAATTTGCATAATTGAACTCAGTGTTAAGGTGATCATTTGTATGTGGTATGTCTGAATGAGGATGTGTGTACCGTGTCACCTCTCTCAGCTATGAATGATTAACACCTGCCAGGTCATTAAAGCATCAGTGCCCATTCTTTCAGCACTAATACACATTGTGTGTGTCTGCGGAGCAAAAGAGAAAAGTTTCAGTCTCATGCCAACCTTATGACAACACCCTGGGCCAATTTTAGCTGTTTTTCCCCTTCCAAAAAAGATGACCCTTTGGAACCCACAGGAGAAATGATGAAACCATTTTTAACAATTGTCAGTCTGTTTTGGTCTGTGAGAAATCAAGTTGAAGAATCACACTAAAGAGCATGCTAGCTTGTGACACTGTCTCGTACACACACAACTCCACAGTGAGCCGGTGACCCCTCACCTTATTCCCGCACCGCCCCAGGGACACAACATCAAGAGAGGTCCTGTAACTCTCTGACATCTGACCTTTTGGTTGAAGAGAGTGGCAGGAACAGTACAAAACAGTTCTGACAGAGTATGAGAGAAACAAAGAAAAGACTACTGTAGACGATGAAGGAACCTCATATTTGCTTGTGCTATTATCCTGTTAAGCCGCTGAGAAAATTGAGCTGTGGGGTATGCGTTAAATATAGTTTAATTGCAATGGTTAAAAAAATTATAAACATCCAATAATGATGTATAGGCTGCATATTTTTGGCATGACAGACATTTTTGACAAGGACCCCTCTCATGTAGAAATGTAGAGCTGAAATTATGGGTTAATTAATCAATCAGCTGATTGACAGAAAATTAATCTGCAACTATATTGATAATCGCATAATCATTTGAGTGATTTTCAAGTGCAACCAGCAAACATTTTCTAATTCCAGCTTCTTAAATGTCAAGATTTTATCTGTTTTGAATCTTGGTAAATTGAATACCTTTGTGCTGTAGACTGTTGGTCAATTTAAAGTCATCACTTTGGGCACTGGGAAATTGTGGATGACATTTTCTGACATTTTTTAGCAAAATAAATACAAAGCTATTGATGGAGTAATCAAGAAAGTAATTAATCAACAATGGAAAAAAATAGAGGATTTGTATTAAGGCTAAATTAAGTGGACAAAGACATTTATCTATTACAATTTCTGCATAAACTGTATGCTGATACTGAGACAAAGTAATCCATCAGCTCGCACATAGTTGTCGGCTGTAGTAAACACGTTCTTGGTCCACATCCATTTGCAGCAGGCCCGATTCAAGGCTGAAGTTATTGACAGCCACTTGCACACACGCCATACACATACAAACGCATGTGTGGGCAATTGGGATTGCTATTAATACACTTACAAGCACACACACACACACACACACATGCCACACACTCGTAAAAACAAGTGGTGTCATGCTATTAATATGCCAAGAAACAGCAACATACAAATTCAATGTCCTCAAACACATGTGCACTCGCATGATTACGCACAATAACACAAGTGTTTACTGACAGGTGACACTAAAAATAAACCGGCATGGCTGCATATACTGAAAGTTGTACAAAGAGCTACAGTGTTCCTTCAAAAGAAACAAATGGGCACTATTAATACACTGGCACCAACACACACCGTGCACTGACACACAGATACACATGTATCGGCTCCCTCAACTGTCGCACATGCAGATCCTACTTATGCAAACACAAAGACCTGCTGTGTACACTCAAAAGAAACAACTGCAAGCTATTAATATCTTGGCGCGTATAGGACGGACACACACAAGCGCGCACACACACACACACATATGGATGCACACATAAGGAGATTGATACTCCAGCTGCTCGGAAGCAGAGGGACAGAATGTCCCCAACAGCTGTGGATTCCTCTAAACGTAAGGACGGGGGCGGGGGGGGGACGGAGAGAAAGGAGAAAGACGGAGGCAGAGGTGGTGGGCAGGAGGAACCGCTGAAGGTGGGCAACATGGTGGAGAAGCTGTCATAAAATTGCTATTGTGTATGTGTGTGTGTGTGGGTCTGTTAATGCAGAGCGCAGTGTCAGCCTGAATGTAAACTTAATGAATTTACACTCAGCAGATGTTGACATGCTTGATATTTTAATTGAAACAATGTTATCTGTTTATATTTCATATAACATTTTGTTTCTGAACTTGTGCACTTTCTGCTTTGTTGCTCATCTAACCATCCAGAAACCTCAAGCTTGCTCCCAGTGTTTATGTATACAAATAGTAACTAGCACTTAACCTGATGTGTGACTTCCAGACGTAACTCCATCCAATACCAATGTGGTGTTCACTCCAGCCCAACAATAAACAAAGCGAATTTAAGGGCCGCAGTGTAGATATAAATACTGCTGAAGGACATCTGTAACTCTCATGCTTGCAGAAATGAGCCAATGAAGCCATTCAACCAAAATAGCAGCTTCTGCTTGCCTAAATGAACCAAGAGGATGTTATGGTGCAGACTAACTTTAGAAACAGGAAGTCGCTGTTTCTGTGTGAGCGAGTGTCTTATGTATGTGTGTGCGCGCGCACGACTGTGTGCATGCAGGTGTGTTCATGTGTGGTATGTGTGTGTGTGTGTTTGTGTTTGTCAGTGCCTCAGTGTGTAGCTGCAGAAGGCCCACAGAAAGAGGATGATGGTTGTGAAACGAATATGCTATTACAGAAACCAGAAGTTTGTCTCCTGCCTATTTTTAGCACCACAACGATCAAATGAGAGACAGAGAAGCACGCACACAGATCTTATCTAGATGCAGTTCTTATTTTTAAAATGTTCCAGATTTTATCATAAAAATAGCGTTTCTTTTCAGTTTTAAAATGCAAAATGTGTCCAGCATTATTTAGTGCACAACTAATAAATAGCAGGCCGTAGAAAATAGTTACTGTACCATCGCATTACTTTTTTTGTGATGTGATGTTGAAACAAGTATGTACTGTAAATGTCCTCTTTTAGTGAACTCTTGGTAAGGAAGTAATAAGCACATTTTGAAATCCTTCAGAGTGAGGGTAGTTTGGATCGCTGGTTGAATTCATAAGGCTGTGACTGAGCTGTTTTTGTGTCCAGTCGTGTAATGAGTCATGTGCAAGTCTCCTAATGTCACAGCTTCAGTGTCAGTGCTAAAACTCTGGTCTGAAAGCACACAGATAAGACAAACATGTGTTTGTTTCGAAGAGTGGCCTTTTCTTTAATAGTGCAGAGTGACACAGAAAAAATGTAGTAAATACAAGTTAGTAAGTGTTGATCATGTGTCTCTGAGAAGACATTTAGTCCCACAAAGCGAATAGTATTCAGATACATATGGTTGCGGCAGCCTGGTCTTTGCTGTATTTTCTGGGTAAAAATATACCACAGGTGTTTCTTTTCTGTTTAGACGAGAAGCAAGACTGACTTCCTGATCATTTCCTTTCTCTCAGGGGAGCTGTTTGGTAAGCGTGTGTGTATGTGTGTGTGTATGCGGGCAAATGGGAGAGAGAGAGAGAGAGAGAGAGAATATGTAGATTTGTGTTCCCACCACCACCATCAAGCTCCTCCTTATGATAGTCTGATTTCCTTTGAAAACACACAGACATTCAACAATGTTCTATTGCGACTCATGCATCATCCAAAGCTAAAAAAAAAAAAAAAAAAAAGCCCCACTAATTTCAGCCGTTCTGCTTCTACTGTGACACACGCATGAACGAGCTGCGTGTGAGACTTGTTAAAATACTTCTCTGAGTCTCTGATGTGTCTGATGTGTCATGGCTTCCTTGAGTTACCTGGCAAGGTAAGATTCCAGTGACGCAGGAAAACTGTGCAGAGCAAGAAGCGTGTAAATTGCAGGCATAATTTTTACAGGAGGCATGCCATCCTATGTTTCCCTATATGACTATTCCCGTAACCTGAGTTTCAGTTCTCACATAAAAGCTTATTTATCTTTTAGTTTTTTTTTCTCTCACACATACAGGAAACATGAAAAGCCATGGCTGTCCCCATGAACCTGTGTTGTTATTATGAACTCTATATCTGGGCTATCAAGCAGGGCAACAGAACTGAAACCACTTTGCTTAAACTGTGAGATATTATCTTGTATTGTAGGTAGTTCTGGTCTTATTAACTCTCTGCCTGTTTTTTCATGTTCTACTGTGTGTAAGTCTCACTTGACCTGCAGTAATAAGAGCGTGGGAGTGTTTTCTTCTTCAGAGGAATTCTGTCAACCTGAAACGGCTTCAGAGACATGATTATTTCTCTCTCTGGCTGAGTCAGTCTTGCTGTTGGGAATGAGGGCCAAATAAAGCTGCCTGGGTCTGTACAACTTATGGCTCCAACAGGAGGGAAGTTGAGTGGAAGTGGGGCTTGTGTGTAGCCTGCATATGGAGGTTTGCTTCGGGCTGTTGTGTTGCATTGTTGAAAGCTAGATTTGATAATGTCTCTGTAACTTGTTGAAGTGTCGTGAGCTTATTCAAGCCACTCTCCAATACTCTCTTGATAAAGCCGCTCTTAATTATAATAGCAGACATTGAAGGCTACGCTTCACAATGTGTTTAACTGTAGAAGCAGTGTCTTCTCGACTTTTCTGCATTGCTATTTTTGCATTTTGGTTTTGTACTTGTGTCTTGTGGCTAATCAATGTAGTAGATTTGATAATGTAATCTTTTTGTCAATTCTTGTAATTGTGCGGGGCAGTGTTGTCACTGCAGAGTTGTTACTGTGTTACAGCACTATCCGCAGTGGTTAATGTAGTTCAGCAGGGTGCAGCCGGTGAAGAAACGGCCCTTTACAGGAATCATATGAGTAATGTTGAGTAATATTTTGGGTTGCAGTCATTTAGGCATAAGGGTTCAGTAAATTTCCATGTTCTTCCCTCCCTCCCGCTGTCCCTCTTGCCCCAGAGGAGTAAGGTGTCTCCTTCCATACTGTATCTGTCTCCGCTTTTGTATCAGTACTGAAACATTCCTCACCATGTTTATTGGTTTCAGGTGTCAGTCGCATTGACACGTGAAAACAGTATCAAGTTATCTGTGAGCTTGCATATGTTTTTGTTTTGTCAGTATATGGTGCATCACAAAAGTCGAGAATAACTCGAGGCTCATGTTTTCTCACCACCAGTTATCATTAGCCTTCCTGTATGTTTTATAGATCATATTATCAAGTCATATTGTGCCATGGAGGTTACAGTCAAATCATTTATGAATCATTTAAGGTTGCACTTACATATTTACAATGGCCTCTGGATTATATAAATGGATCAAGACCTTTTCTCTCTCCCCTGCACCTATTAAAAAGACATATGTCTTTAGTTAAGACACTGAGTTTTGCTTCAATTGTCTCACTGATGCTAAATTTAGCCTTTTATTTCTTTAATTTTAGTAAAACCTGGAAGGGAGATGACAGATTAATGTACCTGACCCAAATGCCTTGACCACACAATGTTCACATCCACTCCCCACCCCGTTTCCTTCATTCTTTCTCTCTCATGTGCCCCTCCAACACACACAAACGCCCCTCTCCTTCGCTTTCTTGAATGCAGTGTTGGACAATGGCCAGTTCACTTGAGGCAGGAAGACTTGAATGAAATGAAATATGACTGGTGAACGTGCAGAGTTCAAGTACAAGTACACATCTGGGCATACACT
Organism: Thunnus albacares; assembly: GCF_914725855.1. Taxonomy (NCBI): domain Eukaryota; kingdom Metazoa; phylum Chordata; class Actinopteri; order Scombriformes; family Scombridae; genus Thunnus; species Thunnus albacares. The sequence goes on along the minus strand of NC_058109.1, from coordinate 24,744,470 downwards.
TATGCCAAATAAACTTAGTGCACTCTTCATCGTGTTTATGTTGAGCACAAACAGTAAATGACGCTCCAATTGTTCAAGGACTTTTTCTGTGAATATCTGTTTAAAACATACTTCCTCAAGTGACCTTTTGTGTTATGACCTGGACACCCTAAGACATTAGTACTTCTTTAGCACACAGACTAAATCTAGGAGATTTTCTTGTTATCTATCTAATTTTATATGTGTGTAGTGTGTTCAAGTGACTGAGTGTGTTAAGTGGACAAAAGCCACATAAAAGAAGGAAAGAAGATATCCTTTAAATAACAGATACTCCACAAAGATTAAATTATTAAATTAAAATATTGTATACCATAATTAACCATAAATAAACCTGTAGATATAGACAATTTTACCTTCAATACAGTGATGTGCTTTTCTTTCTTTGTCTCTTTCTCTCTCTGTAGTGGATGTGATCATTAGCAATCAGGTTTCATTACCCAAAAGTTGGGAGCAGCCCATGGACCTAAGTGTCAGGTTGGTACATCCAGGCCCAGATTCGGCCATGCTGGCCCCCCACCCTCCCTTCTTCCTGGGACCCCTCTCCTCTCAGCATTGCTCCCAGTTTTCCCAACAGCACTTGCAGGTAAGGACAAACTTGCACATCAGAAGAACACCACTCTTGAGCCAGTAGTGAAGTCTGTCAGAGGTGACAGCAAGTGATACTAAAAATGACAAAATGACAGTCCAAAAATGACAGCATAGGTCATCCTCCTGCCCCATCACGTGCTTGGTTTCACCACACACTTTTACACAGGTTGTATACTCAGAGGAAATGAGTAAGAAGAAGGTCAGGTTACTGTAAACAGACCACGTTGTCAGCATTAGATTCTAATCGATGCTTATTATGGATCAGATGATTGGTACTGTCCTACTGTGATTGTATATTTCTTTAGTCTAAACATGAAGTCTTATATTCAGTTATGTAGAGATATTTGTTTCTTTGTGAGAGACTGTGGCAGTAGTGATATGTTTGTCCCTTTCAATCTCACACATGCACAACCCAAGCTGATTAGACAGGTCAGTGTTAACATCTCTTTTTTTTCCCTTTCAGTATAACATTGAACAAAGGCAAAGAGAGATGGAGGACGAGAAAAGAGAAGAGCTGCAACAGCTGATACAAAAGAGTAAGAATGAGCAAAGTGAGTATTTCTTCATACTGTAATGTGTTTTTGCAAGTTCTGTGAAAGACTATAAGGTTGTTGACGTGCTCTTCATCTGAGTCATAGAACACCGTATGTTTCAATGAAAAAGGTGGGGATTTCCAACTGTACTGTAGTGTATTCTCAGATTCCAAGGAAATTGTACTCATAGCGAACCAACAAGCCTGTGTCAGGAAACACTGGTAGCTGTTTTTATTTTTTATCATGTAGAGGAAATGAAGACAGCATAGATGAAAGTGACAAATATCCTGGATCCTACTTTTGAAGACTGCTTGTTGATACTACAGCGATATATAGCGCCTTGTTGTGAAAAGCTGTTCATATTGTTGCTTTCAAACACATTTTTTCATTTTCTCATTGTATGATTATATGTTACCATATATGACTAAAATGTGCATGATCCAAGTCTCTGACTTGTTCCTGATGGAGTGACTTTATTGACTGGTAGGTGCTGTAGCCAGTCCCCTGGTAAGGCAGAAACTCCGGGAACACATAATCATGAAGAACCAGCCCACCCATGATAGAGTCACTCCAAACCACAGCAGTCCTACACCAGGATACAGGTGAGTGAGACAAACAGGAAAAGCAAAAAGGCCCCGCTCTAAGATTATTGATTTTTTTTTAAATGGATCACACTGTGAAAGCTGCTAACATAACTCAGCTGCTGCAGACTTTTATGATTGTGACAGTTTATTGTTATAATACTACTCCTTCCTTTTTGGATTTAAATAACAGTAACTAAAGAAAATGAAAGAAAACACTTTATTAAACCAAATCTCCACGTACCCACTGATCTGCTACTGTTTTGGTTACTAAGGCTACCAGTGCCAGACATGTCCCCAAAGCCTCAGGCCACACCCTGTGACCAGCGTAAAGACCTCTCCCTGCGCAGGACAGGTGAGTTGCCTCTGGCTGTTTGTGTCTGTGATTGGGGATTCCCACCCTTCAGTAAAGACTGTGAAAGTGATTTTCCATTGCAGATCTGTTTTGTTGCGGTGTGCACTGTATAATTTGAGTGAGACTCAAAGTCATCTGACTGCATAGCTCAGTGGGATATTTTATTCAGTGTGATCTTTTTCAGTGTCTCAGCAAACCGTCATTATGTTACATAGTCTGCACCAGAGAACAAGAAGGTGAGGGAGAGAATGACCTTACTCAGGAGTGTACTTTCCATCAACACGAAGCAAAGTCATTAAGCACCAGGCCTGCAGGGCCAGAGAGAGACCTAAGAGTCGTAAAAACAACAATGACAGTGACACAAACAAAGACCAAAGCAGTTATATAACTTTAACTAAGGTATGTGTAAAATGAACTGCGTGAGAGTCCAGAGCAGGTCTCCTTCGCCATGTGAATGAGAGTGGGAGTGGTTTCATCTTCCTGTAGATCTCAGCAAGCACGCTCACCATTCAAAATGCCATTATTTATTTGCGTTGCCCTAGAACCTTGGGTGCCAGCGCACACACATCCTCCAGTGCTTTTTTTGGCTCGGCGACAACACAAAGCTGCCTTTTATCTGCCCTGAGCCAGCCACTGATTGATTGTTTTGTTTGGGTTTATTGAAGCCTGAGCAATGTAAACATGGAACTTTTTTATGCCATTAACCACGGTCGAGGCATTTGCTTTGTTCAGCTGTGCGGCAGATTGCTTTAACTGGGTTTTGTTATGGAAATTGAGTGCATCATTATAGTTCATGCTTTACAGAGTGGGTGCAGTCTTGCTGATGTACTGTACGAGATGCGTAAGACATCAGTCAGTTTATCGTCAAGCTGCTGTTTATGAGTTATATGTATGTTTCCTTTTTATGAGACCTCAGGGGATATAATTATGTTCATGTTCATGTCTGTGTGTGCGCATATGCTTCTTTGTGTATTTATTTGTATTTGTGTGTGTGTGTGTGCAGTCTCTGAGCCCACTCTGAAGTGGAAGTTAAAGAAGCTCATCACTACTAGGCCAAACCCGCTGCAGCGTAAGATTAGTGCCCCTCCCGCTGTCAAGCACAGGACAGAAACTCTGGGTAGAGTATCTACATTTAGCAGGATCACTCTCATGATCTTATGCTTCTATTTTATTTGCACTGCTCTTTTAGCTATTTCAAGTTAATGTTGCTTTGATGTGCCATTTCCATCTGTGTTACTTTTACAACATGAGACACTTCAAAGATGTATTTTTAGCAACACACATCCTGTAATAGAATACTGCACTGACACAATTTGATTAATTTTCCAATTTGTTACGTGCATCTTTTGGTGCTGTATGAACATATTTTTTTCTGACTGTGTTGGCTGTCATGAGTTTGATCGGAGTGTATCAATTCTGTCACCCAGACTCCTCTCCCAGCAGAAACAGCACCCCAGCATCAGGGTGCAGCTCACCCAACGACAGCCTCCATTCGGACAACGGGGCCCTCCCATTGGCCCATGAGGTATGTTTACATCATTGTAATTTAGCAGACTTGACTTGAGCAATGAGTTCGCAAGTAGGGGTTCAGTGCCCTGCTCAAGTGTACATCACACAAGAGGACAAGACGTTAACTTCCATGCGTCTCTGTCTTCTATTATATAAGACCTGGTGCCCATTATTTTCCCTTATGCATTAATTTTAAAAATCTTTCTTACAAAACTCTTGTTTACTAAAAAAAATGCAAATAAGAATGAAACAGTAAAGGCCTACAGTACCTACTGTCTGTATAGTTACAGAGCAGTCCATCATCACAAGGTGATTTTACCTCTACTCTTTAAAGGACAACAGTTGAATGTTTATGAGGTGTTTTAATGCAGTACAGTAATGGTTCCCAATGCTTTAAACAGGGAGATTTGAGAAGGTCAGATGGCCCATTGTACAAAAACACATGTAACTTGATCACTTCTTATCTAATTAAAACATTAATATAAATTAATTTTCTATTTACCATCCCAAATGACCCATCATTTTCCTGGCTGGTTACACTAGTAGTGTTGGTTTATCAGGTTTTAACACACAAGTCTTGTGTGATAACCTTTTAAACAGAATTACATTGAATACCTGTGTGAAGGTTTATATACTTTAAGCTCAGCCCATTCTCTTAATATATGGTACTGAGGAGAGAAGTGAAATGACTTTTATTATGTTCATGTGTATGTTCATGTTTTATGCTCAAAATGGATGATGTGTTCATTTGTATGTGATTATCTGCACAGATAATCTTTATGATCAAAATTTATGTCTCATTCAGGCACAGAGGTTGCTGCTGAAGGATGGGAGTTTGGCCCATTTCACTTTGCCTCCCAACCCAACTGCCATGCCCAACATCACTGCTGGGCTGCCTGCACATGTGAGCAATGTTACCCTCTAGGGTCTAACCCTAACCCTCTTTGAATTCTCTCTAGAATCAATATTTCAATCAACATTTTTATAGACTAGCTTATTTTTATTTCACAAAAAAACTACAAATAAGTTCTTGAATCATTAACCAATGTAAAGGATAAATAAGTACATTTACAGATGTTATCACACTATAAAAGTATCTCTAAGACTAAATGTCTAAAATAGCGCCTGCAAACTTGAACAGTTATAGAAACATGTGGTATATTCAGGCTTTCACTTCCCTCTTTGTCTCTGTGGTACTTTCATATCTTGTGAATCAGTCATGTGGTAGTTAATTCACCTGAAAATATTAATGTGTTTGTTGATGAGTATTTCCTTAGATTGCAAATAGCCCATTAAACCCTTGCATTATGGACTAACCCCCTATTTTTCTCATGTGTGTAATCTGTAATCATGATGAGGGGTTCCCTAATTCCTAGTGACCCCTCCAGCATTTCTTACCATCATCTCTCCTCTCTTGTTCTCTTGTCTCCCCAGGCTGATCTGCGAGTAGCAAGGCCTCTGGCAGTATCTGCGCTGCCTCAGGTCTACCTGCCTCTGGAAAGCAGCAGTCCAGGCCTGTCTCAGCGCTTGCAGCCTGTGCTCATACTGGAACCACATACCGGGCTTACCACATACTCACAACTTGTCTCTCGTGAGTTGTGCAACTATAAATGTGTTGTATTACAGAAACAGAAGTATCTCTAAACGCATGGTGATATGCACATATACAGAACACATGCATCCAAGTGCGCACACAAAGAAACAAGTATACATGCACATTTCAATAATCTTAACTATGGAATAACTTAACTGTAAGATGGAGTGTAAGCTTTTATTTTGCTATTTGTCATCAGGAATTGATGTCAGTCATGCAGGTTTTTCACCTTATTTGTTAGTAGCACATGGTTATTTTTTGGGAAATCTATAGTCGTCTTTCTTCAGTTCTCTTCCTGTGACATTGGCAGTGAGAAGATTTTGTTTATAAACATGTCGGTTAATATTTGATGTATATATTGAAAGAGAAATAGTTATTGCAGTACTTTATATGCATTTGAGGTGGTATGAATAATAGGAGGAACTACATGTGCCTATAAGAAAGGCATTACCAAATATGTTTATACACTTTTATTTTTGTATTTTTTGTAGTGGTGAAGAAACAGTTTTAACAGTTGAATTCAATTCCAATGTTAAAAGAGAACGTAGAGTAAAATGCGACCCACCGTGAGAATGAAGTTAGATCAAAACTTGTGACTACTGGAAGTCAACAGTTGTGTTGTTGAGGGTTTAGATCTGTCTGCCCATGAATAAGATAGATTTGCCCATTAAATGGTTAATGATTTGGAACAGAATCGAGACAGCATGCTCACAGGATTAAAGCATTTAACATCAGGCACCCATCTTTTGGCCTCAATCTAATTTGTACAAGACTGGCGGAATGCTACAGCTCACCAGAGGCCATAGAAAGAGCCTTTTTTTTCAAAAATACAGATCTTCTCTAAGATTACCAACAGAAGAACCATCAACTTTGTGAACTTGGTGATCTGTTGTTTGAGCTTGAAGCTGCAAAGGAAGATGGATACCTACCTAGCTCGATGTCCTTAGATACAGCAAGAGTAATCAGCCCAGTTGTGGAGAGTGCCCTTGCATTTGCAGGATAAATGGGATGGGTCATTATTGGCAATGTGTGTCAGTGGAGCTCACACTCCTAATCCAGACACTACCTTTAAAATATGCTTCCTGGATAATCACCTCCTCCCTTGTGATAATGTTGTCAGCGTTAAGGAAGATTTCAGCCAGGGATTCAAGGATAACAGTCTTTCAGTATATGAAGATGGACTAAGCCCTAATGCACCCAAGAAAACCACTTGGGTAGAACAGTCTTCCAGAGAGGATTAAGGATTATACAGTTAATGGACAAGGGATTTGTAGGAGATGACACAGGGAGCTAGATGGCTCCCCTACCTTTTCATCAGCCAAGAGAAGGCCTCTCAAATAATCAACCGTATGCATACCAAGGGCTTATCTAACTGTGGCAGAATGAAACTACCATGACAGATGACTTCTTTGAGTCCGTGCAAGGAATCTCAGACAACCATCATGCTGTGCTGGCACCACTACGATAAAAAGAAATGGAAGCCTAGTGCCTCCCTCTTTTTGGGGTGTGCCACCCACAAAAACCTGGTTTGACTGCATGTCAGTGAATGATGTCCTGCTTCCAGGGCCCAATCTCAGCAGTCTTCAGGGTGTCCTCATCAGGTTTGGGAAGGAACCTGACCTTTTTTTGGTTCAGAAAGAAAGATAGAAGGAAACAGGGATGTGCCACATTTCTTGTTGTATACAAACAAACACATCAACAACATGATGGATGCCCATCCCTGGCTGTCTCTGAACTACAGAGAGCAGAACTCACTAACACTAGATTGTAACTCTGTGCAACACTGTACTGTATGTTGGCTACAGAAATAGCTGAAGTGGTCAAAGAGAGCGTAGCATTTCTACACTGACTGGTTATTTATAGATGCTTGAAGATTTTACATTAATGTGAATAACTGTGTACAGCGAATTAAGCCGTCCAGCTGCCCAGACCAGTGGAGACAATTTCCCACAGAGACCAATTCAGCAGAATATGCTAAAAGTACTGTACTGGCAGGACAGCTACAGAGCACCAGCTGGCTGACTGGGCCAATTTTTTTGCTTGAGCCTGAGAGTTCAGCATCAAAAAAATTCCTTTCAGCTGATCAATCCAACCACAGATCCCCAAACTCCATCCAAAGGCGACAGCCATCTTGACCAAGGTCTCAGAAAGGCAGCTGAGCACTAAATGCTTTGATTATATCTCTTCATGGCATGTGATTGCAAAGGCCTTACAGAAGCTGCGACATATTGCACAAGCTTTCCACAAACCACAATGGGCCCCAAGCTGTGTAGGTTGGCATTTCTGCAAAAGAAGTCTCAATGGTACTGAGTTTACAAAGACAGAACACATCAACATTAAGAGGGGGCATGTGCAGAAGAGATTGGTTGCATCTAAACAAAGCAACATTTGCCTTCAAGTTGTTCTTTGAAGCTCTAGCCCTTTACAGATGAATATGAACCCTTGATGTATGTATGGTGGGATGTTTTGGGGCCTTGCAGAGTCATCAGAGTGACTGTCACTAGAGGTGACAATACCAACAGCAAAAGATTGGCAGCACTATCTACCTGTATGTCCACAAGAGCTGTCCATGTGGACCTCATCAAGTCAAATAGTACAGGTTTTAAAAATGCACTGCAAAGATTTTTCTCCATCAGGGGAGCGCCAAAATAACTGTGGTCAGGCCATGACACCAACTTGATTGGTGCTTCCAAGGACTTAAAGCTTGCACCTGAACATGCTGTTGAGACCGATGTGGAGAACCACCCTCTCATTCAAAAATACACTTGGTCTTAAACCCCTCTCACACATCCAACATAGGAAGCAGCTGATAGTTCTCAGATACCAAACTGCTTAAATATTAGTGGTTGAAACACATTCTGGGCAAGGTGGCACAGAGAATATTTGAAAACAGACAGATGATAAGAAGAAGATATTCAAAACCAAATGTTAAAGTCCCCCTCAACCTAAAAATATGTTTTTCTTCTTTTTCTTAGTTAAATGTTTGACAAAAGGTTGTTTTCACTTTCATCTGCTGAAAGTGGAAAGTTTCTCTTTGCTCAGTGAAAATCCAATTTTAGGGGGCAGGCCTATGGGCATGATTTGTGACATCACAAATAGTTTTGAAGCCAATTCTGGTTCAATATTCAGCTTACAAAAGTGTGATGGGGAAACCTGAAGCTTCCAGTGCACAAACACTGAGAATGGACTCTACAATGAAGTAGGAGACATCTTGTGTCCAGCAGTTAAACTTCTGAAATGAAATATATTTGTATATTTACAGATTCTGGATTTTTTAATGAGGGAGACAGAGTAGGTGTCATTTTAAGGATTTTAACAAGATAATTGAACTTTTTTTGTAGAAAATCACATCAGACACAAATTATTGTTCAAAGCAGAGTGTTTTATATATGTCTTCAAACATGTTTGGAAGGGATCTTTAAAGAATGTGGTTTTGCTAAAAGCAAAAAAAAAAACACATTAAGGAAATGAGTGGTCAAATGATAAGGAAGGCCTTTCCAAACAAGAATGGTTTAGTGAGGAACATGGAAGTAAAGGTGATATCCCACCAACCCTCCAGGACTTACCTTAGACCTCTTTCCTAAAGTCAAATGTAGACTTGGTATAGAGGAAGTGATGGGAGGGACTTAATGCAGAGTGTGGTCTTTTATTTTGTCTGTAATCAGGAAGAGATGTCATTCATTCAGGAAGTTGTTTGTTAGTCATTTGAGTCATTTGAGTTTGAACAATCTATTATAATCCTTCATTTCCCTTCCTGTGATATTGGCAGTGAGTAGATTTTGTTTATGTTAGCGAATATTTTATTTATATATTGAAAGTAGATTGTTTATTTCAGTACAAGGTTTGCATATTTAATTAAATAGGTCTCTGCGAAGGTAACAGGTACGTTTCATTGCTTACCCCTACCTGCAAGATAAGCATTACCAATTATTTTATGTACACTTGTGTTTGTATTTTTTGTTTAATTTTTTTTTCATTTAGATCCTGACAGTCACAACAAAAAGCCCGTTTAATAACCATCAACAACACACATACTTAATTTCAAATCATAAGTTGTAGGTACATTGATGTCCTGTCTTGTACTACATGTCTTTTGTCTGTATATTACAAATAGCACAAGGGCGCCCTCTACTTACCACTTGACAGTGATGCCGTTTTGCTCATAATGCAGACATGCTGTAAATGCAAGCAGCATTATCACCTCTGAGTTCTACAGTGAAACTAAAATATTTTTTAAAAAGGATGATTTTCCTTCGTACTACTATTTTGAACATCAAATACAACTATTTTATATTTTTGCCATGTATGACCAATTCACTCTGCACGCCTTTACTTTTCAGTCAGAAATAAAAAAATTATCTAGATTATTCTTTTTGTTCCCTTACACCTTATCATCCCCTTTTTCCATTTCACTTTCCTTCTCTCCATTTAAATCACTTTTTTTCTGACCCAATTTTTGTCATGTCTATCTCTATCCTTTTTTATTTTTCTGACTCTCCTCTTGTAACCTAACCTCTCTGCCTCTTCTCCTTCTGCCCGCCCTCATCTTTATCCCCCGATATAACTTGTTCCTCTCTCCTGCCTCCTCTCTGCAGTTCATGGTTTGAGCTCCGTTCCTGTGCAGCCTCAGCAGCCGCACCTGACCTCCCCCACCAGAAGAGATGGCGTAGTCACCTTGTCCTCCCACAGACCCCTGGAGCGAACACACTCAGAGCCTCTGCCCTATGGCCACTCACCCCTCCTGCATGCCAGCCATCACTCTCACACCCAGCACCCACTGTCTCAGCAATGTCATAAGAGCGGGCTGGAGAGGTTCAAGCTGAATGCAGTTCTGAGCAAGGTGAGAGGGGACAAGTGTCAACACAAATACACAAACTAGTTAGTTCTAATACTGACAGTGGTCTTTCTATGGTGGTTCTAGGTGATTCTGTGGCGTCTTTGTGTGGACCTCTGTAAAATAAAAACTTGGAATATTAGACCTAACATAGAAATCATTTGTTATTGTCAGTTGTAGACAATTATATCTTAAAGAGAACATTTGCAACCTTAAGATTGTAAACACTGTAAAACTTCTACCTTATATTAGTCGATGAGCAAGTCCATTGAGAAGCCTCGTCTGACGCAGATCCCATCGGAGGACATGGACCTGGAGGAGATTGGATCAGGATCAGGGTCAGGTCCAGGGTCTGTGTGCGGCTCGGAGCCTGGCTCAGTGTGTGAAGAAGGCTACCGCAGGAGACAGAGCACTGCCAGCACAGACTCAGTTTACGACACAGAGTCCACTACTTCCTCACGGGAGAGCTTGATTGAGCCCTCACATTCTGTGAGTCAGGTAATATAAACACACTGTTGCATCTGCACACACGCACACACACACGCTCACACACAAGCACACATACACAGAGTTCCAGAAGGATGATGCATTACTTTCCCCCCAAAAGAACAATTTCTTAATACTTCTACATAAAGTGTACAACATAATGTTCTTTATAGTACTGGTAGAAGAAGTATGTTGACATAGACTCCCTGATAATTCATTTAGGTTGATTAATGACCTCAGACCTCAGACTTTAGAATGCACCATTGACGGATTAACAGGCCATGCATTTTATGCCCTATGCCCTATAAAGCTCTTACAATAATGTATTTTAGTAATTTGCTGAACAGTCATGTTTAATATTTAGAATTTAGTTTTTAATTGAAAAAAAGTCATTGATCATATGACTAATGACAAAGAAAAAAATATTAAAGAATTTCAGATTTTCTACTGCTTATGTACATGAATTCACTTGCCTGAACCATGTTTTTGACATTAGGGGGCGCTGCGGCTTTATTTATACAAGATGAAAAGAGTGGGAATTACAGTTCTGTGGCAGGATGTTTGGCAATGCTGGATTTTCTTTATCAGATGCCTGTTCTCGGCGAGCAGTATTAAATTGACCAAATAATGAGTAGTTGCGATATTCTGGAGAGAGGCAATGGACTTATGAGTATGTTGAGGTTTGCCTTTGCCATGTGTTGCTGCTGTTACATACTCCCCTATTTCCTGTTCTCTACTTCACCCACTGCCCTGGGAACCACAGAGGCAGGTGATCCATAGATCAGGAATCCAGTTGGACTCCCAGAGTGTGCCTGTCCTGATGTGGCCTCACCAGCCTCTGGTCCGGACCCAGTCCTCTCCCGCCTCCACCTCCCTGCCTCCTCCTCCACATCCACCCCCACCCATAGCTTCCCTGTCACTGTCCAGCCCTACTGCAGACGTCCAGCTACGCTTCACCACAGGTGAGGGACATAGAAAGGTTTTCGATTGAGAAACTCTTGTGGTATACAGTATCAGTTACAATTCATGTGCGACTGGATTATGAGTCATCAAAAGCAAGGTTAAGATGGCTGGTTTGTGTGTGTGTGTGTGTCTAGGTCTGGTTTATGACGCTCAGATGCAGAAGCACCAGTGTACCTGTGGGGACAACAGCCGCCACCCTGAGCATGCTGGGAGGGTCCAGAGCATCTGGTCCAGACTGCATGAAAGAGGACTCAGGAGCCAGTGTGAGGTATGACACAGACACATACACACATAAGACAAGTCAATTTTATTTATATTGCTTAAAATCACAAATGTGCTTCAGAGGGCTTTACAATCTGAACAACATATAACACCCAGAGTCACTATTATAGGCAGCATATATGTGTGTGTGTGTGTGCAGCGTATCCGCGGTAGGAAGGCCACTCTGGAAGAGCTGCAGTCAGTCCATTCAGAGAAACATGTGCTTCTGTACGGCACCAACCCTCTCCACCGCCTCAAGCTGGATAACCGCAAGTTGGCTGGTAAGATGATAATAATAATAATAATAGTACTAAGATGATGATGATGATGATGATGACAAATATTGAATCACATCAACAATTTCCTGCAGGAATCTTGTCTCAACGGATTTTTGTGATGTTACCATGTGGAGGAGTTGGGGTGAGTGTTACATACACACACACGCACACACACGCTCACACACACATCACAGACCCCTTTAAAACACAAGTCATGTGGGAATCTTTCCACTTATCTAATTGCATTACTGAACAGCAAACATTACATGGCTGATTATGCCTCATTACACAATTAAGCTAATAATACTACAAATTACTAACGCTATTGTTTTTGGCTGAGATAACTTTGAAACCCAATCAGAAATCAAAGGCTGTACAAAGGTGAGAGATGTGAGAAAGACAGAGGAAGCCGAGAAGAAGAGGTTACACAAAGAGCTTGTAGCTTGGAGGGTTGCGTGCCAGTGAAACTGGATTTTATTTAGAGGGAATGGTTATGGAGAAACAGGGAATGAGGGTACAGATGAAGAAAAAGAAGATTAAATGTGAAGGTATGAGAACAGAATGGAGAAAATTAAACAAAGGACAATGAGAGAAGGAACAATGGAGAGGATAAAAAGAAGACAAAAGACTTTTCTCCTTTGATAGTGTGAAGCACAGGTAATGATGCCCATGAGAAACTGTCGTGAAGCACAACAAGAGCAGAAGAAACAGATAAGAGGAGAAGAGAGGAGAGGAGGCAGGAAAAGAAGAAGGGGGCTGGGTGTCAGTTGATAAGACGACTGATCTGCCTGGATTTCCGGCCTTTGACTGCTCTGGTGAAGAGGGGTGATTGGAACAAGATGGCAAAGTCTGTGATAAAAGAAATTCCTCTGATTTCATTGTTCCACCGCAGCACACCACCAGAAATGCAAGTTTAAAACACACAAGTCTGGGTTTATACTGAGAATGGATGCAACAAAGAGAAAGACGATGTCAAGAAAATTTTTGAAAAGGATCACCTTCTCAGCAGCCAGTATCCACATACATTAAAGTCATTAATTTTCCATTATTTACTTTATACAGTATCTCAGAGTAATAATAAATACTGTTATTTATTATTTCAAAATAGGAGCAGTGCAGTCTAAAGTAAAATTCAGTTACTGTAATGAATGCAAATCCTCATAGACAGAACTGTTGATTATAGACTCAGTATTGGCCAATGGCAACACATTGAAATACAATGTGGTAAACTTGCTGACTTTTCTGTCAAGATATCAACATCTTCAAAAAACATCTTTGGCAGACTTTTGTACTGACTTGACTTGATTCAGACTACTTTTCATTAGTCCATAACAGAATAAATTAATAACAGCTTCCTTAGCTCTATCACTGTGGTCCAGTAATCCTCAACTAATCACTGTCTTATCATTGTTTTACTGACAGGTAGATATTGATACAATCTGGAATGAACTTCACACGTCAGCAGCTTCCCGTATTGCTGCAGGCTGTGTCACAGACTTGGCACTGAAGGTGGCACAAGGAGAGCTGAAGGTGTGTTTTTGTTACCAAATATCATATGAGCTATGTGTTTTCTCAGGAATTTCAGTATACTTTAGTAGATCCCCTGGATATTTCAGCCATTGTTTATAATGTTAAAGGTACAATATCTACAACAGCACAACCAGGTGTAAGCTTAAAGATGCCAACCTTTTCAAACTGACGTCTGGTTCATGAAAGCAACAAGGTGTTAAGGTTTTTTTTTTTTCTCCTCTCACAGAATGGCTTTGCAGTGGTGAGGCCCCCTGGACACCATGCAAGCCACTCCTCTCCTCTGTAAGTACAGCAGCATGCACACATACACACACACACACACACACACACACATACCAAGAGCCAGGAGGTCTCTGCAAAGCGTTTCAAAGGATTTATTACAGATCAGCTACACTTCTGAGCAAGAGAGAGAGAGTGAGAGAGAGCCTATGTCTCTCTATCTTAATGTGTGTGTGCCTGCTGAGTTTTTTTTTTTGTGTGCTACCTGCCTGATGCTCGAGGCAAACTACCTCCTCCACTCAGTTCCTTTTAAGCTTTCAAGACACAGTGCAAAGCACCTCAAAAGAAAAGTGCATGTGTGTGTGCGTGTGTGTGTGCGTGCGCGCTGTATGTGTGTGCATGGATTTTGTGTCAGTCTTTGATAAGAGACATTAGCCAAGTAACCACATTCAGCTGGAGCTGTGTGTGTGCTCAGCAGTGCTTGTCACCAGTTATTTATGGGATGATAATGACTTTTCTTGATGAGCAGAGTTTGGACAGCATATACGATAGACCGTCCACACACACACGCTTGCAGTTTTACGACCCATGCTGACACTGCCACCTCCAACATTCCTCCATTGTTTTTCATACATCAACAGTTTTTTTTTTTGCATACCTTTACTGTAGACAGTAAGTGTTGAGGGAACTGCTGCGCCAAGCTATGAGTTCATTTCTCTGAAATCATCTCACACGTCCCGCCAGCAATTCACACAGTGTTATTATTTGGAATGTGGAGTGAATTTTATGATAAGCTCGGTTTTCTGTTTGTCACAAAATTTGTGGGTTCTGCATTTCTCAGGAGTGCAGGGATTTTTGACTCAGCATAATGTTCCAATATGAAAAGCCATTTTTGTTTGTCAGCAGTGGAAGATGAAATACAAAACAACCTGAAATAAAACATAACTTATTTCGCAAATATCTGTCGTAAATGTTTGTGCGGCAACAGTTTCCCTCAATGACTTGCACATTAGAGTCAGTGCTGTGACAGTCACAACCTGGACTGAATAGCCGCCACATGACGCCACATAACTGGAGACATGTCTCAGAGGTTCCTAAGGTCCATATGGTGATTCTGTGATATTAATTTGCTGAAGATGTCCTGATAAACACATGTGGCTGCCTCCTTTCTGTTTGTCCACAGGGGCTTCTGTTTCTTCAACTCTGTGGCCATCGCTGCCAAGCAACTCCAACACAAACTCAACGTCAGCAAGATCCTCATTGTGGACTGGGTGAGGACCCACCGCATGACCAGCATCACTGGTCCCCACATGGACAGGAATAAACACACACTCACAAGCACAGGCTCACAAATGTATTATGGGCACAAACAAGGTCCCAGAAGCAGAGCAACAGTGTACAGTAGCACTCTTATTTATCATTTAGTTCATTTAGATATTGTTATCTCTGGCCTCCATATGTGATCTGAAAACTGTCACATATGCTTATAGAAGACACGGAGTCACACACAGTCATATGAACGCACACCTACACACGCACGTGCAGATACTGATCCTGAGCCAGGTCGTCATCTCTGTTCTCCATCTGTGTGTATATGAGTCTGCACCATGTCTTTACACACATACTGTCTGACATATTACTACATCAAACACTAATTACTACCTGTTTCATCAAAAAGTTTCAAGATTAAAAAAACATGTTTGAAGTCGACAGGGAAAAACTTTGCGGGTTTTACAGACCCAGCTCTCTGCTTTTTGGATCATGGGTTTTATGTATTGTTTATAATAAAAAATTGGATAATACAATTACATCTGTTATAGAGTTTTTGTGATTTGCTATTATTTAGATTATTTTCTAAACCATCAAGTTTTTCGTTATGTGTGAAATACCTGCCTCAGTCCTCAGCAATATCCTAACCTGTCATCCAATCATTGTCCAGGATGTTCACCATGGCAACGGCACCCAGGAAGCCTTCTACGATGACCCAAGTGTCCTGTACATCTCTCTACATCGCTATGACAATGGCAACTTCTTTCCTGGTAGCGGACATCCTAGTGAGGTTAGTACAAAACGATCCCTCCACAATAGTGCTGTGCTGTTTGCCTGTTTTTGTTTGTGTTGTCGTGGTGATGTCTGCTGTGTATGTGTCTGTGTTTATGTCTGCCTACATGTACACAAAACACAGTAACTTAATAGCCTTTATACAACAGGTTCACCATGTAAAGTACATTCTGCATATTACAGCAATACAGCCGCTGTTTTCTTGATACAGAGTTCATAACAATGCCACCCATGTCTCAAGATAGATATGTTGGCATAGAAATTTGGTAATTATGTGATTCTAGTGGGAGATTAGGGAGCTCAGGAGCCTTGTGTTTAGCATTTACTTGTCAAAACAGGAAGAATGATTGTAACAATAAATCGAGGAATAATCTACGTGATTTAAAGCCCAATTATAACCTCAATTTGGTTGTGATGACTGATTTTCATGTCAAAGTCTGCAATGCTCAGGAAAAAAAATAGGACAGGTTACTATGGATCTGTTATCTCATAGAGTAAAGGGGTTTAGGATTGAAATAATCTGTGTACGACTGAGCCTAAGACCCGTCAGAGTTGTCATGATACTTTTTCCGCTGGCATCTGAACAACCTGATGTGGTAACATGAGCTATATACATCTGAACTAAAAAGGGCTTGTCTACAAGTGTTAACATAAATCATTTAAATTACAACTTAAATTATCATGTTAGCTCTTTCACTTTTGTCCACTGTCGTGCATGTCTTGTTGTTTCCAGCATAAGATTTTCACTTACTCAACACAGAATTTCGTAATGCTGCAAATGTGTTTATCCAGTGAACTCAACGTGAGCAGATCACACTGTGTCTGTGTGTGTATACTGTAGGTTGTATTTCCCTACTTCAGTTTATTTGAGAAACGTCAGTGCTTTGGAAGTCAGAACTTCACAACAGGATGTGTACAGTGGAATTGCATGCCTATGTTTGCATACAGGAAATTGAGATGCCTATGAATTCTGCCTGCGGTCTTACCAGAAACCAAGTGTGATGACTATCCCAAGTCAGATGAATTGACCCCAACCCACGGTGGCATTCACCACCCATTCAATCCCCCACATGCCCTCCTCTTATTCTCCCATTCTCCCCCACAATAATGAGGATAAAATAGTCAATGTTTTCCCATAAAATCCCCTGATGAGGGACGGTACATAAAACGCTCCGCTCGCTTGGATGTGGCTTTGCCTTAAGTGGCCCCTCAACCTCTGTTGAGCTGTGTGGTAAACCTCTGGAGTCTCACTGTCCCCCGTGTAGGTATATAACACACCATGGGGTAGGGGTGTGATGTCATAGCCATAACAGAGAGTGCCGAGTACCACACAGAAACCAGCGAAGGCCTAATCCAGTCCAGCAACTCTTGAAACATGAAAGAGGACAGAGAGGAGTGCAAGAGACTTGGAGCAATAGCAGGAATTGTGTTGAGTGTTGTGTGTGTGTGTGTGTGTGTGTGTGTGTGTGTGTGTGTGTGTGTGTGTGTGTGTGTGTGTGTGTGTGTGTGTGTGTGTGTGTGTGTGTGTGTGTCCCCGCATGCATGTGCGCGTACATGCGGGTACATTACCAGTTGGCAGAGGACGGGAGGCCTCATGTGTTTTTCGTTTGCCCTGTGAACATCCCGTCCACTGAGAGAAGAATGGAGACAGACGCTCTGCGATGCTCATCAGCATTCTTTCTCTTTCAAGCATCCTCTCACACCCATACACACACACCCATAGACACACACACATATACACACACACAAAGGAAATTACTGCGCCTTGTTGCCAAGAGTGTGTCAATCAGCCTCCTCTCTCTCCCCTCAAACTGACACATTGACTGATGGTGAAAGGCTCAGAGAACAGCTAAATGGCTGCTAGCAGGACTACAAAGAGAGAGGCAGGAATCCTTAGACCTTCTTTCCAAGACCCGGGCCTCAGTTCACTCTCTGCCCCAAATATGTGAGGTCAAACTGAGAGGAGCTCCCTCGGCTCTGCCTGGCATTTTAGGGAGAACGCTCCAATCTCAATACCGCAAAAAAATCCACTAGAATAATGAACAGTATGTTATAAAATGTTAATGTAAATGTGTAGTATAGAGTAGTATACCATGCATGTTTTATATGAAATGTCATATATACCATACTACAAAGCTTTTTTAATTTTAAATATAATAATAGTACATTTTACAACATACATTATGTGATTCTAATGCATTGTTTTTTTTATATATCAGCACTTGCCAAATGTGAAATATTTCCCAATATAGCTGTAGCTTAAAGCTTGGGAATCATAAACGGGTGTAACTCTGTTGTGGCTCAGAGTGATTTATAAGCCATTTGACAAATTGTATCAAAATCAAAATGGAGGGACAGGGGTGTTGAATTAATAGCCATCCGTCTTTAATTTAGGAAGCATAATCACTCCCTGGTGTTGCCTTAAAGAGATGCAGTCACTTTCCCTCAATTGCTACAATGCAACGTTTTGCAACAGCGGCGCTGATTGTGTGAACATTTGACACAAATCAGTCAGTGTCATGCCGTTTCTCAACTTTCACTGGGATTTATTAACTTTGTTGACATTCACAGGGACTCTCTCTCTTAATCTCTCTCTCTCTCTCTCTTTCTCTCTCTCTCTCTCTCTCTCTCTCTCTCTCTCTCTCTCTCTCTCTCTCTCTCCCCCTTTCTCTACCTCCATCCAGGTGGGTGCAGGTGCAGGCGAGGGCTTCAACGTGAATGTAGGATGGACTGGGGGTTTGAACCCTCCCATGGGTGATGCTGAGTACCTGGCTGCATTCAGGTAAAAAAATTGACTCAACCTGCCTCTATTAGCTACATCATATTTTTTTTCATTCCGTAGCTCTTGACAATTTCAAATCAAAAATTACAGGTCTTTACTGGTGGTTTCAGCATGTTACAGCCCATTTTATAGAAATTTGATATACTTGCATATATTACTGCCAACTATTAAACAGATCAAAACATAGTTTTCATATTGGTGTTTCTCTACCTTCCAGGCGGCCATAGGTTTGTTTGTCAATGCAGAATGAAAATCAACTTGCAGAGACGTAAAACAGCTTGAGATACGTGTTCAACCCCAACAGCATCACATTAGTATTTAATTTGTCAGAGTTACATTAGTGTTGCTTGTAAGGGTTTCCGGTTTGATTCATTCAAATATGGATGATTGAAATATGGATATATGGATGATTCAAATTTTTGTTATTTCCTGATGTGTAAAATGTCTAAATCAAGTTATCATAATATGCATAAAAAGGTTACTATTAGTCAAAAAATAATATAGATGATAGCTACATTAGTCACCTTGGCAGTCTGCTATACTGTTAAGTGAACAGCTGATTAGTTACACTACATAAACAGAAACACAAACAGCAGGAGCAGATAAATTAGTGTTCTGTCTGTGCTGAAACTGATTATTAAACTGGATATCCATGCTCTATTCAGTTGAAACATCTGGTACTGACAGTCAGTAGCTGTATGGGATAACATGGATTTTATGCATGTGGTGCAGGTCTTTTATTATTCTTGCTTAACTGTCCTGCCCCTACGTTCATATTCTGGTTGAAACTTCTGTGACTGCGCCTGAGGGTTAAAAAATGAGTACAAAAATGTGACAACATAATACACCAAATAAACTTGTTCCTATTTCAACCTGACACTCTCTCCACTACTAAGCAAAGTGATTATTTGCTAATCAGCAGTCAATCAAATGATTGGTGATACTGTCAAGTGTGTTATTCACGTTAAGTCACTTACAGCTTCAGTGAAGTACAGTGATGTCAGTAAGCTAGTTTAACTGATAAAATTGCCAAATTCACAATTGCATATTTCACTTGCATATTTTTACTGTATTACAATGCTAGGATACTGTAATGTTGAATCCTGTTCAAGCAGGTTTAATGATTTCCTCTGAAAAATGTTTGTCAGTAATCAAGGAAGAGTCAGTTGTAACTTTGCATTAATTGTTGAGCTAAAAACCAAACATCAGTGTGTTACTGAGACAAACCTTTGCACTCACCCCACTTTTCATTTCATTCAGGCTATTTTTCCTGAATGAAAAAGTGTTGGTTCTACTCTATACTGTAATGAACTCAGAGTGTTTCTGTTAGCAACACTGGCTCGCCACCAGATGATGAAACAAAATGTGAGCTCTACATGGTGCTTCATGCAGCACACTCAGTGGGTGGGCCCCTCGTCAAAGGAAAGATGCTAATGAGCTAACCCGTACTGGTAAAAAAAAACCCCATAGACCCAATAGGCAGGCTCAGAAACACTAAGTCCAGTGTTTACTGGAGCTCTGGATGGTAATTAAGGAACAATTGGTCCTTTCCTGAGCAGCCGCCTGGTTTTGGTATTTTTCATCCAGTTTGGGAAATGGCAAGTGTTTTCATGTGTAAAACTTCCTCAGCAAACCACACTGTAGTACTGTACCGTATTGTGTGTTACCCCTACAAACTCTACCCTACAGTATATCAAAGTACCTTGGAGAAGAAGGAGTATCCTGGTGGTCCAGCGGTTTGAGGCACATAACCTCAGCTGTAGCTGTGATGTCTGGGGTGCATATCCGGCCAAAGACCTTTGTCACATGTCATCATGCCAGGGAACAACCCCATATTTACTGCCACTATAAACTTTCTAATTAAGACCTAAAGTCAACAGTAATAGTCAAACTTTGCAAAACTGCTGCAAGATAGTGAAGATTTTTAGGCAGTGAAATGAACAAAACAGCACAGGAAGGGTAAAAAAGGTTTTCGTAAAAGCACACACAGCATGAAGGTTTGAATGCTTTTTCAGTGGACTTTGCCACCATTCTGTGGATCAACTGATGCGAATAAATGCATAACATGCCATACAGACAAAATTTAATGCATCATGAATTCATGTTTATGCAATTAAGTATCTAATCCAGTGCCAGTTCTGTAATTCAGTTTGAATACATAATTTAGACGACAGGGTGTTCCAGACTGTGTGTTTCTTCAGGATGGAACAGAAAACTAGCCAGAGTGCGGTCGTTGATGATGTGCGTCTCTGTTTTTGGGTGTGTGTTAGTGACAGGGGAAATATTGTGGTTCAGAGTGGTGGTGAGACTCTAGTACAATCAACAGAAAACTCAGCTGCGTCGAGCTTAAGTGTCATGACGTAGTGGCGTGTATGTGCGGAGGACTACCAAGGTGGTCAGAATTTAAGGTCAGTCTAATCACCGGTAGCACAGCACACACATGAAACACCCGGTTTCAAAGGAAGGGCACGCACATGTGCTGTACCAGTCAAAAGTTTGGACACACTTTCTCATTCAAGTGAATGGAAGGTGTGTCCAAACTTTTGACTGATACTGTATGTATTTTAACGTGTGAATTGCACCTATTTGTGCATGCACATATTTCCCCGTGCATTTCTAGGTGGCTACTGCCGAATGATGAACTATGGAGGAGAGGAGAATACAGGAAAGGAGAGGAGAAGAAGTGGGGGGTGCATTGTTAGGGAATCCAAAGGCGGCGTAATTAGGCCCAATGGATCCCAGATGGCTGGCTGTCAGTGACGTGAGAAGAGGGACGAGCTCCTAATAGGAACCAGACGCACACAAACGCCTTTGAACTGCCGCTGAGAGAGAGAGAGAAAGAGAGAGAGAATCAAACGCGGCATGGGCCGTGCGCTCTTGCTAAATAACTGGCAGCGGGAGAGGAGAGGAAGTGAGGAGGAGAGGATAGAAGCGAGGAAAGTGGTCTCCCCTGAGTAGAGTGTATAGGGGTGTCTCGGTACAGATATGTCAAGGGTCTCATTTTTATCTGCTTGTGTCACTCGCAAAAACATAAAATTTTCAGTGTTTCCCACCTGTCTTAAGTTATGTGATTCTGACTGTTTTTTTTTAAAAAAAAATCTTTATATATCCAGGAGAGGTTTGCAGAGTTTGCATGCTTCTTTTTTTCAGCAGTGCTCTGCTTCACATTTAAACAGTTGCACACATTCACACCTGGGAGCTACCCCTACCTACTAGTATTGGCCACTTACCAAGAGTGGATCAAGAACAGAGATCAAGCACTTGGAACATGGCCGTCAGTAATTGATCTTTCATCATTTTCAAATGGATGGAGTTTACAGTGAAGTAAATGTTAACAGTTAACAATCCAGAAAAATGTGCCAGTCGCAAATCAATCACCTCAACCTTGCAGTGATTGCAGTTTGATATTTTTTTCTTTACAGGCAACTTTAAATTCTCTTTATTACAATAATAAATTATTTCCAGTCTATTCTGATCTTACATCATTGCCAGAATGACTTCCTCTCGCAAATTATTATATTTTACTCACTGTTCCCCACTTCTCATCTCCCCACAAATGTACATGCATGTAATTTCAGCAAGGCCACAGCGCTTGAGTAAATGTACATGTGAAGTGAACATGTTTGGTTTACAGCATGTTGTTTCCTCTGTTCCTCCTCAGAGCTGTGGTGATGCCCATTGCCCACGAGTTCTCCCCTGATGTGGTGCTGGTGTCAGCCGGCTTTGATGCTGTCGAAGGACATTCGTCACCACTGGGAGGCTACAAGGTCACAGCCAAGTGTAAGGCTCAGTCAGCCCCTCATTCACATACAGCACACACTCACATTAGCATCCTCTTACACACAGACGTGGATTTATTTATGAATAAGCATTAATATTACACAAAGCGCAGTCTGAAATCCATCACACTTATTTATACATATCTATACTCTTCAAACTCTTAATAAATTATTTGCCTGGTGTAGGTGAAGAAGAGTCTCAGTTTCCCAATTGACATCTGCCTCATACAGAAAAAGAATATTTATATATAGAATATTTAGCTGTTCTGCATTTTATGTTAGTATCTTCATTTTGAATGCAGCATAAAAGCAGAGACCAAGCTAGCTTGTGTTAATAAATCACTCCAACTAACGTGTGGGACAAATAGCAGAATGATGAAGCTTAATTTATTAATTTCAGGTGGATAAACACTCTTTAAAGCTAAACTACTTCAAGTATTGATGCCAGACATTAGCATCAGTTGAGAAGCTCAGGGTAACACAGGAGTTTAGATCAAAACAAACTCACTTTGGAGAGAAAGTAAAGGAACTACTTTTTATTCTTCTTGTCCTTCTCTTCGAATTCATACATTTAATCATAAATGATGGTCTGAATTGGATAAAGGATATCTACAAGAACAGTAGCACCACACTTTTTAATCACATTAATCCATATGTTTGGATAAATAGCTGTCCAGTTGATGTCTGGCTCAACCTGTGTGTGTTTGTTTTCTACCAGGTTTTGGCTTCCTGACCCGTCAGCTGATGTCACTGGCCGGGGGTCGGGTGGTACTGGCTCTGGAGGGGGGACATGACCTCAAGGCCATCTGTGATGCCTCTGAAGCCTGCGTCAGCGCCTTGTTGGGCATGGAGGTGAGATGTGTGTGTGTGTTTGTTTGTTGTTGTTTTTTTGCATACATGGAATCTGTAGAGATATGCTGCATCTTCTCACCACTGGCTCCGCGTTGTTTCCCAGGTGGAGCCTCTATCCCAGTCCGTGTTGGACCAGAAGCCTTGTGAAAACGCTGTGCAGTCGCTGCAGAGAGTCATCCAGGTTCAAGGTGAGAAGTGACAACTGAGCGCAACAACAGCATGTAGCATCGGCGACATGTCAATCAGCGGGTTTACAGCACTGTGTGAAAGTATAAACATACACAGTTTGAAGTGGTCTGCGCTGTTAAATTTGCTGCTTTATGGATCTCGGACAAAGGCAGTTTAAGAATTCTAAACAACTCGCAGAACAAATGATCTGCACATTGTTGCTGGTTGTTCAGTTCAAGACTGCAGAGCTGTTTGAGAGATTTGAATTTTCACTAAGTTCTAGCAAATGTTTCCGTTCTTTCTCTACAGTTTTTGATCTCTGTCTTTATCTCACCAGTAACTGTGATTTCTCCTTTTTCCTCACTTCCACTTTCAGTCTCAGTGACCGTTCCTGCGTCATTCTCTCAAAGATCGGTCATAATCCGTTTCAGATGACAAGCCAATTTTATATTCACTGTTGAAATGTCGCAATAAATTCGACAATGCGAACAGTTTTCCCATTGGCTGATTTGAAATGAATAAACAGGTTTCTTGAACGTAAAATAAAAAACACACATCCAGAAGAAAAATGTGTTTTCAAGAATTGAGCTGTACTCGGCGAGCTGGTATCGCTCTGTAAGGGTTGGCTGAAGGCAGCGACTGTAATTCATGTTTTCATATGAAGATGAAAACGAGAAATACACCCGTCACTGGTGCACCACCTGAAAGTTATAGCACCATGTTCTCCAGTTTATACATGAAAGATTCAAGTCAGGTCAAGTATTTTTTTTTTTTATGCCCCAAAATTAGCTTTAGAACAGAGAGAAGTACAGCCACTGTGCAGTCGGTACCACACCTGTGTAATAGGTGTAATAGGTAAAAAAAAAAAAAAAATTCAGAACAACTTTCAGATTTATTGATATTTTAAACAAAAAGTTGATCATGTTTTGAGTAAGGGAAAGCTTTTTTTGATTGCTGATCCACTTTTTAGTTTAATGATTCCTTCATTTACAATTAAAAGATGAGCTCTTTTATTTCTCTCTAACTCTACAAGATATTCAGCACATCATCTCCCATTGTCTATAATTTAGTCTCTCTCTTTCTCCACTTAACACAATCCTCCTTCTGTTTCCTCATCACTCCTGCTCTCTGGCCACCTCTCCTCCTTTACATCCCTGTCTCCCATCCCTCCCTCCAGCCGTCCCACCCACACACAGACAGACACACACACACACACACACACACACTCTCTCACACGGCCTCCCTGGCTCCAATTATCTTCAAACACTTCTCTGGCACACGACCTTCGCAACATCCCCTCCTGATTGCACACAAATGTTATCCCAACCAAATTAGATTAATTAAAAATATTTGCAAAGCCACAAAAATGTTAAGCCCATAATTTAGGCCCCGGGGTGAAATATATGTGAGTTGCATTCTCCCATCAACACGCACAGCCAGAACACACACACTCATAGACGAACACTCACTGATTGATTTTTCCCTCCACTGCGTGTCACAGGACTCAAGCATGTCCTGAGCCTGAGAGAACATTTGAGTTTACATTTCTGAAATTATCAACATGGATATTTAGACCTCGGGCTGTTTATATCATAGTCAGTGCTTATAATCAGATCAAACGGCCACAGCCAGATGATCAAACACCAAGTAGTGCCTTTTAATAATACAGTCCAGGCACTTTCCCTCAAGGAACCATTCAAGATGAAAACAACATTGAAATACCAACGACTGAGACCATTAATCTTTCTCTTTCTCCTTCCTTCCTCTTCTCCCTTTTTTTTTTTCCATCTCTCCGCTTCCTGCAGGTGAGTACTGGCAGAGTGTGAAGGACTCAGCCGCCACAGTGGATCTGTCCTACCTGCAGGCCCAGAGACGAAGGCTGAGACGGGACTCGGACAGCGAGGCCGTCAGCGCCATCGCCTCCCTGTCGATGGGAGCTATCGCCCCCGAAAGGTAAACACAAACATGCTATTTGAAATATCCCGCTTTGCCAAAATGGCCGTTATTTTTCTCACATGTTTCTGTTATCGTTTATTTAGGAAACATCCAGAAAAACTGACGGAGAAAGGCAATTCCATGTAAAGAAAATATCTCCTCACAGCTGCCTTCAACCAAGTCTCAGTGGAAACACACACAAACACACACACACGCGCGCGCGCGCTCACACACACACACACAAAGATATGCATTTGGACCATCACTGGAAGCAGATGTCCTCTTCAGTTCAACCACTGTATTCACAAAAACTCCTCCACCTGCATTACTACTGGCCGCAGTCTGATTCAAACACACACTGAGGAACAACATTCATATTCTCATTACAGGATGGATCATCACTTATTGAACTGAGAGAAAGTTTTTTTTTTTTTAAAAAAAGACACCCAGAGGCAGATTTATGAAGGATCATCTCTCTCTTGTAGCATTGGGAGCTGGCAACGCGACGTAGCATGAACACACTCTTGACAAAGCACAGCTCTGTGACTTTTTTTTTTTTTTTTTTAACGTTCACCTTGTAAACGACTCCCACGAGACCCGCACGAGACCACTCGGACCGTCGTAACCTTGAAAGCAGGGGGGGTCAGAGGTCACCTCGGCTTACCGGAGCCAATCACTCAGAGCGGAAGGAGTCGTCCCCACAGGATGTGCCTGTGAAAGAGAGCAGACATACACTGCACTTAAAAGACGCGTCCCGCTATGATGATGTCATGTGACAAAGGTCCAATGAAGGAAAAAGATCAAGAGCTTCTCTGATCATTTTGCACTGTACGTTCTGCAATGTGAACTGGACAAAACGCAGCCATATCGCCATGTTGACAATCAAACGTCTTGTTTGCTCATATTTTTAGTTTATTTGAATATTCAATCGTTTGACCTATGGCACACATTTTTGTTTAAGAATCCAGCTACAGTGAAGCCTGAGATACATATGTTTCATATTGTTTTGTATGTCCACATATTTTCTTAAATCTTTTTTTTTTCTTCTTCTTCTTTCCTGGCCTGTCGGGCGAGCACATGCAGCATGACTCTAGACTGCTGCAGTTATTGTTATCGCTCCCCGACAGGCTAAAGAAGACGCAGCAGTCTTGATAAAGTGCATCTTAATACTGATACTGTAGTTTGTATAGAAGGCATTAGTCACAATGAAGAACTAACACCTCAAATCACCGAGGTATCAGGGGAGAAAGCGATCAGTCTGATAGAGATTCTTTACACGTCAGAAATCATCCCCCGATGCCTCAGTGCAGCGTGACCACTCAGAAATGATTGTATGTGTGACAAAGCAGATCACGTCTGCTCTGTCAGGAGGTGGATTTTGACGTTTTGGATGAGACTCATGACAATCACACACACAAAGTGCACTTGCGTTGCCCTCAGGAAATGAGGGTGAGAGTGACTTGGTTCTTAAAATCTGAACTTAAATCATGTTTGTTAAGTGGACCAGTTTTTGTACCTGTGGATGAGCATTCCTGCTGTATTTTGTAAACTTCTTTTATACTTTTATTTCTTTATTAACGA
Organism: Thunnus albacares; assembly: GCF_914725855.1. Classification (NCBI taxonomy): domain Eukaryota; kingdom Metazoa; phylum Chordata; class Actinopteri; order Scombriformes; family Scombridae; genus Thunnus; species Thunnus albacares. The sequence goes on along the minus strand of NC_058109.1, from coordinate 24,717,542 downwards.
GGACAAAGCGAGCTCTCCTTTGTTCGTTACTGACTCAACGCTGTTCTGTTTACTGTCAGCGTCGGGGATGTTTAGCTCCCCGGACCAAACAGCGACATTTTAGCAGTTAGGATGGAGCAATAATACTGAGATAGTTGAATATCCACACAGTGCAATTGGACACAGGTTAAGCGCAACCAAAGTTTATGAGAACAATGTGCCGCCCCTGGACTGGCATGGCTTAAAGAACTTCAAAGACTTTGAAGAGTTTGTGAATGTTTCTTTTTTCTATCCAAACTGTTGAACAGCACCAAAAGCACAGGATGGATATATAAACAAATTCATTTCTCAAAGAAAAAAAAAAAAAATACTACATGACTTCTATTTATACATTCAGATTCTGTCTTTGAAGTGCTCTTTGCATGTCTAACACAATTACGACGGTGCTATAGATTATTTTTTAAATGCAGTATGTTTGCTCTTTTGTTTCTTTCTTTCTTGATGTTGCATTGTGCGTGCAACCAGAAACTTGTCAAATCTTTGTTAATGTGATGAAAATGTGAAAACAAATGACGGTGAGAGAAGACTTAACGTAGGACAGTCTGATGGCAGAGTGTAGCTTTACTTAGATTTATGAGAACATTCACGACAGTGACCTGACACATCTAATGTCTTATATTTTGTCTTAATTAATGCAAATGACGTATTTTTGTATTTGATCTCAAAAATTAACCGTGTGCACACTTAGAGACCAAATTATAAGCCAATGTGCCTTGAAGTGTCATGCTGACCAACCTGTGTGAAGGTAGCCTTAACAAACTGGATCTTAATTAAAACTGCAGGCCAAGTCCAGTTTTCACATAACTGACTGCCTGATTTAGTTTCTGTACAGTGTACATAATGACTTTGTTCTGTTTTTTTTTTTTTTTTGTCTGCCTTTTGTCTTTTCTACTATTTTTGTTCCAAAAAAACCTTAATAAAGGTAAATTATATTCATTTGATCGAGATGATTTGTTTATGTCTGTTGTTCCTTCTGAACTTCATTAATCTTGTATTTTATTTAGCAAATTCACCGCGGCTCCCTCTAATATCTGAAGCAGTGAATGCTGACGTGTAATGCATTATTCCTCGCATTATCAAAATATTGCACTTACATACATCATCGAGAAACATTTTATTGTCCACAGGAGCTGACACAATAAAGATGATCCAGAGCAGATGCAAATCAAGACAAAAAGAAACACGATCAAACAGCAATTTCAGTAATTATGGTTACAAATGAATCCTCTATAATGTGGCTGTAATCACTCCATCATCACTTTGGCACATTTTACAAAGTACTTTCTGCTGTTTTACTTTTTTTTTTTTTTTTTTTTGCATTAGTCAATGGAAATGGTCACAGCAGGTCTGCAAAGATATTTCTTAAAGCTGCAGGAAATAGAGATACATGAATCAGATTTTCTTGCATTATATAAAATAAAACTTTACACATCGCTCACTAATAACAGCACAAGTGAAGTAAAAAATAAACACAAGTGGAATAGTGGCTGAGTGATCAGTGGTTTCCCATGGACATTTTTTCATTAAAGCCAAGTGTAATGCATAAGCAGAGTTGAAGTGTGCGTACACCCAATTCACAAACAGATACACAACCCCAAAATACACAGAAAGCGATCCAGTTACTACAGCACAACAAAGGAGAAGATCTGCGTCAGATTCCTCGTGCTCTTCCTTTTCCCACAAGTCAGGGCTTTCAGAGCCAGAGTGATTAGCTTATTAGCATTTTAGCTGTAAACATTCATTGGCTGTGACCGCCCTCTAACCATCTCTGTGCCATTATCATTAGTCATCTTAATGTCTGTCTGGCAGTGAGTCATCCGATGCGAGACGCTGTGAAGAGTCGGCTGGATGATGGTTATCAAGGTGTTACCCAAGGCATTCGAAACCAGCAGCCATTTTGTTTCATTGTCACCGCAGGCCAGCTGTTAAGTTTTTTCTTGTTTTGTTCATTCAAAAATGTTCATTGCTTGACTGTCACGTCTCTTCAGCAGAGTTCAGTGTTTCAGAAACACACAGCGAAAACTGTTAAAAGAGTCAAGCTGGAGGAACACATCTCAGTGTCACGAATGGAGCACGTGTCCAGAGAAAGAGGAAAAGTGTTAAAAAAAAAAAAAAAAAAAAGTTGGGATGACTGGTGAGGCAGGAATACGTTTCTTCTTTGAGTGTAGAGAATTTTCCATTTGTCGGTTTTCTGCAAAGATGAGAAACACAAAGATCAGTTAACATCATACTGTTAACATTGTTAGATATGAAGACATTTCACACTTGTGTTTCATCCGTCTCAAGTGGGTGGCATACTTGTGCAAAAATGCACAAAAAAAAAAAAAAACCCCACTCCAGTGAAGGCCTTGAGATGTGTGCTGAGGTTATAAAATGTGTGTACAAACAAACAAACACTTCTGTTTAGTGGAAAGTGGAAAAATCCCTACAGCTCCTTAACTTCTCCTCTCTCTTGTTTTAAGTAGCAAACATTTCATCTGGAGCATTCTCAGCTCTCCCTGATTACAGCCTTCCTTTCCTTTCCACCCTTCAAGCAGAGGTTTGAAGTATGTTTGCGGGTGTCATCTCGTCACATGACTTCCATTATGCCATAAAAGCATGAACGTGTAAATTGACAAAGGATTTTTTTTCTCTCTCTTTCATGTAATGTAACAAATTTCATACGCATTTGCTTTTTATTTTTACACAAAAGTTACTTCTGAAACTCTCATTTAAACTCACATTTATCTCCGCTCAAACAATATTTAAAGTTATAAAGATTTTCATGAAATCAAGCCTCATTTTGATCCTATTTATGGTTGATATTTTTTTCTAGAATAGCCATTCAATGTATTTATATTCAGTAATTATCTCTCTATATAGATAGTTTTTATTGGTGGTAGCAGAGTTCACCATTCCCACATTGGATTCTAAGTACATTTAAAGATGCTTTTGGAGCTATTTATTTCCATTTTAATTTTTAGAAAATAATTCAAACATTTATTTAAAGTCACACAGTAACTATTTGTTGTGTTTCTGTGAACTGTTGGTGCATGTGAATGACATGCTGTACTGGAACCATGTTTGACAGATCCTGATGCACTTTGGACTTCAGTTATGCGCCGTTTTGTTGCCTACGTGTCAAACCAGAAGTCATTCCTCCATGGCTCTTTACCCTTGCAGCTATATGAGCGAGGCCAACACACACACATACACACATGCGCGCACACACACACACGTACACAACCCTCCCACCTGCCCGGCTCACAGTTTGGTTCTCTAAAAATAAAGATGACTATCAGAAGCCACAACTTCTGGATGAGGCTTTTAAAACGCAGATGAGCCGCAGAGGACTTTACATCTGGTCCCAGATCAGTCCGGAGTGAAAGCCAGAGATTTAATATGCACAGAGTAGAATCCAACAGCTGGTCAGTCCAAACTGCAAAACACACACACACACACACACACACACATAAACACACATACACACATGCATGCATGCAGCTGAGCCAGGGGTTCCGGCAGAGGAAAGAGCAGTGACAGGCATTTTGATTATAGCATAAACAGAGAGGAGAGCATTGTTTTCTCCAACTCAAACAGAACAATCCCCCCATTCTGAAGTTCTCACGCTGAGACAGACACCCACATCAAAATGCACAAAGCTGTCCGCATGTTTGTGCGTGTGCATGCTATAGATTCTCAAGGAAAATACCGAAGTCTCCTCTACGCTGAAAATACAAACGATTAGATTCACTTCCGCTTTTCAAGAAGTATACTGATGGTGTGAATCAAGTTAAAAACGATTATCCATCTTGAAATTCACTGCAACTCAATACAATCATGACACAAAGTGCAGCATTCAAAAATTACCACCAAGTTTCAATAACACCCCTTTGACACAATCTACAAAAAAACTGTTCCTATTATTTTGTCCACCCTTGGCATACCATCTGCCACAGATGACATGTAGATAAAAGGGGGCAAAAAACTTAAAAAGAGGTAGCAACTTTAATATTTTGATGACACCACAGTGAATATTCACATGTATGAGTGATACACTGATATACTGATATACTTGTAAGCTACTGGATGCCTAAATTTCCCTCTGGATCAATAAAGTTTCTATCTATCTATCTACATATCATTTATAGCAGGTACATATCTTCAAAATACCCTCCAGACACACACATGCATGCACACTTTCCTGTCTTTGAAGTTTTCCTGACTCTTTCTAATCTCATCTGTTTCCTAAACGGAGACGCTCTGGACAGTTGCAGGCCTTGAGTTTCCAGCACTCTCTGTGACGGCCCCTGCAGAGCTGATGATAACAGGCAGAGCAGGCAAAGTGGCGGGTAATAACTACCGCGTTGCATTCAAGGACACTCGGCTCCACGTGCTGGGGCCTTGACTTTCAGTCCGCAGCTCTTGGGGCCCTCGACGTCTACTGCAGAGGCCACTGGAGGTTTAATAACAACACAACAGTGGAACACCTGCAGTGCGCACATGGCCGGCGGCTGCGTGTGTGTGTGAGTGTGTGAGTGTGTCTGGACAATGTAATGTGTGCCTGTGTAATATATGATACTGTAGAGTTATGTGCTGCTGAAGTGTTCTCTTATCAATACTTCAAAGCACTTGCATTACTTCTGACTCACTGATTCCTGCGCAGTAAATAACGTGTTTGTAAAGTCATTTATTCATCTGCTCGCAGATCTGTGCTAGTGTCTGTTTGAAATGTGTTTACCTTGACCTATCATCTAGCTAATGGAAAAGTGTGTGTTCCCTCCAGCACATCAACACACATTCATCTCTACACCGTCTCTGCAACTAATCATATTTCATCCCATCACTCTTTTTGATTCAAATCATGGATGTTGTCAATGTTCCTGACGGCAGAAGTTCAACCATAAAGTCTAAAAAACTAAAACCAGGAGACAAGACAGATCAAAATCGCTGAAACTATATCTGTAAGTGTATTCCTGTTTGCTAATCTGCAGATTTGTTCACACACACACACACACACACACATGCTCGTGCACGCTGCTGCACAGCTAATTACAGCTCACTACAAACAACTACACAAACACACACCAGTACACATGTACACGTGCTGACACAGGCTACACAGGCCAGTGTGCCTGACCCTCACCCCGGTACACACACCTTCCTAATACCTCACAACTGTTTCCAATCTAAAGGTTCCTGCTTGTCTGGGCCCCGGCGGGGCCTGATTGCACGACACTGGATACAAGATCCTGAGGAGAGAGGGCAAGGCTGCAGGGGAGAGAGAGAGAGAGAGAGGAGAGAGAGAGAGAGAGAGAGAGAGAGAGAGAGAGATGTGCCTCCACTTTTTTCACTTCACTCTCCCTTTCTTTCCCTCCTTTCATGCTGTACCTGTGCGGGAATCTGGTGTCTGTTAAAATGGCTGAAAAAAAACAGTCCCTGTGTGAAGTCGATCCTGCAGATTCTGGAGGAAAACATTTGTCTTAAATACATCAGAGGTCTGTCAAACACTGGACCTGGAGAGTTTAGATCACGGTGATGATATGCTGTTAGTTCATTTTAGTTAATAAAGTGAAAACGCCAACGTGCTCAGAGCAGCTCTCTTTAAATCTCTGCTCAACCTTTCATTATATTTTATCCAAGTTACATCGTTATTACAGTTTTGTTATTCGTGTGATTTACTGTGGTCAAGGCTTCAAAAAACAGAAGAGTTGTTCCTGTTTATATATAAAACACTTTATTTACAAAAGGTTTATATACTTGTAGGCAGATGTTCATATACTGGATGTATCAAAAGAATATACAAACATTTGTTTTATTTCTTTTAACTACTTAATGGACTTGTTTTTATCTTATTTCTGTTGTATTAAATTTTTCAATTATTTCGTAAATTCTATGTAAAACATTTTGTATTTGTGAAAGGTTCTATTCAGGCTGTGAGCTCAAGCTTGCTTGGATCTGATTTTTATTCTTTATATAAACATTTCGAGGACTTTATTTAACAAGGATGGTCTCTTAAGATTGACATTTCTTTTTAGAGGTTCCTGCCCAAAATGGCAGCATAATTTACACACCGACACAGAATCAACATTTGCTTTGACAACTTACTTCGTGTTTTCTGAGCTACATAACATTTATATCAGTTTTATGGGACAACCAACAAACCACCAGCTAATAATTAAGGGTGCGCTATGTATTAAAAATGTGCCAAAAGTAATGCTAATAATAAAATACATGTAGCAGTTCTAATGATCTGGGATCAAAAATAATTTTGTTCCATGGAACAACTGAAGATCATTTGAAACTTATTGAAATAAGATCACTGGAATTAGATTTTAATGATTTGCAGCTGTATTATTAAATCTACTGAAAGATACTGAACTTTCTATTACAGTGTAGTTCAGATTTAGTTTTTATAAAATATAATTTTACACCTTCAAATACTGTTTTTTGCATATTTTAGTAGAAATTCAAAATTTCAAAAACTACACCTCCACAAAGTGAAGAGATGTTTTGTTTTGTTCTTTGTGTCTTTATACATCTGAACACAAAGTTTTAAAAAGTCATAGTTGTAAATATCAAACTCATGGAAACGGAGGCCTACTCAGCATGGGTTGATGTGTTGTACTCAAACACATTTTAATTGTTTACATTTCTGGAGAGGTTTTATTATTTACTTATAAATAAGTAAATATTCTGTGCTCAATTATTGTCTCCTCGCTGAACTTCATAGGAACTAATGTGCTTCAAATTCTTTAGTCTGTGAGAGAACGTTTTTGCTTTGTGTCTCCCAGTTGATTTATAAAATCAAAACATAGAACATACGTAAATGTATTTGTTCATGTTTTTATTTTATTTTTGCTTTTGAGTGACCGCCACAGATTTGCAGATGTTTTTAGTTCCTGCTAATGTATTTAGTTTGTTCAGTGCATTATCGGTATTTATTTGTCGAGCTGAACGGCTACAAATAACGTACTGAAGCACTCTTGCACTATTTTGACACATTGAACGTGTATATTCACGTCAATTTGCTGATGACATGGAGAATCCAGAAGTATGTTTTCGTGTGTGTGTGTGTGTGGTTTATGCATGTGTATCTGTGTGTGCGTGTGTGTGTCTGTGCATGTGTGTACATACCTGAGGGGCTGCAGTGGAGCGTCTTGTTGCACTGGACTAAACTGTGGGACAGACAAGGGAGAGCAGTGGGAGTGGAAACAATGGAGGGGAACAGGGTGAACTGTGAAAGGTTTTAGATCCAACCATTGTTGTTAAAGCTGGTGTAGAGGTGGAGTGAACTATCATGGAGCACATAGATCAAGCAGGATGAGCAACGTATGCAAAGGTTTGAGATAAAACAAGATTAAGATCAGACCAAAAGGGAAGAATTCAGAGGTCATGAATGGGGTGCAAACACAGACAGAGGCGGTGGGGTGGAGATGTGGACACGAGAGGGTTTAGGAGAGACGTGTGATGGGGTCCTAGTGGCTGGTGGACATGGCCCAGGCCCCCTCCATCCTCCAGACTGAGAAGGCGTAGCTCAGTCTTTCGTGGGCCAGGTAGTTGCAGCTGGCCAGCTTAGCGTCCATCTCGTCGCTCTGCAGCACCTGGTAGAGGAAGTCGATGTAGCGCGAGGCCAGTTTAAGGATCTGGATCTTGCTCAGCTTGTCTGAAGGAAGCGTGGGGATGATCTTGCGTAGAGAGGCGAAGGCGTCGTTCAGGGACTGAGTGCGTTGACGCTCCCGCACGTTGGCGATGACGCGCTGAGAGTGGAGGTCCTCGAAGGGCTGGTCCGGCCTGGGGCCCAGCGACGTGGGAGCAAGAGTCACCACTGTTGAAGGGCTCTTCTTCAACCTCTTTGGCCCAGACGGCAGCAGGCTGTTGGGACTGCCGGTGCTGCTCTCCTCGGTCTGACCGAGGCTGTCTTTCTTGGGGTAAGGGGAGCGTTTTCGATTTCCTGCTTGGAGGCTCTTCTTCGATCCTCTCTCCAATTCCTCTTCGCTGGCCCCCATCCCTCCTTCAGGGGAGTTGGTGCAGGACACCTCTTCTCTCATTGTACCGTCCACTGACAACCTTCCAAACTCCACTGCAAAGACAGGATGCTGTAAGGCTTTTTTTTCTCTTTTCAGCCTTTCTGACAGCAGTTACAAACCTGAACTTGACAAGCTTGTGTAAGAAGAGTCTTGTCCTCCGTCAACGAAAGTTACGGCTGCTGAATCTCCATTGGCTTGAACGTCGCTGTGGCTGTCCTGTTTCCTGGTTACCTTGTTAAACTTCTCGCTTTCACATTCCCTTCTCAACCTGGCAGACAGAACAACAACAAACCATCTGACAGGCAGGTCCACCTCCGCCCCTTTTATACCCAAACGCTAACCCAGGGCCTGCGGGCACTTCTCATTGGCTCAGCAAACTTCCAGAAGGCGTGGTCCAGCCTGAGCCAGGCAGGAAAGCAGCAAGTGTGCGTTAGCTGGGCGGGTGATGAAGGAAGGGGGTAAGTGGTCCTCTCGGCCAATAAGAAGTGCTCTGTCTAATGTTGCAGAGATGTCTGAGGCTTTATGGGTTCCAGATTTAGGCTGGAGTGTCAGTCCGCATGCACCCTTGTGTCTGCCTTCCCGTTCATCAAATCCATTATTGGGGCAGAAATCAATCTAAACCTTTTATTTCTGACAGTCATCAGTATAAGCTTTAATGTTAAGCATTTTGTAGGGTATTTTTATGAACATACATTCTTTAAAGCTTTTTTATTTTTACAGCGAATGTGCATAACGGTCATAAATCATATGCGTTGATATACTGCTAAAAATTTGTCTTTTTTCCCTTTATCATGTGAACAAGTGTGAATTCACAATAACATTTGTCTTCCATGATCTTTATCATGCTGATAACGAGATATAAAAACAAATCTGTTAAACCACGGGTCACAACATGGACCGAGTCAATGAAAATACTGTGGATTAGAAGAATGAAGGAGGGATTTATAGGTTAATGCACATTATGATGTGGAATTTATGTTTATAAATGGCACAAATTATAAATTTTGCCATGACAGACCGTGAAGTCCTGCAAACCAAAAAAAGGATTTTTCGTAAATCTCTTTTGGCCGCAGCGGCTTTCAGTAGATCTGAGAGAAAATGTGAGGTTGTGCAAGCACGCATTCTGGAAAGAATTTCACAAGATGAGTCTTTTCTGACAAAGAACTGTCTCTGTAAACTACACTGAACACATCTTAAGACATTCATGATCTAACACCAGACCTGTGCTTGTTTTAGAAAAGTGTTTAATGAACAAACACCTCTAACATCACAGCTGACATCAGCTGTCCTGCTCCTTCATGTTGGCTCAGGAAAGGTAGCGCAGACAGGACCCTAAATAACCCCTGACCTCAGTGGCCCAGTGACCTCAGTCTGTAGAGGTGAGGGAGCACCTAATTGTGCCAAACATGGCCTCAAGGCAGAGCCAACACATGTTCCACCTCCACACCGCGAACCAAAATGGGTCTGCAGCCACTTAAACACATTTTCTACACACTGGCAGTCATGACACAGCAGGCAGGTCCTCCTGAAAAAATTGACAGCGCATAGCTCGGGGTCATGTTTGTTCAATCTGCGTTGGGATTTTACTTGTTGAACTTGTTGAGGACACCAAGAGTAGAGCGACCTACAATTTGGACAAATTACTAAATCTTGTGTAAGACCACCTTTAGATCTAAATCAGTTTCCCATCATTGTGTCCATTTATACCTTCATGCGTCACCACTTGAGTGACTCACATGTGCATCATTGCAGAGAAATCTTGCGGTGAGGTTTTCCACTGAATTTAGCAGAAATGTACTTTTTGGTGATAGCATAGTTAATAGAAGCCTTCCCATTTCAACACCTCCAAACATTAGCTTTTTTTTTCTTTACAATCTTTCATGTTTCCAAAACAGATTGAATTGAAATTGAGCCGCTGTCAAGAGACATTTCATAAAGACACAGGCAGATGAGACATTTTAGTAGAAACTGGTACTTACCAACAAAATTTTCATGGGTTGTAACTGAACCTCACATCATTTTTGACACGGTGCTTGACAGCTTCTAGCCAACAATTGGGTGTGATTGCGGCAGCATGTGAAGGACTGTATGTAAGGAGAGCGGCTCAGAAGATTTTTGATGAGCCCCGTGATTGCACTGGTTTACATTTCATTCAGAGAGCGACACTGAACGGAAAGTAGCTCGATCCCAGTTGGGTTCAATCAACTCGGAAGAAGAAAAAAAAACCTCATCTGGCCATCAAAGCAGGGAGACAGTGAATTATATGAGGTTGTATTTACATAACAGGCCAAGTCAACTCCAGGATTAACTGGTATTAGAATTGGGCTTATTGGGAGCTCTGGTGGAGACAGTGGAGGGACAGGAAAGTCATTGTTGCTGAGGCTAATCTCGGGAGTTGCCGCTTACCTTTAGTGAAAGCATGGGTCCGTGCCACCATCATGGAAAAAATGAGCTAACGAAGCGAGTGGGCCAACAGGAATGTCGTGGCACGACCGTTTCACAGAAGAACAGAGGGGAGAAAAGAGAGAGAATGGGAGAAGAATAAGAAAAGGGGAAAAGAAAAGGACAAGAAAGGAGAGGGAGAAGGGGGAAAAAAGTGAGGCTGTCCAAACAGAACCAGATGCAGGAGTGTGGAGGCTCGTTTGATCTCTGTCCTCATAGGCTGATTGATGTTGCACATTTCATTTCCTTGTCAGAGTCTTGACATAATGTTTCACTAAACACTCAGGCCCTGCTCTCTTCTTCGTTTTATTTCCACGGGGGTCATAATTAACTCTTTCTGGTGCTGAAAATAGATCATAGATATATCAATATATATCAATATATATAGGCTTACACGTGCACACAGGGGCGCTTGGATATCAAAGAAGACCGATGTATTGTCTGTTTCTGTCTCTCCGCCATATGGTTTGGTCTGAACTGAAACACTGCACTGAGGAGCGGCCATGTTGAAACTTTTGAAGTGCTCCAGGAACAAAAAAAAAAGAGGGGGTGGAGGTGGAGGGGGGGGGGAATAGTTTTTTTAAGTTCGTAATGCAGTCAATTCGATTACCGTCATACGGCGAAAGGTCGAAGTGCCTCGGTGACGTACTCAGCTGGTAGGAGCACGGCAGTGTGACCAATCATAAGTGATGTGTTTGGAAATCTATACTGGCTGGACAAAAGGAACCAATCATTAAATTCCTCCTCACCTTCACCCTGAGAGTTTCTTCGCCCTCTTGGCTGCTGTTATTGATGTTTGCACACAGCACATTCCTCCCCCTCCTCACCCCCCCCGCCCCCTCCTCATACCCATCCTTCCACGGCTCCATCCCTCCCGGGGAGCCTATAGTGGCACAAAGGCAGACATCTGGGACCCATTTCCCCCCTGGAGAAGCCCTTCCTGTGGGGTATCCACTTAGAGGGGTTCGGGAGGAGCGGGGTGGGGAGCTGAGGGGTGAAGGTGCATGGAAGGTGGGGGATGGGGGTGATGGGGCTGGGTTGGGGTGAAGGAGGGGAAAGCTTGCAAACTAATAATGAGACAAGAGGTGTGGATGATAAGCAGGTCTGCTGCAAACTGAGTGTGGGTGTCGATTTTTTTAAAAAAAAGGTTAAAAGCTCAAAGTTATCATTACTAAACACAGAATGAATCCTCACCTGCCTTTTCTAGTTAATGAATCAAAGAAGTAGTTTGACGTTTTGGAAAACCTGCTTTCTTGCCAAGATTTCGACGAGAAGATTGATGCCACTCTCATGTCTGAGAGTGGCATCAATCTTTGATCTTCTCATCGAACTCTCGGCAAGAAAAGCGAAAAGAAATTTCCCAGAATATCAAACTATTATTTGAAGAAGTCTGACATTTGAAATGACAAATCCAAAAAACTAAAACTAAGGTATGACCATCTTTGAGTATGAAATGTTTTTGAACTTTTTGTTTCCGTTCGGTTTTGGTAAACAAATATAAAACTGAGGAATGATCATATTGTGTATGAAATGTTTGGAACTTTTGGTTTTGTTTCTGTTTTGTTTTGTTTTTGTGTGGCCTAAACCTAGAAGTGAAAGAGTTGCCTATTAGAATGTAAAAAGGGAAGCTATGATAAGGTGAAACTTAAGCCTACACCTTCTTAGTTAATATTTTTTGTTGTTTTCCTTTTAATTTAATGCCTTACTGTTATTTATTTATCTCTATGTGCATTCCTCTTGAACTGTTAATAACAACCGAAATAGATTACTACTATCACTACTACTAAAAGAGATTACAAAGCTCCAACCTCTATGAGAAGTCCTTAAAGCCACTGGAAACCTAAATCCACAATAGCCTTCTAACTATGTAATTTAGGGTCTTATGTACATGATAATAAGCGTCTAAAAAGTATTAGAAATTAGTTTCAATCCAAATTCAAAATATTGTCATTTAAGTGTTTGTAAACATTCCTGATATTGGGTTTGAATTGGGCGTGGTTATGCTCGGACATTTATCACGAAAATTACATAATTAAGTCCGCAAACCAATCATAAACGACGTGACGTGCTGCGGTAAGCGTATTGTCTCATTTCCAGTTGCCAGAGTTTCTGTGTCACTGGTAGCATCTCAGCATCTCAACTGCAGCTAATTAAATTAAATGTACACTAGTTCTGTTTTAGCACTCTCAACACTCTTCTTCTATCAGCGACTTTCTCTCTAATCACACAGTTTAGATGTTTTTCAAATCTGCTAGTGACTTTAGCTTAGCAGTTAGCGATGGCTTCCCTTAGCTAGTCCCCTGCCTCCTTTACTGATAATGGTGCATGTAATAAATGTAGTATATTTACCATGTTGGGGGCGAGGCTCAGTGAGTAAGCACACCATGGAAACCCAGTCGTTAGCTACTGTAGTGAGCCAGACCCCAGTAGCCAGTGCAGGTGTCAATCAAAACGTGATCTGCCATGCCTACACAGTCTTGAGAAATGGTCTAAACAGCAAAATGAGCTATTTTTTGAACCAGGGTTTTTAATAGTTATGGACATTTATTTTCCCTCAGATTTTTGTGGATACTTAATGAGACACTCAACTTTGATATCATATATAGAGACAGAGCGCAATTAAGTCCTGCCCACCATGGAGGGGTAAACAATTCATCACTCTCCATCGAATTTGTATTGTGTGAAAGTGCCTCCTTGTCACTTCTGTCTCCTAGCAAACAGAAAAATGCCTAAAAACTGCTTTGTGATGGGATGCACTACCAGCAGGGTAAAGAACACAGAACTAAGTTTTTATAAGCTGCCGAACTGAAAAACTGAGCCTTTAAGAAGACAAAAGCGGGTACAGGACTGTGTGCTGTGTGGTGGGAGAGAAAGACTCGACCTGAGCTGCACACACCATAAAAATGACACATATACCTGGACACGCTGCTAGTCACAGAGAACACATATAAATGTAAAAACAGAACAGCGGTTTAATTGAGAGGTATGCAGTGTTTGTAATAGATGTTATATCACAGAATAGCTAACCTGCATTCAGCTGAAATGCTAACAGTAAAAAGAGCCTGAATGGGAAATGATTATATGTCTGTGCCTGTAATTTTCCTGCCTATGTTTACAAACTGTAGTGGCCATATCAGCTGTGAAAAGTGTCATGCCAGCCTGTTATGTAGTGGAGTTTGCTATACAGTTGTGCTATCTTTACTGTAGACATGATGCCAGCCCTTGCATTCATGTATTGTGTCTAAGCATATACAATGACACGAGTTTTTTTCTTTTCCTCTCTGGTAGACATACGGTGCTAAAATAATGCTTTGACATGCTGAAATCTAATGTTTTTAGCAAGCTACAGGCATTTTGTTAGCATTTCAGCCCTCAATTGCATATTATGGCACTGGTTGTTTTCCCCTCTGGTGGGTGTGGTTTTCTTAGTATGATGTTGCACTCTATCGCTATGCATTTTTACTTTTTCAAGCCAAATTTCAAGGGGCTTTAAAGGCCCTGAAAACCTCTTATCCTAATCATCTTCTTACGCGAATGTGATGACTGTCGGTTGGTTGTTTGCTTATGTTGCCACACAGTCCTGCTGAAGCAGATCGACTCGTTTTTTGTTTTTTTTGATAGTTAAACTCTTAACGAGTCATAACTGAGGATGTTTTTACAAACTTTAACTTTGATTGTGTCATGAATATTTAATGTTTGTAGAGAAATACTCACAATATGGTACCAGGTTTTCAGGGGCTTTAAAGTACTCAGAAAAATGGATCTACGATTCCGTGACAAATGACAAACTCCATCTGCTGAAGATCTTGTGATACAATCAAAAGCTCCAGAACGGCTACTAAGTGGACCCTGAGGTGAGATCGTTCTGTCAAAATGTTTATACGTACTTTAAACATAAATGTTTTTCAAATATAAAAGCACCATCTCACATTAAAAACACTTCCCTCCCCTGCTGCGTGCCTGCCTGTATTATTCTTGTTTCGCTGTGACTTATCTTCTCGCATTAGGCCGTAATTTATCATAATATTTAGTGCTCAAGCTTCCTTCAAATGTCCCTGCTTTCATGTGTAATTTAGCTAATATCCTGCCCTGGCTCTGATTACAGTGTTTAAGTGCTGGGGTCCATCCATGGCACATTACAAACAGTCCCAGTGGAGCTCACAGCTGAGCTGGGGATACGGCATGCTGGGCTGGTGTGCGCTGAGCAGCATGGGTGTAACTCCCATGGCTCATTCGAGGACGTCCATGGAGGAAGCAATGCATGATGGTTACAAGCACACATCTACTGTGGACAGATCTAAATCCATTTTGCAATACATGAAAGTCTTTAAAAGTCATAACTAACAGCTTTATTGATGATTAATACGTCATACACTAATGCTTTGTAGATCAGTTATAAGTTAAGTAAAAAGTGATGTGTGTGTGTGTGTGTGTGTGTGTGTGTATGAGAGAGAGAAAGAAAGAGAGAGAGAGAGAGGTTGCTTGCATGTTGCATCATGTCCATATGTGTAAACAGCAGGACATATGGTCTGCGTGTGCATGTGATAATGTGAAACAGAGGAACACATAAGAAGTACAGTTGGACAGGAACCTCTAAGTGCATAAAAAGAACAGATATTTGTATTTTTATCATGATCTGCACTTTACATGAAAACCACTCCAATCAGCCACATAGTAAGACACTGATGTGATCCAGCACTATTTATAGCAAATCATCACATGAAAGCCATTTTCACTGCTGAGTTGGCTGTTCAAATTCAACATGTTAGCTTCACTTTCTTTGCAAACACTAATAACACTGTCAGTGAGTCAGCAGATAGGCTGACCATGCGGCCCTTTGGGCTGGAAAATCCTGTTTTAGCGTGAACTTCGCAAACGAGCTTATTGAGCCACAAGGCTGTTGCTTACAGGAGAACTTTTGACAAAACTTTCTGCACCTGAATGCTGCCATCAAAACAGATACGGTGACCAAATCAGAGTCGTTAAAGGTTGTGGATAAAAAGGAAATTAAAACCATGATGAAAATATTAAAGTACACTCTCTGCTCAGTCTCTGTGGAACACGGACATAACGTGTTTGGGTCCTGATTTTTATCATAAGCCTTTAAAAATGTAGGATCAACTCTGAATATCTTGAAATTCTTGATATAAAAGGAAGTAAAACACCATTTTGGCCCTCCATGAACACAACTCTTTCTCAACTCCAAACCACAAATCAATTTGAGGGTAATTTCTTCAGATAAGGAGCCTGTCATGGAGTCAAACGGTGCTATCTAATATGTCACACTTCAAATACCGGTTCCTGGAAGCAGTGTCAACATAGGATCTCCAGGATTTGACACTGTCACGCATCCACTCCTGTCAAACGTACAGTGAAGCCCTGTCTGCAAGGTACAGAGGAGAACAGAGCTATTGCATTAGAAACATCAACAGAGCTCAGCAGCCAGCTTCAAAGGAGTACGCCTTCACATTGAATCAATCCCCACTTCCATTAGATTAGATGACCTTACCAAAGTTACATTGCGCTAACGTTTCTTTATGGTTTCTCAAATCCCTCGCTCTGGTTCTGGTTCCCCCTGTGAAGCCACTTCAAACAGCCTCTGCCATGGCATATCCCTTTGTGCTCTAAAACAGCAAATATGTGTCTCCCTAAAATGTTTCAGATGCGAGCTCGCAGTGGTCCCAGAGGCACAGACAGCATCGCACACAGAAACACAAGAGTCAGAGGAGGAAAAAAACAATGCCTGAGTGTAAAGGTAGGGTATCTACTGTGCTGTTAACAGGCTGCACCGGAGGCGACATAAAAAGGTCTGACTGACTGAGGAGTGATGGGAGAAGATGATAAAGATAGACAGATAGAGAGAATGAGGGAGGAAAGAAGCAAATAGTGTGGGAGAAATCCTGCAGCAGTAAATCAGCGTGGTAATAAGGAGAGACGGGAGGGAGGGAGGCTGCAAAGGTCTAGAAACATATGTTTCAGTTTGTAAATAAAACAGTAAATTGCTATGGATATTGCTTAAATATCTGTGGGCTTTGTACCACGCTTTGCGGAAGTTCCTCGGAAATCATTCTGGGACTGCCTTCTTAAAATGCCAAAGCGGCTTCTTAATGTCAAAGAGGCCATCTGGTTCTCTACCAATTCAAGATGTTTTCTTTTCATTTAGCTTTTTTTTTCTCTTTGACGCTTCCTTTTTTAGATCTAATGCTTCAATTTTGTATCATTAGTACCGATGTCCTTTTCACGCTCAGCACGATTCACAGTCAAACCTGTTCACCTTTTATCAGTGGTAGAAAGAAACAAAGTACATTACCATGTGGTTTAGTACTGCACATAAGTACAGTCTGTAAAATACTTTTAGTTTACGTGAGCATTTTCATTTTGTGCTACTTTGTACTTATGGTACACTACATCTCAAAGGGGAACATTGTGCTCTTTAGCACTACAATTATTTGACAGATATAGTTCCTAAATCACACTTTTTCATACAAAACATGTGGCCAGTTTATAAAATATGATGCACTGTCATAGATTAAACTAGTGATGGGAATTCAGGCTCTTTCTAGTGAGCCAGATCATTTGGTTCAGCTCAGCAATAAGAGCCGGCTCTTACGGCTCCCAAACGGCTCTTCATTTAGTCCCACTTCTGGCTTTTATAATTCAGCCAAATTTAGCAATGTTTTGACCTATGACTGGTGTGTGTGCACATATATCACTTAAATTATTCAATGTGATTATACTAAACCCTCTCATTTCCAGAATACCATAATTTTATATTACATTTGGTATAAAAACCTTAAATAATGCAAAAATATCAACCACTATTGCACAGGGCAGTGTTAAAAATGCCCCCCACCTGCTTTCAACCTGGTGGTATGATGTCTGTCTCATGTCATCACATGTGATTGGTCGCACGCACATACACATCAACACAAAATTCAGTCAGTGCATGGAGCGTGCATAACCGAGCAGTGTGGCGAAAAGAACATCCTATTATTCTGTCTTGTATTAATTTACAAAAGAAATAAATAAAAAGAAAGAGAAAAAGAAATCAGTTCTCAGATGGGAGCAGGCCCGACTCATTCGCGGTCGAAATATCACTAGATTAAACTACCCAGCAGCATATAAAGTAGCCAAAATTTGCTGTGAGTAAACAGCTATAACATAAAAATGCAGCTTTTTCAGAAATGCAACAGTGATAGTAATTTAGTACAATACTATAACTCTTTGAAAGGAGCCATTTTGCCACCTAATGAGTACTTTTTCAATACATTTTGTTGCTAATACTCTTATACTTCTACTTAAAGGTACCATGTGGAATTGTTGGCCACTAGGAGCACTATGGAGCAATGTTTTTACAAGTGGGTTGCTGATTTGTTTGTATCGAGTTTAGCACTCGTGCATGCTGATCCACTAATTCACAGCTGGTGGCGGTAACACGGCAACAAACGCAGCAATGCGTCAACAAAGGAAGTTATCATCCAGACTGCTAGCAAGTAAACATCGACGTAAACAATGTCGTATTTTAAATATCTTAAAAATCAGCTTTGTATGAGGTATGTGTATGTTGTATGAGGAAGGAAATGCATTCAAGGCCTCAGTGAGTAACACTGAATGTAAACATAGCTTTTGTTTGAATACAAAAAAATTACGCAGTGTACCTTTAAGTAAAATTATGAATGCAGGACTTTTACTCCAAATCAAGTATTTTTACAATGTGGTATTGCAACTTTTACTACCACCACTTTATAAACCAATGATAAACAGTCAACACCAACAGAAAGAATGCTGTAATAAATATCTAACCCTCAAAGAGGATAAAATCTGTTGTCTCTACTCATTTTAATGTGTCAGCAGGTACACATAAACAGGTCTGAGAGTAGACAGGTGGATGCCCATAAAGGTGTAACGTGTGTGTTTTTGTGTTTTCTATAAATAACGTCAGATACTTTAATCCTGACATCATCTGTTGAATTTCTCCTGTTGGTTGATTGTTATAGATTTTAAGTCAGTTTTTGAAAAACAAATAATTGTGGCTCTTTAGTATCAAACTGTACAGGATGTCGAGGATATTTGTGTTATTTCAATGTATAAACTATTGTTTCCAGTCTCACCGCACTCTGCCAGACTGCATTCAACACTTGAGACAACTTCCTTCCTTGATTTGGGTAGAAAGGAGTCCCATAATTGAATAAAATGAGACCCCTCCCTCTCTTTACATACCACACAAACACACATACACACACGCAGACACACACACACACACACACACACACACACACACACACACACACACGTTTTACAGGCTGGTGTATAAACTTAATAGGACGCATTTGGTTCCAAAGCCCCCAGCTTGCTCAGTGGAAAGTGAGCCGGATTGTTTTTCAGTTTCTTAATGTCGAAGTTTATAACAGCCAGATAAAAAATGTTACTATGGTGATTTAACCACAACATTGCAATTACCTTGATGCAATGAGACTCTGGGGGCTTACAAACAAACCAGTGTAATGCAATTAAGATATAAGTACCACCAAAAATGTCCTTAAAACACAGAGGAAGGAAGGAGAAAGCAACAAAGAAAGTGAAATAATGATAGTGGCTGCTTAAAGATCAAAGTTCCTGATAGTTCTTGTAAATAAAGGAACACTATGCCAGATTAGTATAGTGAGTTTTTCTTCAACATAGATTTAAGACACATTTTCCATCAGATATTGTCCTATGAATTAATCTATTAATGAGCTATAATTCACCAAACCCTGATACCTCTGCAATAATTCAGTCACATATTTTTCACATCAACTTCAAAGTCCTTCTATCAGGCAGCTGCCTTAACAAAATCATACACCAAAAACTCTCTCCAACCCCCCACCTTCCCTTTGAGGGACAAAATAAAAATGTGGATGGATGGAATAATTGCCTGACTTCAAAGTGCAGGTTATTGCCCTGCATTTACTGTTGCGATTGCAATGCTGTGGGGTGTTTTTCTTCATAAATGTGGCGCGGGGTGGGTGGGAAAAGTGGTTCATTCCTCTCATGGCGCAAATCCCACTCTAATGCCCAACACTGACCCTCGTGGCCCGGGCTTAGTATGAAGAAGAATGTGTAACACCTTCAATCTGCCTCCTTGACTCTTTCTCACATTACATGAAAGTCACAAGCCTTATGAAGAAAATAATAAATTGTTTTTCCGCTGCCACAGTTCCTTTGAAAAGCACAAAGGAATTAAAAGTTTTGGAGGAACAGAAACTGTGAAAGATGCCGACACATTCCTTCTTGAAAAGGGGAACAGTTACTAGCCACTGGGCACGAGTGTTTTCAGATTTCATGCAGAGGGGATGTCAAAAAACATATTTTATTAACGTGACTCTCAGACACACTCTTGTACAAACATACATTCCTACATTCAGTCAAGAGACACATGTGGATACACGATGCCATACTTCATTTCTAACATGGTAGTGTACAGAGATAAAGGAAATACAGCAACATAATCTCATTTAGCAACAATATAAACGCTGTAAATTATTCTGATGTGGGCAGCATTAAATCAAACAACATTAATACATAAGCATGCACATTAGTGGTATCACTGCTTAAAACAATAAATGAGATATAATCAACAGACCCAAGCAGCACCCATTTTCATGCTTGTGGCATCGAATGCTGTCGGGTTTTTTTTGAGTGTTTTTTTGTCACACTGATAAATATAATACACAAAATGATTCTTTACATATAAAATGCCTGTTAATAGTCCGGTTATATATTGAACCAGGACATGTGGTGCTGATTTGGAATTGCACATGAAAGCATTCATGTTGATGCTGCAGGTTTTTGGCTGACCTGACACACTCAGCGGTGAGCTGTCTGAAAGCAGCGCTTGGATTTACATCAACTTGAAACACTGTATTTGCTATAAGCTTGATGCAAAGTTGATAATACAGATTTCACCTTTTGATCTTTGTGATGGAAAAAAAAAGGTATTTCTCTTTTGTAAGGCTATTTCATCATTCTTTGATACAGAAATGTACAGAAAACAGATGCAATATCACAAAATGAGGGATGACAAGCACACACTTTCTGCACACAGTATATAATTGTTGGAAGAGTGACACCCTCTAGTGGCCATCGCATGAAACTGCAACAAATAATTACAATTGAGGGGTGTGTTGTGATGCAGCTATTCCCATATTCTGGATTTTTTTTTTTTTTTTGTCACAAGGGAATTGCGTGACAGAACAAAATATGAGGAAAGTGAAGACGTAAGAGAATAAAATCTATCAAGGGTCATATAAAACAGGGCTGGACTCGTCTATAAAGTGGCCGAGTCGACATCAAATCCTGCGCACGTAATAAAAAATAATCAGAGGAGGTTTGGGGGAGACACTGTGACCAGGATCAAAGTGCTCATCCATAACACAAAGTATTTCAGCCTCTTGTCTGATTCCTCTTAAATGTCCTCCATCACTTTCACGCTGTGACACTCTCATGGTGGGAAGCCAGAGACACAGTGAGTGCACTATAGAGTCTGTATAGTTACTGTATGATGTTTAAGTGCCCTTAGAAGTCACTGAGGATACTGATGTCAGCGAACTCTTTACGGTAGCGGTTAGCGTACACGGAGAGCAGGACGGACCACTTCAGACTCATGCAACTCCACACGCCAGACAGGTAGAGACTCTGAGGGTCAGTCAGGGCTGTGGGTGGGAGGGGACACACAGAGATTAGCATCCAGAACTCTGAAGACCAACATCACTAATATAATCATGAGTTATATGAAACAGGAGAGCAGTGTGGACTTAAACGATGACTTACACTCATTGTTTCTGATGGCAATAGACAGGAAGGTGACAAAGGCTAGGACCGCCGTAACAGAGAAGAAAAGCCCGATGTAGAAGAAGAACTTGAGGCCCTTCAGCCAGGTCCGCCAGAAGTCCTGCAGGTACATGATGTGGGTGATCAGGGCCCAAAGTGCCAGCACACCTGAGGGATGAGACACAGAAACAAACGTTAAAATATTAGTCAAAAAGTTAGTTTTCATGTGACTTTTGTCACATAAATCAATCACTTTTTTAAAAAGACCTATTTTTGATCTTTCAACTACACGTTAATTTTTCAAAGTACACCAAATGTTTTCAACACACTTCATGCAATAATCGTTATACACTGTGAGTATAAAGTTTCCAGAAAATTTTAACTTTTTTCTCTTGGTTTTAGCTTCTTTATTGTTGCATCATAATTGCAATAAGGGACTGGAAGTTCTGAAAACGCAAATCACCACATTTAAAAGCTACTGCGTAAAATCCTCTGTAGACTTTACTTCTGAGTGCACCAACAAGAAGTTTTCACTCTCTGCTCTCAGCTGTGTTAACATGTGACTGTCAAAATTGAGAAAAATAAAGTGGATCAAATGATTGATTACTTGTGTTTTCAAGTTAAGTTTATGTGGTGAAGTTTCGTACATTCTGAAATTAATGTAAAGTTTGGAAAACAAACTAAAATCTGTCAAAATGACAATCATATAAAGTGTAAAGTCAACACTCACAGCTATCTAACTGATCACATGACTGCCGCTGACCTGAGTTTGGATGTCATGAACTCTTGGTGGTGTGAAGGGTGACTGTGCATTTTCAGTGGCAGACACATCATGACAAAGCATGATGTTGCCAGTTGCTGACTCAATGAATCACGCTTCCCTGTCCATGTTCCCCTTTCTTTCTTTTTTTTTTTTTTTAAACTGCTTCAGTGTTGTGACGCTTCAGTGAACAACCTTCACTGTGTCTTACTGTAACTGCAACAACTTGACAGAAGCTTTAACTTCAGTCCCATTGTTTCAGTGAGGGTTGGGTGCACATGCCTATTGACTAGACAGTGTAGGCTACATTCAATCACAAGTCATTTTTGTTCAAGGAAAAAAGAACATTAATTGCAGCCAGTTTCCTTTAGGAAAATAAAAATGCAGCTTTCAGGAAGAGTGTCCACTTTTACAATATCAGTAATATTTCATATTGCTGCCAGTTCGTCAGGGAATGGGGTTAACTTAATGTATGCAGGTCACTAGCTTTAGTAGTGTGAAAGAATATAGATGATGCTGCAAAAAAGGGACTAGACAGTTTGCTCCTTGGGAACATGTGCATTTAACAA
Organism: Thunnus albacares; assembly: GCF_914725855.1. NCBI lineage: Eukaryota > Metazoa > Chordata > Actinopteri > Scombriformes > Scombridae > Thunnus > Thunnus albacares. The sequence goes on along the minus strand of NC_058109.1, from coordinate 24,694,914 downwards.
CCACTGATAAAGATATAAGTGCATCCTGAGAACGGATGAGTGCAGAGGTTATAGATATAAATTTGCAAACCTAAACAGCTGCTCAAAGGTCAGATCTATGGATACGACACTTAATACAGTATATTATGCACACTTAATGAATCTCTGAAGAGTTGTTTCAGCCCAGTGGCATTTTTCTTAATATTAATAATGACATTAGAACATACTCTAAAAAATATGGAGGATAAAACATGCAAAACACTGATATGGTCGCTTAAACAACAGGGACTTCGACACTCAAAAAGACTGTAACGTTGAAAGATATTGACTTGATTTGACTAATTTGGAACATGTGTGTTTGGGAACAACCATTAATAAAGATAACAGTGCATCCTGTGAACGGATGAGTGCAGAGGTTATAGATATGAATTTGCAAACCTAAACAGCTGCTCAAAGGTCAGATCCATGGATATGACACTTAACACAGTCTGTTGTGCTTACGTAATGACTCTAGGAAGTGTTGTTTCAGCCCAGTGGCACTTTTTCCTATCAATACTGACATTTGTCTTCAATTTAATGTGTTTTGCATTTTCACAACAGTATAAAATAAACCTGTAGAGGTTTTAAAAGGATAGCAACCATCATTTGCCTGAATAGTGGACAGAACGCAGTTCAAAAATGTGAAAAACTAGAACTTACCTTAAAAAATAAGGGGGACACACATGCAAAACACTGATATGGTCCCTTAAACAATAGGTTCACAGTTTTTCTAGTCTGTCTTAAAACAACAGTCAGGTGTCTATATGAACACTGAAAGAGGTTTTCTTTACTGTAATCATTCCTCCTGTTCATACTGGCTATTGAAAGATCCCCTTCAAATGCGATTTCAATGTAAGTGATTGAGGCCAAAATTCACAGTGTGTCCACACAGACATTTTGTGTAAAAATGCATTTAAAAGTTGATCTGAAGCTTTCAGCAGTCTGAGTTAGTCATATCAAGTGGATATCTGCCACATTTATAGTCTTTTTAGCATCAAATTCTTTATGTTTCCTCAGACAGTGTTTCCCTGTTGACAGCTCAACAGTGGAAGTATAGTAACAAAAAGAGGGACTTTGGCATTAAAAAGACATCGATAGATATCTACTTGATTTGACTAATCTGGACGGCTGAAGCTTCATATTAGCATCAGATAAACTTGTAAGTACAATTTTGCACAGAAGGAGACTTGTGGATTGTGTCCCCCATCACTTACATTGTAAGTGCATTATGAAGGGATCTTCTTATAGTCAGTATAAACAGGAGGAATGAGTACGCAAGAAAACATTATTTCAGTGTTCATTTGGGCACCTGACTGTTGCTTTAAGACAGATTTGAAAAATTGTGAACTTGTACTTTAAAATTTGAGGCATAACATGTTATAACAAAGGAAAACTTACTACTATATACCTCTAAACAGGCAGTGAGTAGAGAGCATTTTAACTTATCTACACTTTATAATAATTTCTATCACCAATGATATAATTTGCTCCTGTAACATTTAAATTCCCTACAGTGGCATTTAGCCAGTTACGGTCAAACTTGTACACATGACCAGCTGAAAACCTGTCAGTCACTAACACAAATCTGCGACGGAATTTACGTAGAGCCCAAATATTCCAAAAATGACTTGCCTGCATGTCATTGTTAGTGTTGTATTGACATTTCTGCCTCTCTGGCTGACTGTAGGCTGATTTTGCAATCAGCATGTTAAACTTAGACTAGCAGTTAAACTAGGGGGCACCTTCAACCTGAGGAGGGTCATTGGTGTTTAGCTGAGAGCTGGAATAAAAACATGCATAAGACAGATTTTCTATGCAAAAACACACACTTGTAATGCATGTGGTTAAAGACAGACAGTGGTGTGGTGTTTACCTGACAGTCCTCCCATGGCTGCAGTCCACGGCTGTCTGAACGACATGGTCCACGTCAGGAAAACAGAAAACCCCACTACCACACCGACCACGGCATAGCCGATACTGATGTACGTCTTATTTACACCCATTGTCACAAAAACAACACCGGTGTGGGGGAAAGCAGAGACACAACAAGCTCGATAAGACGACAACCGAGAATGTGTGTGTGTGTGTGTGTGTGAGTGTGTCTGTGTGTGAAAGAGAGAGAGAGAGAGAGAGAGAGAGAGAGAGAGAGAGAGCAGCGAGCTGGTGATCTTAAAACAACTGTATCCGGTCAATCTGCGAACGGGCAGGAGGACAAAACGTGACTCAATGTGTGAGTCCTGCTGACTAATGGTTAATAAATGCTAAAAATGACAACGCGTTTCTAAAACAGAAGTGTTGTCTTTTTTTCTGTCCAGCCTCAAAAACACATTGCGCTCTACGTCATCTGATTTTAACCAAAGAAATCCTGCGACCATCTCACATGGTGGGTGAACTCAGCGCCCCCTGTAGGAGGAAACATGAACACGTCTACCACCTCCACATGTCTGCAGAAGAGGGAAACTTGAGTTGGTGAAACCTCTTTTTCAGTGTTACTGTATTGTTTACGGGCCGGTCGTCTGTCTGTCTTGTGAATGTTTTTTCTTCCAGCCCTCAGCTAAACACCAGTGACCCCTCCTCAGGTTGAAGGTGTCCCCTAGTTTAACTGCTGGTCTAAGTTTAACATACCGATTGCAAAATCAACCTACAGTCAGACAGGAGGGCAGAAATGTCAATATAATACTATAACGACATGCAGTCATTTTTGGAACATTTGGGCTCTACATAAATTATATTGCAGATTTGTATTAGTGACTGAGAAGTCATGGTCAGCTGGTCATGGGTACGAATTTGACCTAAACTGAATGATGGGAATTTAAACGTTATTACAGAAAATTATATCATTGGTGATGGAAAGTATTATAAAGTGTAGACAAGTTAAAATGCACTCTACTCACTACCTGTTTAGAGGTATATAGTAGCAAGACAGTAGTTCACAATTTTTCAAGTCTGTCTTAAAACAGTCAGGAGCCCCTATGAATACTTACACAGGTTTTTCTTGCCATAATCATTCCTCCTGTTCATACTGACCATTAGAAGATCCCTTCATAATGCACTTATAATGTAAGTGATGGGGGCCAAAATGCACAAGCCTCCTTCTGTGCAAAAATGTACTTAAAAGTTTATCTTAGGCTAATATGAAGCTGCTTCAGCTGTCCAGATTAGTCAAATCAAGTAGATATCCTTCAACGTTACAGGGTTTTTGGTGCCAAAGTCCCTGTTGTTTATTATTATACTTCCACCGCAGGTCAACAGGGAAACACTGTCTGAGGAAACACAAAGAGGGAATCTGATGATAAAGAGACTGAATGTGGCAGATATCCACTTGACTAACTCAGACTGCTGAAGCCTCATATAAGCTTCAGATCAACCTTAAATGCATTTTTGCACAAAATGACACTGGATTTTGGCTGCCATCACTTACATTGAAAGCATATTTGAAGGAGATCTTTTAATTACCAGTATGAACAAAGGAGGAATGATTACAGCAAGGAAAACATCTTTTTGTGTTCATATGGACACCTGACTGTTGTTTTAGGCCAGACTTGAAATATTGTGAACCTTTTGTTTTATATGTTGTATTAACTATGCATGAACAAATATTATTATTATTATTATTATTATATTCTTTTGTTTGCATAAAAGTTATTAATAGATTAGGACTTTTTAACTTTATTTATTATTATTTCACCACCGTGGGGTCTCTGAGACCCCAAACAGAAATAACATTTCATTTTCTGTAGCGGACATCTGAAGATTGTCATCTGTTCAAGTCATGTTTATAGGCATCAGGCCAAGTCATGAAGTATCATGCAGCTAACACAATGTTAAAGAATAAAGATCCCCTCCAGTCAGGTTTTAAAATCATCTGCTTGGAATAATAATTTGTGTATTATATGAATTCTCCACAAAAATGTTCAATTACCTTGTTAAAAATCCATAAAATTATGTCTCCCCTTTCTCCCTCATTAAAATGAATATGTAAATATTTTTCAGTTCAAAAGTCTAAATGATGGATACAAGATGTTTTCTACTTCACCATAAAGTCAATTTTTTTATTGTCTGTGCACTGGAGGCCTCACATTTCCACATCACAATTATGTTTCACAGTGGACCACAATTGGCTCCGAACCAGTTGTGATGTCACATAACCTCCTTGTAGGTACACGCCTTTAAAGTTGCAATACATGACATTCAGCCACTAGATGTCACACTATAGCACCCACATCTAGCACAACAAACGTGTGCCATTTACTCGTGTGTCAAACTCAACACTGCCTATTTCTCGCCTCAAATGTTTTCAGAAACATATTTAATTGTACTGTTTACTTGTAACGTGAGAACGCGGTCGCCATCTTGGAAAGAGACGTGAAGGGTGAGGAGGGACTCACATGCACTAATGTACACACGCGGCTGGTGCAGCTACCAAAACAAAGAACAGAGAAACTCGGATGACAATACACACACACACACACACACACACAGAGGGAGTGTGACTTCATTCACTGCTCAGGTCACCATTACTCCACTATATCTTTATACAGCAAATAGTTCTTTGCTGACATCCAGTGAGGCTGAATGTCATTTACTGCACCTTTAACTCAGATTTTCAGTGAGCACAAAGAAACTTTCCACTTTCAGCAGATGAATGTGAAAACAGTCAAACTCTGCACTCTGTGCATCATTCTGCACAGTGAAGCTCAAACATCCAAATGTAGGAACAAGAAGAAAAACACATTTTTGAGTAGGAAGGGGATTTTAAGCATATTTTTGAGCACAGAACATTCAGGTTAGGACTAGAGACTACTGGATAATTTAAGACTATTGACACAGACTTAATGTGGTTAGAATTTTATTTCTGAACATTCAAATCTTCAGCTTAAAGTCATGCTCTGCTTCAGAACTACAGTAATATAATCAGCGGATTTACCACTTCCTCTGCTCAGTAGTCAACTGAAATTTAATGTGTCAACCTTTGAACCTGTGGAACTTCTTACACTTTAGCAAACAATGATTAAAATCTTAATGGAACAATTAACAGATATACAGAAATGTTCAGCAACAAATCTGATAATTGATTCATCATTTTAGTAATATTTAAAAGAAAATGCCAAAAAATGGTCCCTCATTCCAGCTTCTTATATTTGCTGATTTTCTCGTATGTTAGTAAACTGAATATCTCTGAGTTTCAAACAAAAAAAGCAATCTGAAATGTCAGCTTGGGCTTATGGGTGGACATGTTTCACTATTTTCTGACATTTTGTAGACCAAAGGGTTAATCAAACAATCAAGTAAATGATCAGCACATCAATAATGAAAATAATCTCTTCAGTCCGTGCCATGCAGAACGGGGCACCTTTGGTGGGTAGTAAGAAGGGTAAACATGGCAAACAAAAACTAAAATTAAATTTATAATTGCATTGAGGATGCGGCTCAAAAGCCATTTCAAAGTAAAAGACAATACAAAAGATCAAAAATGTATCCATGGCAAAGCAAAACATACTTGTAATAATAAGAACGTTTCATATTTAATAAAGCCAGAAGAACATAAGTCTTCAGAAAAAGTATTTTGTGAATTCAAGTAATTTGCAAAATGCTAAAACTCAAAACCAAGCACCTGAGGGGAACAGCATGTAGTGTATGACAGCAGTGTGACGATGCCACAAAAACTCAAACTGTGTTTCAATGTTTCAATGTTGGCTGTTGTTGTCAAACAGACTTGGCAGGTAGTAATAGAAAAAGAAATCATCTAACTTTCTCTTCATGAGCTTGATGGTGGCATTGTCTCGGTAGATGCGCTGAACCAGTATGTCTTCCACCGAGAACACCAGGAGATCACACCACGACGTGCCTGTCACCATCATCTCTCCTTGCATGTGCCAATAGCACGAGTTGGTCTTCTTCAGGTTCAAGACTCCAGCCTTGCAGTTCAGGAAACTGCAGTCGATGAAGCTCCGGAAGCTGGTACATTTCACATGCACCAGCCCGTAACAGGGTTTCTCATTAGGGTCGTACACTAATCCGTCAGGCAGCGCCCCCAGCCACGGAGCATTCGGGTGGACAACCAACCCGCAGGGGGACCAGTTGACACACAAATACTGACAGTATTCCCGAAGTGCTTCAGTCTTCATTTCCTCCTCTATCTGTGCCGTCTTGCACCTGGAGAATCCTTTCTGTATCTTGAATATCAGGTGCTCCGCATGACTTGGTCCTGGTTTAAGTTTGCAGATCTCCCTGAAACGGGTGGTCAAGCGGAGCTTCCGCAAATCCTCTATGGACTCCCTGTGTTCACGTGTGGCGTACTCCAGACTGTGCGCTCCCTCCCAGGTGATCTCCATGACATTTATATGCTCCTGTTCCCTGGCACTGAGAGTAGGAAGACTCAATATTTGCTCCAGTCTGTGATAAGGCAGGGGAAGCAGCGGTCGAGGGGGAGCATCGTCATGTGTTTTGTAATCCTGACTTGATGGCACAGGGCACTGGTAGGACAGGGGGCAACCTTTAGGGACTTTACCAAAAGCACAGTCCACTAATTCCACATCCTCTGTGAGGCCCATCTTGGTTATCAGAGGCTTCTTGTCATCGGGAATGTCCTTATAGGCTTCAGTGAGTCTTGCCAGAAAAGACTGGCAGTCAGTTGGGGCAGCAATGAAAGTTTTGTAGGGCATCATCCTGTATGAAACCAACCAACAGTATTAGATATATGTAAGCAAACAGGTACCACTGCGTCAATTCAGATTCTCACCATTCTTACCTTGGAAATTCTAGCACGGTTCTCTGCAGGGAACGCTTTAGCTTCTTCTATGTTGTAGCGAGATGTCCACCCAAGAAAAAAAAGAACGTATTATTTCATGCATCGATTATTGAACAAGAACCAGGCTGGCAATTTAAACAAAACATTTGATAGCAATCCTTGTCCTTAAGGGCCTAAAGATAACAGCAATTGTTAAGACGTGACACACAAGACAGACTTCCCACTCTTTTTATATAATTACTTTCCAGGATATTTCCAGGACATTTTCAGACCTGGATACTAATATGTGTCTTTTTAATGAAGGTCTTGTTAGAGACTAAGAGTTAAGTTGCTGTACTCTGACAATGAGGTCAGGGAGGAGTTCTACAGAATTAGCAAGTCCGTCTTATGTCAATTAAACCAAAAGTGTCACACTTGGATTTCTTGGTTTGAGGACAGACAATTTCCATTCCAGAAATTAAGTTTGCTAAATTTCTGACAGGTAGAAACTCAGCTGTACTTGTTCAGTGACCTCTGAAACCAATTATCAAACACTGAAAATGTGATCCTGTAGGATTCGCCTCATCCACGACCAGCACTGTCATTTCTGCCAGCCGACACTGGAGGCTTGAAACATCTGTGATAGTAACCTCACCATAATTTCTGGTGCATGTTTAAAACCTTTCCAGGACAACTGTGTGTTTTACAGGACATTTTGTTCAATTTTGTAATTTTTCAGGACGTTCCTGTCGCTGGGAAGCTGCATTACATTTTTTCCCCAGAAACAGTGAAACCCTGTGACAAATTATATATAAACACTTTGACTTCAACATACTATTTGTGTTAAATTGATCTATCACATAATTGACTATAACTATTAGAGCTGCAAGGATTAGTCGATTAATGAATTAATCACTCGGCAGAAAACAAATCACCAACTATTTTGATAATCAAATAATTGCTTTGAGTCATTTATTTAGAAAAAAAGTTAAATTTTCTGAATCCAGCTTCTCAAATTAGAATATTTTCTGGTTTATTTAATCTCTATGACAGTAAACTGAATAACTTTGGGTTGTGGACTGTTTGTCACAAAAGTGGACATTTGAGGATGTCATCTTAGGCTTTGGGAAACAGTAATGAGTATTTTCAACATTTTCTGACATTTTATAGACCAATCGACTAATCAATTATCAAGAAGATAATTGACGATATTGAAAATAACCATTTGTTACAGCTCTAATAACTATTTTTATCATTCACTTACATTATCAGAAAAAAGCCTACTTTATCATGAAATATCACCACCACCACCACCATCATCATCATTTCAGCAATAACATGTCAAATAGTAACCAAAACTTGGTTCCATACCTAAGCAGGCAGGGTGCAAAATTAACTTTTTTGTCTACTAGCCAAATGTCTGGTGAATGTTCAAATTTTACCGGCCACTCAGGAGATTACCATTGTTTTTATTTGGCTGGCGAGTGAAGGAAATCCATCAACCACTTGCATATTTTACAGGCATTTGGCTGGAGACTGGTGTGAATTTTGTGCCCTGTAAGCGGGTCAGAAACAGTATTTGAAAATGTGTGTGTCTTTTCAAAGCTGAACAATTACAAAAATGTTTTGTTCTCAACTGAAAAATTGTTTCTCCCAGTAGGACAACAACATTGGTTAATTCATTCCATCACGTCTTACAAAATACTCCAACAAAAGACAAAAATGTGGAAGCATTTGGCAACAGATGTAAGCCATAACTACTTTCGACTTGTGCTTTTGTATACTACATGAAAAAGCTTCACCAGCCTGTCACAGTCAGATTTATTCAGCAGAGCTTTAGATCTACGGGGTGTTAGGGTATCAACAACGTATGAACAAGTGTACCTTTTTCTTTGATGACTTCTTTTTTTCAGGTCCCAGATCTTCATTTGTGCTTTCTTCACTTATGGATAGCTGTTGACAATCTGAGGCTACCTCTGAGTCTCCCAAGAACTCCTCAACTTCATCATTTGCTGAGAGAGTGGCTGAGGAGTCGGGGTTGTGCTCCATCACTTTAATCTGGAATGACTCAGCGATGCACGGCATGTTCAAGTTTTCTTCATCTGGGTCATTTTTAACACAATCTGTGGTAATGGAGTTATTGGCTTCCCGCGGACCTTCTCGTGGTTCTAGTGCCCAACTTACGTCACATTCAATTTCTTCCTCTTTAGGTTTTTTAGGCAATGGCTCTGATATTTCTGGGTCCACATCAGTGTTCAGCTGAGGGGGCTGCTCTCTGCCACCTGTGGTTACAGTGTATTTACTAACATCTGTTGTGGGGATAAAAAAAGAAAGAAAAAGAAAACACAAGTTTTTACTGACTACAAATCTCTTGCTTCACGTTGGGTTTAACAAGTTCACAGCCACAGTCCCAGCATCTTAAAGCTGTAGGTCTTTTTAAACACTACTTTCTTACCACTATCAAAAGTAACAGTGGTCGCTGCAGAATGACCCTGAAAAGCTGAATTTTCATGTTGCGGCTGTTTGTGGTGGAGCTAATTGTATTATACTGTTGGGTAGCTTAATCTATAATATTTAATGAGTTTTGTATGTAAAATCTTAGTGTGTAAAGTAGGGCTGCAACAATTGAAAGAAAATTAATCAGAAACTATTTTGATAATCAATTAATCGTTCAAGCAAATTTTTAATCAAAAATGAGGGTTTGAAGATTTGATGGTTCCAGGTTCTTAAATGTCAGAATCATCTTTCATTATAGTAAATTGGATATGTTTAGGTTTTGGACTGTTTATTGGACAAAACACAACATTTAATGACACCTTCTTGTGCTCTAGAATATCATACTTTACATTTTTCACTGTTTTCTGATATTTAATAGATCAGACGAACAATCGATTAATCAAGAAAATAATCAACAGATGAATCGATAATAAAATAATTCTTAGTTGCAGCTCTACTGTAAAGTAATAAATAACTGTCAAATAAATGTAGTGGAGAAAATAGTACAATATAATATGTAGCCTAAGTATTATGTATACCTCTGCTTATGCACTTTGTTTCTCACTCTAAATGTTTTATGATTTTGACTTGATCATTTTAACTTTTTTCAGATTTTTTTGTCAGTTTCTATTCTCTGGTCCTGAAGAAACAATATTTCATCTCAAGAGTAATTTTTAGTCGGGAAGTGTTTTGGTAGAAGTACTTGAGCGGAAGTACAAATCAGCATAAAATAGAAACAACATTTAAGGTACAAGTAGGCTTCCCCAAAACTGTACTCAAGTACAACACTTAGTAACATTAACTGCTGAGGTGTTTGCAGTGCTGACGTTAAATTATCGCAGCTAACGTTACCATCAGTTAGTTGGAGTCAGTAGGTAAACTGAAAGTTACACACCTATCCTGGGTAACTTAATCTCTGGGTTCAGCACCATGTGCAGGAGGTTTTGCAGGCGTTTGTTTTCCTCGCGGAACTCCTCCACAATACTTTCAACTTCTTCAAATATCTCCACAGCTACGGTTGTAAAACGCTCCGTTAAAAAGCCCCGAAAATGCTGGAATCTGGTGTTAGACATTTTGACCTGTAATGTTAACGCCACACCGAAATATTCCTGAGACTTCCCTCTACCGTCCCCTCCACCATGTACACCGCGCGCCGAGCCTCAAAAAAACAAAGCAACCGGAACAAGAAAACAGGAATTTCCGTTTGGGAGTTTGTTACATCAGCGCCCTCCACATGACGGTCAGCAATCAACATCTAGGTACATTTATACCTGGGGGGGGGGGCATCGACCTGTACAGCTGGAGAGCCCCTACAACCGTTTATTGATGGGAATTTCGGCTCTTTTTAGTGAATTAGATCATTTGGCTCATCTCAGCAATAAGAGCCTCCCAAATTTTGGCTTTTATAATTCAGCCAAATTTACCAATGTTTTGACCTATGATTGAGATGTGTGCACATACATCACGTAAATTATTCAATTATACTAAAATGTATAATTTCCATAATACTGAATTTCACATTATGTTTCGTATAAAAACCTTAAATAACGTAAAAACATCAAACACTATTACAAATATCTAAAATAGCATCAGGCCAGTGTTAAACATGCTAAATGAAATTAAATAAATCAAAGAGAAAACAACACAGGCCAGCTACACCTGCTTTTAATCTGATGGTATTATCTCCATCTGTCATCACATGTGATTGGTCGCACACACATACACATCAACACAACATTCAGTCAGTGCATGGAGCTTGCGTGGCCGAGCAGTGTGGTGAAAAGAACATCATTATTCTGTCTTGTATCAATTTACAAAAAAGAATCAGCTCCCCTAGATTAGCTTTACATGATTCACATTTCAAAAAACTCCTTATTTATCTTATACCGGCTCTTTATGCAACCCCTCAGTTCAGCCTCTGTCTCTTAAAGGCAGTCTTAGCTCCTGTCTCTTTAAGACCCCCCTCCCAATGAGCCCACTCTGTTCTGATTGGCCAGCTTTCCAGGAGGCCTGCTGAGGGGCAGCCATATCAGAGTCATGTTACGTTACTGTTGATGAAACCCAACATTTCCTGCTTTACTGCTTCATATTAAATGCTTTTAAATGACTATATAATGAGAGACCTATCGTGAAGAATTTACAGGAAATGATGGACGGACTTATTTCACTTTGCCCTGCTGTGTAATGGAAAAACACTCACATTGTGCCAGCTCAACTCCAGTCATGGGTCATTGTGACTACCCCAAAACAATGGAAAAATGCCATAATGTTATAGGAACAGAGCAGTGAATTTGCGTGCTGTGCATGGAGCAGATGACCATATAAAGAAATCTGTCAGCTTGGGCTTAAAGTAGAAAAAACTGTTGGAAACCAAGTGTTCAGAGTAGTCTGAAGCCGGTGCTTTTTGCTCACAGCGATTACTTCTACATACGTTTACCTCATTATTTGAAACTTTGGCCATGTTTAATATGAACATCTCAAATGCAGCACTCTAAAATTATATTTTAACATGTCTACTATTTGTCGGTGACTACATTATACTATACCTTTATGTTATTAAGCTAATATTAGCTAGCTATGTTCAATGAATAATGTCAGCCTATCCTTTCTAACGATTAAGTATATCAATCCACATTGTGGTGAAACCGTTTTTCATTATTTGAGGTAGACCCACACTATAGAACGAGCTATTTTAAATATATCTATCTGCAGCAGAGTGAGAGTTTGTCTTAAAATGAGCCAAAAAACAATAATTAAATTGTTGAACACAATTACTTGTATGGCGGTCAGTTAAAATTTCACAATTGAGAAAACCCTAATTTGAGTTTGCTTTATACTGACCTGCAGTAATCAAAGTTAGAATGAGATGATTTATCCAAAAAGCATTAAACTTAATGACTGTGATGCCTGCACAACCTGTTTCTACGATACAGCATTTATGTTTCTCTTACATACTGTTTCTCACTTTCTTAATATAGGGTTAGTGTTAATATTATATGTGTGTTATCCACATCACTGTTTTTGTTCTTATTTTTTCTTTATCAGTGAAACAAAACACTGTGAAGATGGGGTGGAAAGAAGATTGAAACAAGATGGGCACCAGCCATTAAGGAAACTTCTGAAAATGGAGCTTGTGTAGTGGCAACATGAGTGGAAATTCAATGAAATAAATAATTTCCAAAAATTCAGTCCAGTTGTATTCATTAGTGCGGTGTGTGATTCCATCATCTCTTTATACATCAGAAAAAACGGCATTACAGCCTTCCCACAACACACCTGTCCCAATGCTGCAAGCCATTGGTGTGTCACAACACAGAGTTTGAAAACCACTGTGCTGGATGATTATTTGCACGTCTCTTGACTACCAAATCAAATTATGCCAGTTTTTCCCCACAGGAAGTGTTTGCCCTAATGGCCCATTTCACTTGTTCTAATGTGTTTATTTGGTGGCAATTTTGTATAATTCTTCATCAAGAGACTTTATTCACAGATGCATTTTAGCAGGGTAAACAAAGCTATGTAAATGAGCAAAGTTCTTGCTCACATAAATCAGATGTCTGTTGTTAGGTAAAGTGTATTCGCTGCAGCTACTCACCTGTAGTATCCACTAAGAGGCTTATCAGAAAGTTGGCTTTGAGGGGCTGTTGCCTTTGTCTACCTATCTATCTATCTATCTATCTATCTATCTATCTATCTATCTATCTATACATATGTCTGTCAGTCTGTCTGTGTAGGCATACAGCTGTTTTAGATTAATAAAAATCCTTCATTGAATACAACATACACAAATTGTATTCAATAAATAAAGACCAGAAAAGTGGACTATTATTTTACTTTTTATGGGGAGCACAGAGAAACGCTGGCACATTTATTTTGGTCTTTCCTACATACAAAACAACTAGAGTAAATTGTCATGATTTATTGCTGATCATATCTATCCTCACTTTTTATTACTTTGGAAAAATGTATTGCTTGGATTCATATGACAGGAAACTCTGTTCACAGTTCTATTTGATTCATTTGCTTGCTATTTTGATCACATTTTATATTCACAAATCCAAATTCTTAAGCAAGAAGCCAAACTTTTTCAGAGCTGACTGTCCATATCAAACAACACATTTCTTCAATGTCTGAATGTACAAACAAAAGAGCTTTATTGAACTACTTATTTATTTATTTTTTTTTAATACAACCTTTAGTCTCCCTGGCGTGTTTGTGATTGTAGTCTCAAGTTGTATACACACGGTGCCGTAAACTTGTTGCATATTTGTTTCAATAAAGCTGTAAAACAAAAGAAAAAATGTACTTTGATTTGTGCCAAATATATTGTTGAGTATTGAGCAATTAGTGTAGATATTGTCTTATTTCAGTCAAACCTGTTGATTACCTTGGCAGTAGCTTTGTAGCCTTTTTTGTTGTTCTTTCTCCACTTGCAATATTTTTATTGACAACAACGAACAAACAACAATAAAAGAACAAAACAATACATTAATACATTACGATACAGTCATTTTTAGAGGGAGAAAATAACCATAGATTAAAAGAAAGATTGAAAAGCAGTGGTAGCTTGAGAAAACAGGTTGATAGAACTACTGGATTAACTTGCTTAGGGTGCCTAAGGCAAAAATGAACTGTGGCCTCCTACTGACTCCTGCACGCCCCTCCCCCTCTACACACTATGTATTTTGTTTTCTTTATATAAAACACATGAATTTATTTAGTTATAGGCACTGTGTAATAATAGATTTTGACACAGGGCATCTCAACAAGACGAGGCCTCAAGTGTACAGTATTCACTAAGTATACAGTGAAGGTGAGGCCCGTCAGGGCCCCTGGGAATCCTGAACTTTAGGGCAGCTGCCTGCTTTGCCCAAGACCATCCTTGATCAATGGTTTTATAAAATTCAAAGAGCATGTGTCATGAGATTTATGGTCATCATAAAGGACTCAGAAGTCAACGCTTGTACACTGAGTTCGGTTAATTTGTCGTGAGCTGACTACTAAGCCTGTGAAAACAGTTGTATAATTTTTGTCTGTTTTAAAACAGACTTGAAAAATTGTGAACCTATCCTTTAATTTAAAATCCTTATACGTCACACACCAAATGAGGGCGCTGAAGAACCTTTTTCATTTAGTTGTCAATAAAGTTAAGAGTAAAAAAAAACAACCTTTTTCGTTTAGCAACCGCCGTAGATTTGATGATGATGATGATGAAGAAGAGGGGGCAGGCAGACAGCTGGAAACAGCCAAAGTGAGCCGCTCCCCCAGCAGTCAGTAAACTGGATCAAACGGAGACATTACCGGACAGCTCGGTGGGACGATCACCGATCACGGGATGCACGTTTTTACAACTTTTAGCCCACTAGCTATTTGGACAGCTCCCTGACAAACTGAGTGAACACTGTTGCTTCCAGTTTTAGCATAGGTAACGTCAGCTACAACGTTAGGTATCTAGCAAAGCAAAGGCTAAAGGTAACCTCGGTGTTTTTTTTTTGTTGTTGTTGTTTTGCTTTTTTTTTTTTTTACATCGGTGTTTACGATTGGAGGCGGTATCCGTTAGCCCCGTTAACTTACTCAGCCTGTCACGTTATCGACAAAACGCCAGGTGGTCGGTTAACGTTACTCGGTAAAGATGGGTGACATAAACCCATCGACATCCCACGCATTTCAATCAGAGGTAAGACATTGTTTTTATGTTGTTTCTTTTTCCTGTTTTACATGGAGTAACGTTAGTTTGCAGTGATCGCTACAAGTTGCTACAGGTTTGTGCAGCACACGGTGATTAACTAGTTAGCGTTAGCCTGCTGTGCTAATGTTGACACATTAGTTATACACGAAAGGTATTCAAACAAGCTTATGTCAAACCGTCAACTTTCGCCACTAAAACTTGGCATTGCGTGTGAGGATGAGTCACTAATGTTACTTCGGACGGTACTTTGTATGGTTGGTGTCGTTAAAGCAGTTAAACAGTCCATCATCACTGCGGCGCATGCTAACGTCAACCACGGCTAACTAAGCATCATATTCACGCCATCTGCATTTATCCTCAGTAACAGCTGATGATTTTATGACCCAGCGTGACTCTTTGACAATGTTCAGTACGAAATCACGTAGTTAAATAGTTTTGTTTGCCAGTTCAACTCCACCGACACTTACTTATTTGCTGTCCATTGCTAGCCGACGTAGCTAACACTGGCTGTCGCTTGTAGTTTGTTTTTATCGAGGTTTTCACCAGCGTGTCCAGGAATGTGTCCATGCAATTATTGAAACTTGAGCTTGTGTTACTAAGCAGCATGTTATATTTTAGTTTGGTTTAGTTTTGCAAGGTATGTGTTTATCAGTCGTCGTCTTATGTTATAAACGCCATGTCGGGATGTGTAGGTTTGATGCAGCTAATGTTTCAATGACGTGACTGTGTTTCAGGGTTTCAGTCCGCCATACAGGAGGAGGAGGACAGTTGAAGATTTTAATAAGTTTTGCACTTTTGTCTTGGCCTATGCTGGTTACATCCCTTACCCCCAAGAGGTGAGTAAACAAGGCGGTCAGCGCCGGTATATTACACACATCTTCATGTCAGCACCTGTATTATTGGACTTCAGCTGCCGCTAATTCACTCGGTTAACAACATTACATTAATTCTGAGCATTATTGTCCAGAGTTACAATATCTGTTCACATGTAAACAAATTGAAGTCAAGTCAAAAAGAAAAAGTCCTGGTAATATAGGAAAATAAATTATTAAACAAAGTCAAATGCAGTGGATAACATTGTATTTAATATACATTTATTAAGCATTATATTCTTGATGCCAAAAAAAAAAGGGACAATAAATGACATAAAATCTGAATGTTTTGCCCCCTGAAGAAAAATTGCTGGATGAATTTAGAAGCAAACTAATGTTTTGCAACTTGAAGCTATATTCATTGTTTGGATTGTATCCTCTGTTTAGAGATAAGGAAGTTGATAGACAGACAATGAAATTATCTTAAACAGATTATTTTGTCTCCGTGGTTTCTCCGGCTGTTTATTTTTGTTTCAGCACGCTTTCTACTAAGAACTAACCTGAGCTTGGTCTTTGACACAGACTAAAGCGGTCTAGTCTCATTGTCAACAAGATCTCAGTTTTGACTGTATTATAGGTTACACGGCTGTATGGCCTCTGTTCTTGCTCCGACTTTCTGTTACATTCAAAGTTTCCTTCAGCTGCACTAGCCTTCAGCTTCAGCTGCTTGTCACCTCATTAGCTGAGCCCTCTATTGTGTGTCAAGTAGTCCTGGTCACACTGTCCACCTACATGTAAGCACACTACAAGCTATCGACACATTTATTGTGGTTGAAAACATTGGATTCAGTCAAGTAACAGTCACAAAAGCATTCACCTACACAGCCCAAAAATGTGTCCGTTGTTATACACACCTTTTTCTTTCTCCTTCAAATTCCAACAGGTAAGACCCTCCAGGTGGCAGGGATGTTCTGGTTAAAGTTGTCACGGCCTTAATAGCTTCATCGAAATGTGTTGTGGTACTCTCCAGTGCTGTAACTATAGCAAAACATTCCTTGAAAATTACATGCTTTTTCCTGTCATCAGACCAAAACCGGACAACAAAGTGTGACACCCTTTTATGAGCACAGTTTAGTCAGAACTTGGAAAAATGTACTTCTCCATCGTCAGTGCTGGGGTTTTCTAAAATCTGACTCACTTTGATTTAGTTGTGGTTATTCCTTCAAAGGTCTTTCTTTCACGGTTTCGGTTCTGTGTTTTTCTCTTACACGTGCTAGATTTGTTTTCATTTCCGCCCCCTCTGCCTGTGCACATTTCGTCACGTGGTGCAAGGTTGTCTTGTTATTTGTTGATGTTCGATGATTTGATGCAGCAGTTTTCCTTGCTAATGTAAATACAACTAAATTATTGGCAACAAAACATGAGAATACTTAGAGGTCTGAATTAAAATAATAAAAAAAATATATATATATGATTAATAGTGCAGCCCAAAATTCAAATTGTCATGACAATACTTAAGCATTTCCTGCAGTGTCATTACTATTTGCTTTTAGAAATGGATTCATAACACCAATCACACTACATTTATATTTATAAGGGAATTTCTGACATAGGCTGCATCATCACACACAGACCTCTGAACTAGGACAATATCATGCAAATCCTTGGTACAATGGCAATGCATTGATTGTTAATGAGGAATATTACAGAATGGTAATTTAATTGTTGCTGTTGAGTGGATGCAATGTTCTCATTGCTTGCAGATTTTGGATATTTGAATCACCAGCTGTATCTCCTGATGTGTGTATGCACTTACTGACCCCTGCTTCTCCATGTATTGCTACAGGACTCGCCACTACGCAGTAGTTCCAGCCCCCCCAACAGCACAGGCAGCACAGCAGACAGTGATGGCTGGACCCCGGGACCCTCACCCTCCTGCCCCCAGCGCCCCTCCAAGGTCCCCCAGGACAGGAGCAGGAAACGTCCACAGCCAGGGGCCACGCTGTCCAGTCACACCAAGAAAGATGTGAGTTGTGTCAATGTCAGCATCATTAGCCTGATATATGTTGACCGTCATCCTCTAAAATCAGACCAAATCATAGATTCGTTGTCATTTTGACATAAATAATTTTTTTTTCTCTTCCACAGCACACAATCACCACCCTGCATCCAGATGACCGCAGGAAAGCTGATAAACTGAAGAAGAAGAAAAGGAGAAAGGAGAGGGAGCATCAGGCTGGTGAGGACAGTCAGCAGGTCCAATCGACAGTCCCAGAACTGCAGTCCCCCTTCTCCTTTGGTGGCCGAACAATCAAAGAAGAGCCTGATGATGATATCAGCATCCCCCTCCATCCTCAGCACCTGCCCAGCCCACCCCCCTGCAAAGAGGAGCCCAAAGAGGAGCCCAAGGAAGAGCGTCGGAACTGGGACGGTCGAGACCTTGAAGAAGGGGTGGTAAAGGTACAGAAGGTGGAGGGCTTTTCGGGAAGCAGAACAGTGTTCCGCCAGGGGAAACAGGTGGTGTTCCGAGACGAAGACGGATCAGGAGAGGATGAGGACATCATGGTAGACTCAGGTGGGGTCTTGTGGTGCATATATTACATTGTTACAGCTTTGCCGACGTGACCGATGTGAATGCTCAGTGTATTCCTTTTTCTTGTCTTCTCAGATGACGACTCGTGGGACCTGGTGACGTGTTTCTGCATGAAGCCTTTTGCTGGCCGGGCCATGATTGAGTGTAACAAGTGTAACACCTGGATCCACCTGTCGTGCGCCAAGATCCGCAAGAGCCATGTGCCAGAGACATATGTGTGCCAGAGCTGCCGAGACACTCACGGACCCCCAGATGCCCGCCGCTCCCACCGCTCACGCGTAGGCCCGCGCAAACATCTGCTAGACTGACCCCAGGCCGAACCTTGAACTCTGACCCCCTCCACTCCTGTGTCCCCTCCACCTGCTGGACTGACCCTTCCTCAAATTCAGGTCTTGCACCCTTCAGCAGTCTGTCCTTCATGGTCAGCCATGAACCCACATTTTCTATAAACACTTTGGTGGACCTATCCCAAGCCCTTATCCCATTTGAAAACCGTTTGAGTGCTATTTTAGATTTACTAAGGTTTGTTTCTGCTTCCCTACAGACTCTGTGCGTAAGGCAATCACTGAATGGATGTCTGTCTGTAGATGACATTAGCATAGCAGCAAACCGCTACTGTTGGGACTCTGTGTCTCGTGAACACTGGAAACATTTGAACTGCCATATAGAGAAAATACCCTCACAACTGCCACCCACTATGGTGCATGCTGGGATTTATGGGAAAGACGGTTTGCACTTTTTCTCACGTTTAAAAGAAAAAAAAAAAAGAAAAAAAAAAAAAAAAAATCCATCTGACCTTTCTGTGATAGGGACAGGTATGTCTTTCTGATTAAACTGGATTTGATTTCCTCTAAGATGCCTCTATTAATGTTACACAATTAACCGTTTAAAATGAGAAAACAAGTTAAGCCTTGTGTTTATTGCTTCAGATGGTGCTATAGTATTAAGCTGAGGTATAATCCAATAGAACAAAGATGTAGAGTCTGCATCTGCTTCATCTGTTTGTTGTTCTGTTTTGTTATTTAAGACATTGTGAAAAGAATATCATTGAGGCTTCAAGCCCCATACAACTGAACCAAGCGCTTGTTCCTTTCGTTCTTCACAAGCTGTCTTCCAGTCTCGGCCGCTACTCTTGAGTCGAGATGTTATTGGGCCACCCGTGGAGCTTTCACACACTTTGCTTCTCAAAATTGCTTAAACAGTGTTCTTTTTTTCCTGTTTCTGGCAATTTTTTTGTTTTTCATAATAAAGAATTTGTTATTTCATAGTTTAAAAAAAAAAAAGCCAGACAATAGACAAGATTCAGATAAGTCAGTTGGTTTTCAGTAAAGGTGTTTTCTGTTGCCTCTGGTCAGTGATTTTTGCTGAACTTCAGACAGGGTTGGACAGTGGTATTGTTCATGAATACTTTTATTTTCCATGCCTTGAATTGTATTTCTGTTAGTTTTCAACGGTTTCATGCTCAAGACAAAGTTTTCAGAGACAAATATATTTATAGAAGGGAACTTCTATGGCCGTCCTGTTAAAGTATCAACAGAAAAAGCTATCTAGTTAACTGGAATAGTATTGTTAGAGAGAATCTCTAAAGAGTCCAGTTGAAATTATGCATGTGAGTGTGTGGTTTTTTTTTTTTTTTTTCTTTCTTTTTTTTTTTTTTGAATGGTTAAAAACTGTGTGAGGGTGTTTGGCAATGCATGTGCTGCTATGAGTTGACTCAACTAAGCTCCGTGGTTTTTGGTCTTTTGTAAGATGGAGAAATGGATATCTGCAAAGTACCATGGGCAGGGTCGGTTTGTTTTGTTTGTCTCTGAAGGGTCAGATCAGAAGAGCAGATCTCAAGTCCCTCATCACCTCTCACTAAAGTTTTCACAGCAGTATTCAGTTACTTCCATATGCAGCAGGTTTGATGGAAAAATGTTTTTTTTAAGGGCACCTTTTCCCTAAAACTTGCTGCAATTTGGATAAAATATTTTTAAGTTTTGTTATTCATGTGCCATCTGCTGTTGGGCCTGTCTGTGTAGGCTGCATGTTGTTTCTGATTATATAAAAGCCATACTGTAGAGCAGGGGTCGGCAACCTTTTGGATGTCCCGTGCCACTTTACAGTGTTTAAAAAAAAAAAAAAAAAAAAAACACAGACCCGAGTGCCAGTTCATTTTCATAATGAGCATTTATCTATTTATTTATTTACTGCTGCTTGTTTTCCCCGTCTAGATTCCGCATGCCAAAAGATCTACGCTCTACACACGTGCACTCTCTATATTATGTGTACAATACAAAAGAAAATTGATTCAATCTTACCAATTTAGTGCGACCCTTGCCCCTGCTTTTCTTTGCTGAGCTGCATAATCTCTGGTCCATATTTGGAGAGCGTGGGACTCAAAATTGACTTCATATGTGAGAATATCTGTTCGCACATATACGTGGATCCAAATATTGAAATCAATGTGAAGGCCACCTTCTTCAAACAGTCAAACTTCTCTGGGAAGCTTTCCCAACAGGCCAGAATGGAGGCCCCTTGATTGATGTCGGCAGTTGGCAGTTTTCAGTGTTTTGCGCAGCTGTGTGAATTTAGTGAGGATGCGTTTAGTTCTGTGTGCTGCATTTCAAACTCCTCAATCTTCATCCGCTGAAACAGAGACATGCTGTTCTCCCTCAAGTGTTCTGGGTTTATCAAAAAAACAATGGGCCGTGTTGCCGGAAGTCCTGAAATTTGGTACAGAACTCCCGACTTCAGCTCTTGCATGTACATGCTGATGTCATCGCAGTTGATGGTTTGATGCCCTGACAGCTCCTTCAGGTGCTCAAAGTAACGAGAGGTTCCACTTTGAATGTCATGCAAGTAGAGTCCAATCTACGCCACAAATGCCATCCATGCATCAGAGCCTCCGCTGTCTGGCCTGCGCCTTGCAGCTGTAGGTTGTACTTGTTGAGGTGGCCTGTGATCTCCGTTAACAACATGAGTTTCACAAGCCATTTCTCATCCTACAGCTCAGGGTAGTCTTGCTCCTTCTCGATCAGAAAGGCCTTGATCGCATCAAAGCACTCTACAAACCGTTCCAAAACCTTACCGCCACTCAGCCACATAACACTGGAGTGGAGTAGCAAATCCTTGTGAATACTGTCCATCTCCTCCAGCAGAGATCTGAACTGGAGTGGAATGAGCCACAATATAGTTAACCATTTTCAAACAAATTTTCCTGGTGAATAATGCAATGAAACTGATATGATTTTCAATCAGTCAGGAATCCCTTCTGCTTCCCTGCTATGGCGGTTGCTCCGTCAGTGGTAACAGCAAATATTTTCTTTATCAACTCTTCTCTCCTGAGGAATGATCAGTAAATGCTTTTGCCACATCCTCCTCTTTAGTGGTGCCATGCATGGGCTTTAAACAACAAAGTTCCTTGCGTATCTCTCTTTTGTCACAATATCTGCTAACCACTGCTAGACGTGGAACGTCGTTTACATCCACACTCTTCATCAAGAGCTACGCTGAATACCGATGCATCTTGCAATGCAAGGGTTTGCTGGTGCCTTATGTTTTCAGCCCTGTCGGTAATGCGCCTGTCTATAGTTCTAGCAGAAACGGGTATTTCTTTGATCCTGTTGATTGTGTCTTTGTTTGGTAGGCCATCAAATATGACATCTGAACTGCTGAGGAAAGCCTCCTTTATATTCTCTCCATTGGAGAATGGCTTCCTGTGTTTAGCAATGCACCGTGCAACTTTATAGCTGCCCTCTGTAGTTTGGTTTTTGGCGGCACACTGCCTTGCTTCCCATACTGGGCCACTGCCCTCTTGATTTATTCAGCTTTAATAGCCTTATCTTTGAAGTTTTTCTTGTGCCTTGTTTCAAAATTACGTTTTACACTTCGACACACATTTTCGCAGCAGAGTGCACACAGCTCGGTCCTTTTGTGAAATAATTCCGAATTTGTTTGTTCAAAATAGCTGAAAGAGGCGTATATTAGATAACCTTTTTTTGCTTCTGCCATCATCAATTGTTCTCGAAATAAAGCAAAAAAGAAAGCTAGCTTGCTAGCCTATGTTTTCACTACCGCTTAATGCTGCGCTCATTGGCAGATCAGAGGAAGGAGGGGTGATGGACCACATCATTTGTTTGCGCTCTCTTGCTGTCATTAATTATTGCTGTCATTATTAATTAATGATTTAAGTCTTTTAAATCAAATTGATCTAGTTCATCATCAGGCTACATTTTAAAAAGATTCTAACTAAAAAAAGCAAATACAATTTTTTTTTTTTTTAACTGAATTGCTCCGCATGCCCACGGTGGGCATGCAGAGAAATTCAATAAAAAATATATGCCATAGGTTGCCAACCCCTGCTGTAGAGTGATTTTAGACCTAGAACCTTGGATATTAGTCCAGGATGGGGTTTTACAATGCAGAATCAATGACTTGACCAGGGAACGACTAACACATAATGAATGTGGTTTGTAAAGAACACAAGACTTTCCAAGAGTTTAAAGTGGTTAAGCTCATCTCTGCACTCTTGTCTTCTGGCATTTACAAATGTGTGGTTAACTGGTTTGTACCCAGCAATTACCCAGGTCATGATGTTTTCTAAGACGTTTCAAGACCTAAAATCATTTGCTGTTTCTCAGGACATGCACTGTATGTCTTGAAGAGAGCCCGAAGACATATTCTGGCACAAATTCCTAATTTTAGTCCGCGTCTTAAAGACATCAGTGTAATTAATGTTAACAATGCTCATTGTGATACAGCTCGTTTATTCTGATCCTGGGTTGTCCTATCCCCTTATTGAGAAAGCGTTGTCTGTACTGTGGTGCAAACTGTTTCTGTGAAACTATTGTAAACTATTGTAAATAAAGAGTTACCATTTTAACCTGTTGCTTTTTTGTTGTTCATAATACCACAGTGCATTTTCTATAACAACTTGAAATCAAACACTACATCTGGATTTGTTCATATTTATTGTAGTCTTTACAGGATGGAGGACACAGGCTCTTCAACCATACAGTACACATACTAACGTGGGTCATTTTGGATGATGGGTTGGAATGTAACTGCAGGGAGCAGTCTTTCTGCTGGCCTCACGGTGGCGCTAGAGCAGAGGTGACCAGCACACCCGTCAAAACACTTTACAGCACATTTCAAACAACAGAGAAAAGACAAACACTACAAACAGAATCAGTGCAAAAAGTCTCTCGTTATAGTGACTCCAATCCAAATGCAGATCAAGTTCAATAGATCGTTATTGTAAATCTCACTGGAGTTATGCATCTCAATGCTTCACATTATATTCTTGAGACTACCAACTATCTACTAGTTTGGCAGGCCAATCAAAGTACTCCCACCTACTGATGGCGAAACCAGAATCAGATGACTATTAATTCAACTGGAGTCGTCACCATTTCTTTAATGCAATGAAGTTCAGTTAAAAGATAACTGTAGAGCTACACTTAGAGCTTTCAGCACTGATTCCATGACAACTAAACTCTAATTTTGGTTTTAAACACTGTACATTTTGTGCAAAATATTACTTTTGTATTCAATAAAATACCATTTGTATCCTTCAGTAGTGGTTTTCAGGGATTCCCTGTAGTCCATGACATGGTTCCCCTACAAAATAAGGAATAACTGACTAACTCTTGAACTTCCCTTTGTAGTTACAGTATTAATCCACCTAAAGTTAAGAACATCATAGCTACTGACACAAATAGTCAATTGGGATAAGGAATAAAATCTGATTAGAAGGGAAATGTGTATTTAATGTAGTGTGCATCTGATATTTTAAAAAAAAACAAACAAAAAATGTGCTACAATACCTACTTATGTCTGAGCAGAAAGTGCATCATAGCATATAAGATTTCCCAATGTCATCCTCACCACAGTGATGAAAAATAGCTACAGCCGAGGTAAAGTTACCCAGTGTAGATTATATGAAAGACAGCAGTAAAAACCCTGGCTGACAAATATTGTTGTAGCATCTCAGACATGGCATCAGCAGATTCATTCAGTTCAAGAATCTAAATAAAACGAGGGGCAGAGAACAATATCAAATGAAAAGACATGGCACAGAAGCAGTGTACAAAACAAATGTAGTATAGTTAATGTGCCATAATGAGTAAAATGGTTATAGTGTGGCACAGGTCAGCTCCAGTAACAAGTTATGGTCTGTATGGAGCGAGAACAGTGACATTTAAATTTTGGAATGACATTCTTATTATTTTATTTTATGTTGATATTTTTTACGTTATGATGTGTTTTTCAATGTCAATCTTCAGATTTTTTCTTTGTGTCTGCCTTTTTTCAGTGACAGTTTTGTTTTACGCTGTCAGTTTTTTTTCAGTGTCACTGGTTTTCAGTTTAAACTTTCTGTCAGCGTTTTGGCACAGAGAGTATACCTTGCAGTCTGATGATACCCAAGGTAAATGGAAATGGTTTTGAGCCAGACTGTTGTAATTTCTGCTCTAGGACTGTTAATATGTCACTTTATTAAGTTTTAATATTTTTTCAGGCGGGAAAGTAATCATATAGATTCCCAAAATATGGTCAGTTTATCCAAATAACGCCTGCTTGTAAATCTGCTGAGACATTTCAGGGCCACTGGCCAGGTGAGACCAGGTGAGTCCTGCATCGTCATCTCGGGGAGAAAATGATCCGATGAACTGATCTGTGCAGTTCTTTAGTAATTCACCGCTGGCTCCGCAGCATTTTGATATATGATATAATTCCTTTTGGAAGATAAATGTTGGTCTCACAGATGAAATCTAACAATTGTAGCTGCCACATTAGTTTGTCTGAATGTAAAGTGAAGCTTCATGTTTTTATTGGACAGAACAACAGCGCTGCCTCTGGGGCTCTATATGTACAGATATCACCACATTTCAATAAACATAAATGTATTAAAATGAACGATCAGTCTATATTCAATTTTGTTTTATTTTATTAAATGTCCTCCCCAGAACTTGCCAAGTCCTCAACACACCTACCTGACTGTGCTGACAAAATAATCAACTCAAAGCTCCATTAACAGACTTTTTGTCACAAAAAGTATCCTCATTGACAGAGAGATGCAGTAAAATATGTTATTCAGTCTGTGATGTAGCTATAATAAAAATCCAAACTGTTGTGTAGCTTAATGAAGTAAAACAAAATTTAATTTGGCAGCGCTGTTGTTCTGTCCAGTAAAAACATGAAGCTTCACTTTACATGCAGACAAACTAATGTGGCAGCTACAATCATGGCTGTGGGAAGCAGGGGGTGCTGGAGTTGCACCCCCCACCCCAAGGTGCAGCACCCCTGCCTCCATGTGGCTGGCAACCTATCGACCCATTTGCGTTGTTGCAATGGGCTAATTTATTTCTTTCTGTCGTGTGTGAGCTGGTCTGGCAAAAATAGACCCTGCACGTAGAGAGTGGAGTGGGGAAAAGAAACAGGCGTGAGACGCGTGGCTCATGGACCCAGCTGACACATGGCGGTTAGAATTGTCTCTGGCAGTTTCACAGGGACTGAACGCGACGCGGCCGCTTTCAGTGGACATTACACTCCACCTCTACCGGTCCCTATAGGCTATATTGCTTTTCAAATTATGTCGAGCAGCGCAAGCTTTTAAGATGATTTCTTTATTGTGTGTTGTATTGATGTATGAGTGTTTCTCCAGGGGAAACAGAATTAAACTTTTAGCTTCTGAAATAAAACTTTTTAGACAGCTCTGATGGAGCTCAGAATTTAACAGAAGGACGACTTTGCTCCAAACGATTTCACTGTATGAATCTGCACTGTGTGTGTAACAGCTGACCTTTTGGATGTGTAGAAGAACACAGAACATGAATTAACATTAGATCCTGACCGATTCTGTTGGTGTATCTGGAGAATAATCAGCAACCCCCCAACTGAAATCATGTTCCCACAACTACAATTGTTAGATTTCATCAATGAGACCAATATCTATCTTGCAAAAGGAATTTTGCCTGATATGAGACAGAATTGTCCATCTTCAGTCTTACATTGCTTCCACTCTAACCGATTGAATCCGCCTGGGGGAGGGGGATTCATTTCAATCACCACTAAACGCTCCAGCTGGTGGTGATGTGGTAGGTGACGCACTGCGAGATGGGCGGTGTTTGGTTTTGGGTCGTCCGTTTTCGACACGGTGGGCAAGTCACAAACTTTCTCATATACACTAAAATATGTTTCTGAAAACATTTGAGGTGAGAAATAAGTAATGCTGTAACAGAATCTTGATTCACATTTGATCAGCACTGCCTAGTTTTACTCCTCCTTGGTTCCATCACACAGCTTGACAAGGCTTGACAACAGCGTTAGTCCCGCCCATACTGCTGACTGACTAATCATTAGTCCACCTGCAGCGCTCACTGGATCGATTGCTTTTTCAACCGAGAAGACGCTGTTTCATGTCACGATGCTAGACGAATCACTCGGTGGAGTGGGTGGATTCAAAGGTCTAGACTCAGACCTTTTTTCAATGCAAAAATTTAACTGTCACTGTTTTAGCCCCATACTGCTCCAGCAGCAAACATAAACTACGTGAGGGAAAGAATTGACCTACACCCTCTACTGAAAGTCTTCATTCATATCTCAAATTTTGAAAAATGATAACTAATCCACACGAGTAGTTATTCACTGGCTCTGTGCCTGCTACAAGCTATAACTCACTGTATTAAAAATCATTGTCAAGAATTCTGTTTTGGCTGCAATTTCATCAATAAAGACTGTCGTAAACCAAATCTTAAATGGAAGTTCTGCTTTTATATTGCAATGCAGCCTGAGATGATGATATAAATTCTGAATGAACCTTTTTGCCATTTCTCTCTGTGGTTGGATCACTACCATCACTACCATAGAGCACAACTCTATCGCTTTCCCTCCCTGTGCTATCCTTCCCCACACTCCCACATCCAAACACTCACAGGTTTTGAGCACCATTTTTTGCACCGCCTGACTTTGCACCCCCATGAGCAGCAGACATGTCACTAAAGGCATAATAAATTAGGATGAGACATTTTTTTTACAAGTAAACAAAAACATGAGTTACACAATCAGTCCTCAGTCCTGGCCAGCCTCAGGGATACGAGACTTGATCCTGCATAGTTTTCCTTTAAATGTTTGCATGAGTTAGTGAAATGACTGGTATATTATAACATTATTCATTCAAAAGATTCAAAACTACAAGGGTGATGCACAGAAAGGACAAAGACTACAATGATATGGGGCAAAATTACAGCACAGCTCATTTGTTTACACGGCTGCACGCTTGTCAATGTCAAGACACAGGTTTTAATCTATCTGTGCACTTTTAGCTCATCATTGATGGGACTATCAGTCCCTCTGTGTAGTGCATATATAAAACTATGTTCAGGACCAATGTCTGATGTACTGCAGCAGGCATATATTTGAGCAGCTCTGTCAGGTGTAGCAGACAAGAGACACAAATAACACCTTGTAGAAACTCAGAGCTGACTCCTGTATTCTACTTAACCTGGGAGATGGTCCACAGGAGAGGGAGGAGTGGAGGAACAGATTCACTAATACCATGACAGAGGAGGACCAGAGGACAGCAACAGACTTATTTTTGATGTGTCCCCTCTATTCTTGGGTTCTTCTGTTTGCAGAAAGTCTGTTTGTGTCTTCACTTGCCCTCTGGTGCTCCAACAGTGGTGGGCTCCTAGGACTCAGACTCAATTCTGTGAGCTGACAAGACAGAAAAATATTGATTAAGAGTTGATGTGTATAGGCTTTAGTCATGTTGTAATTAGTGTGGCTACATGATAATGTAGAGGAGGGTCTTATGTAAAGTGGCTGCATACTAACATTGCTTGGGTATCCGTAGCGCCTCAGTGTCTGCAGAGATGACTTGGTGCATGACACCTCTGAACTGGTACAGTAGTTTTAGACTCTTCTCCTCTCCTACACAGGGGTCATAAAAGCCCGGCAACCCCGCCTGCACACACGGATGCAATTCATAAGCAATGCATGCATGCGGATTTACAAATGCACAATCACACAGGCTAACATGTCAACACACACACCTTAGAAGCCTCAGTGAGGATGAGTTTGGAGTCCTTGACCAGGCACTGTAGAGGCACAGTGACATCAATGACCTTGGCTTTCTCCTGCTTCTGGCTGGTGTCTGACACAAACTTTCCATACCAGGCATTCAGGATGATCAGACCTAGAGAGTAATATACAGTTCAAGCGTTATATGCTTTCATTTAAGGTGTTATTGTGTGAATTCCTCCTACTGTATAAACACAAAACACATGTCAGCTATCTCAAGCTGTGGCATAACAACAGTTAAGCTTGATATCATTCAACACTCCTCTCCCTTTAATCCTTGGCCAGAGCATCTGTAAGGTAAACACACCCAGAGGGTGACTCCTCAAATATCCACATGCACCCTTTACATAAATATGGCAGGAAATCTATTAGCACAGTGAAATCACAGTTTTGATTTATGCCAGTGTGTACTCTGGTGTTCTGTGCACAGATTTACAAGTGTAACCTATGTAAACACAGCAGCATGGAGGTGGGCTACATCATCATGACTTGTTTCACAGCACTACTGTAAGATGATGAAAGTCAGACTTCGAAAAACAGAACCCTGAAGCTACAGTGTATTATGCCCTTGACCATGAGAAATGCGTCTGAATTACACATTTGGATTTTTACCAAGTTTTGACTGGCTGCAAACTAAAAAAGGTTTTCAGTTACTCACCCTGGTGTAATGTGTATGTGTGTGTGTGTATGTGTGTGTGTGTGTGTGTGTATGTGTGTGTGTGTGTGTGTGTTCCCTCACCCATCTTGGATTCTTCTGCTTCTATGATTCTCCTCACAGACTCCTGCATCAGCACAACCTACAGAAGGAGCCGAGGGAGAGAGGAGGAGGGGGAGAACGAAATAGAATCGGATAGGAGAGAGGTTTTCAGACGAGATGAGGAGAGCTGAACCACGAAACAATGATCAATGATCCCACACACAATGAGCGACTGTGTGTTTGCATGCAAGCACTCACAGCAGACTCTGCCTCCTGCTTCTTCTTGGCGATGTCTGTGGCTGAGCTCTTCCTCTGCAGCTCTAGATCTCTAAGAAGCACACAGACAGACAAAGCAGACATCAACAATCGCCCACTGGGTTTCACTGTGGAGACTCTCTACGATGACAGCGTAAGCGTCAAAGAAAACCCTCTAGTATTAACAGCACCCACAACTGAAATGCTGCATTTGTCTGCAGTTCATCTTGAATTCATTATCAGATGAAGGACAATCTAATCTTTTGATCATACAGTACATACAAAAATGTTGCAAAAAACACAGCTGTTAAGAAGAACCTAAACAGTGGGATTTAGTAACTGATAAGAATCCGGACCAAACAGTGATGGATTTTTAACATGACTGAAAACAAGCCTAGCACTAAGATTTTCTACTATTGAGTCCAAGTAAGATTGTTGCTGAGTGTCAGTTTTGAATGGGAAGTTATGAAGGCAGGAGATGTACTGACTGCTCTTTCTGTTGTTGTGTATATGGGATGATGACCAGTCTGTGGATGGCCAGGTAGACCAGCAGGGGTCCCACGGTGGCATAGAAGACAGCACTGGGGAGCAGCTGGTCTGTCAGGTGGACTGGAAACAGGTACGTCTGACTGGCACGTGCCAACCTGCATGGAGACACCAGCCCAAACACACACACACACACACACACACACACACATTAGATAACCCTGCAGTCATACAGGGACCCACAGAAGAATGAGATCATATTTTGGGGTTTGGCCAGCGTACTTGATCTTCAGTGTGACTCCCTGAGGGACGCCGATGCTGACAGTGGCTGACAGGACACTGTGTCGGCTGATCTTCCGCTCTGCTCCATATTCCACCACAGTGCCAAACCAGCCTGTCCTGGAGAGGGAGGGACACAGACATGAACAGACACCATGAAAAGATGGAGGTAGGCAGCTACTGAAAACAATAACATGGGCAGAAGTAAAAGACAGGGTAAACAGTACAATTGTATCTATTATCTATACCAAATTCATTTATAAACACTGAAGTGCAGTCTGCAATTTAATGAAACTACTCTTTTCCTGCTCACATATTTAAATGGTTTATACAGTCTTATTTCTTTCTGTGAAATTATTTGCTTGCCATGTTTTGCTTGAGCACGATAAAAACAATGATAATGTTTTTGATCTTGAAATAAAGGTGTTTATGTATTTATTTATTTTGTGATGACAAAATGGCCTGTTGTTGTATTGCGTTCACTAAATATTTGTTTCCTTGTCATGACAAAAGTATTTTTGAGTGTGACCACAAATTCAGTTTCTGTGATATGAAATCATGAATCAAGCTGTTCACTTGTGATCAAGACAGCATTATTTCATGGTGTCGAGATACCAGAAAAAGAGAAAGAAACAGTGTTATATTCAAGTCATAAAACAGTTTCCTTGCTATTACAGTCAAGTGAAGGTACATTTAAAAAAATACACACACATTTCTTCTCTGGACTTACATATGAGATGTCCCATTGGCTATTTAAAACCAACAGGATATCTTTTTTTCTTGCTTGCTTGGTTTAAAGAAAAAAGGGTGCTTCAGTCCTTTAAGATAGCGTTGGCAGTCAGACTTACTTGACAGAGCCTTTAACTTTGGTCTGGTCCTCATCTTGGAACTTGAACTGGTAGCTCATCATTAGGTAGGAGTGAGGCACACCCAGCTGGAAGGGGTGGGGTTGGGAGTAAGAAAATAGAAAACCTCAATCAAACAGCTCTATTTCAGTTACAGTACAAACCATATTTACCATGAGGACAGAAAGTAACTGTGCCTAAATGCGTATATGTTTCGGCTTGCATGTGTGTACCTGCAGAGCTAGAGTGAAGTGGGTGCGCTTTGTGTCCCGCACCACGCTGGTGGTCATGGCGCTGTTGGGCCCCCAGCGCCACTGAAGATAACCCATAGTGTTCTGGTCCAAGTGGCGCGCTGTCATCAAAGAGCAGCTTGGGCGTAAACCACGAGGAGAAAACTGCAAACCGCACTGGGCTGTCAAGAAACTGCATAGAGAAATGACAGAAAGGAGATAAATGAGAGAGAATTAAAGGGAAGGAGAACTCTGTTCATATGTTAATAAAGTGTATATTATTGTTTTCTCATATCAGCGAGTTGGGCCTTACCACCGGGGAGTGAGATTGCGAAACACCTTCAACCCAACGAGAGGTCCCAGTATGTCTCCTGCCCCCAACTCCACCTGCACAGAAAGAAGTGATTACAGAGGAGCAAAAATGTGCCAAAATAACTCTAATCTGTATTATCCCCTCCTTACATTTAACACAAAGCATATGTAAAAGTCCCTCTTTAGGTGAATAGACTACATATGTTTATGCCTCTTCAAATAATGTGCTTCATACAGTTTGTTGCATATTGCATGTATGTGTGTATACCTCTCCCCAGCCTTTGGCTGACGTCACCCTGCGAACGGTCATGTTAATGTTGCCCCCTCCGTTCCCATTGTGTGTAGAGAGCGAGCCAGACAGCACTGCTGTGTCAGAGTTTGTTAAAGGAGCCTGAAGAAAGACAAACAAGAAACAGCCTGATAAAACAGACAATACTACACTACAGTGAAACCTAGTGAGGAAAGCAGGTGGGTTAACGACAAATACTTATGAGTGTTATACCTCTATGGACTGGGAAATGTGCATCTTGTTGATTTCGATATGAGGAAAGCCTCCTCCTGGCATCTCCTCAAAGTCCTCATCATAGCGGTCAAACAGGTCTGTTGCATCCACACCCACACTGATGGTGCCCTGAATAGTACAAGATTGACAGAATTCATTAAAAAAGACTAAATGTGGAAACTGTCCACATTCAAAATCTAACTGTGTTAAACAAAGTTTCTGATAATATCAACATATGAGCCCACACAGGAAATACAATGAAGGAAGTAAAATTGACAGAGGAATGTGATGCAGCTGTGACTGAGAAAACCTTGGGGTTAGTTCTTTGCTGCAGTCTCCTCTCTTCTCTTTCTCGCTGCAGCCTTTCATATTCCTCTCGAATTTCTGCTGGCGTTCTTTTTCTTTCCACCACCTACACAGCAATCATTACCATAATGGTTATGAAGATATGTTACTGCATACTGTACAACATATGATGCAGAAGCAAAAACACTCGACTGAGGGGCAAAGAGTTAGTGTTACAAAGAAAACATACCTCCCATCCTTCCACTTCCAGCCCTTTCTTTCCAAAGATGTCATAGATGGCTCTAGAGTGAGCATCACTCAACACTGAGGGGAGAGATTTTCTGTTTACATGGATTTGTTTTTCATGTTTTTGTCCTGTATTTTTTTTTATAGCTGCTTGTTTACAGTTTCAGTTCTACTTTCATAGACCTGCGAGCTTACTTACCTTCATACGCCTGGTGCACTTGGTTGAAAAGCTGTTCAGCTTGTCTTTTCAGCTCAGGGTCTCGATGTTTGTCAGGGTGATAGAGCATACACAGCCTCCGATATGACGCTTTTAGCTCATCTAGAGTAGCCTGTGAACAGAGAGAGGATAGGGCTCACTCTTGAGCTGGGCTGCATCCAATGAATATTTTAATCATGGATGAATCCCCCTAATAATTTTACTTGATTCATCTTTTAATTGTTTGGTCTGTTTAAAAAAAAAAAAAAAAAAAGAAGCCATGGTTCCAGAGCCCATGGTGAGGTTTTCAAATTGTTTATTTATGTCTGATCAGAAGTTCAGCACCCAAATAATTTTAATTTTCTATCACATTAAACAAACTAAATTAAAAATTCTTGACCTTTGAGAGATTTCTGCATTTCATTATTTACTGAAAAATAACGATGAAACGATTTATTGCTTTGATACATAAGCATTTTTGTATGTAAACATAAGCTGCGTGTGTTGCAGATGAATTTTCTGATGATGAACTGTTTCAGCTGTTTTGCTGACATAACATTGTTGCATTGAAGGATCTAATATACTTACCGCTTACATCAAACATGGAATTACAAGTGTAAAAACAATGTCATTTCTTGTTAGGCTATGGTGTCTGCCTCATTGACTAACTACTGTAACCTATCCAGTTAAATATCCAGGCATAAGCCCTGCTCAGGCCTCTCAGCTTTATGAGGACTGAGATTTGAGAAGGTGCAGACATGCTATTTCTGCCTTTACCCGCTTCAAAGTGCAAAGCCCGTCTGCATTAATGTAAAGTACATGCTAAAATGTCCTGCTTGTTCGTGTCTCTGCAACACCAGCCGGCCTCAGCGTGTACTCGGGAGGAGGATGCTGATGCAGAAGACCGTCATTGAACCGGGGGATGATGCACCGACTGTCGGCGGCTTCACAGGTCACTCTCTCATTAGCAATACATTCACAAGGTCACTGCACAACACCCTACGAACCGTACCTCTTTCCTGACGTTGAGTAGAGAGTAGTAGTCCTGGTTATTAGACTCAAAATCATCTTCTATGGACGCGGCCATGTTTTGCGTTTGGTCCTGTACTGCGGAAGCTCATTGGTCAGACAAACGGAGGAGCGGAAGTTGATCTGCTGCCCTCTGTTGGTCGTCTTTGAGTTTGAGCTCAGCGCGAAAAAACAGATTTGACGCCTCTAAAACGACAAAATAAATTCAACTGTAAGGTGTGTAATGTACTTTAGAGGTTATTGTATTTGTCAGTGTGTAAGAAAATCAGCGACTGTCCCTTCATTTCTTTTCTTTCTCGTTGAAAACAGTCGGTATGCTCCTATCTCATCTACCGATGACACTGATTCTCAATTTTGATTGGCTGAAAAAGCACCGGTCATTACGGTAATGAATTAGACCCAGGTAACATGCAGTGACTGAACAACTATCGGTCATTACGGTAATGAAGTAGCCCTAGGATGAATACCTTTCAAGTATAATCAATTAATTATAAAGAATATCATATCAAAATCCAAGTAATTTGTACAATTTTCTTTTAAAACTTATCTTACTCTTTTAAATAAACAGCTTTGTTGAAACAAGTATACAACAAGTTTACAGCACTTGTGTATACAACTTGAGTATAAAATCACAAACACACCAGGGGGACTAAAGGTTACAATTATAAAATTGTTTAATCAATATGTTGTAAAGCTTACAATAGTTACATGTTTTAACAGCTTTTTCGTTTGTACATTTAGATATTAAAGAAATGTTCTGTTTGATATGGACAGTCAGCTCTAAAAAGTTTGGCTTCTGCTTAAGAATTTGGATTTGTTAATATAAAATTTGGTCAAAAAAAGTACGCAAATGAATTGAGCTTCCTGTCATATTCAGTGAATCCAAACAATACATTTTTCCAAGGTAATGTAAAGTGAGGGTAGATATAATTTATCTTAGTTATTGTAGTTGTGGTGTGTTTGTCCAGTCACTGCATGTTAATCAATACCTGACAAAAGAAGTAGCTTTACACATACAGAAGTAAAAGTAGCAAAACCACAATGTAAACATACTCATTTAGCTTACAAGTAAAAGTTTTATTAAATCTTTTACATACTTAGGCCTAAAA
The DNA here is from genome assembly GCF_914725855.1 of Thunnus albacares. Classification (NCBI taxonomy): domain Eukaryota; kingdom Metazoa; phylum Chordata; class Actinopteri; order Scombriformes; family Scombridae; genus Thunnus; species Thunnus albacares. The sequence continues at coordinate 24,660,043 of NC_058109.1, read as the reverse complement.
GTACATACGTATTATCATCACAATGTACTTAAGTATAAAAAGGAAACATACTCATTATGTAGGATTCCCCCTCTGATATAGGCTATACCAATTGTAGAAAGGCTAAGCAGGCTATTTTTTACTGAAGTACTGTAGCCCACTTAATTACAATTTTGAGGTAGCAGATACTTGTACTTGACTTTATTTCCATGTTATGTCACTTTATTACAAATACAATGCTTCTCTAAAAGTTAAACCACAAAACAATATATAAAGTCATTTAAATTAGCTCCACTTTGACCAGCTACAATATTAAAATGCTGCTCACATATTTTGCATCTGTAATAATAATCCAGTAACAAGAATCCAATAATGAAAATGAATAAATGTATATAACACTGGCAGGAGTGGTTCTGCTGCATGGCTACATCTTCTATACTGTTCTTTTACTTTTGGTACTTTAAGTACATTCTGCTAATAACACTGTTACACTGAAGTCACATTTTGAATGCAGTAATGGAGTATTTTAAAATTATGCTAACTGCTAGTTTTACTGACTGCAAATAAATTTGAATGATAAAATTGCATTATCATACTGATTCATTAACATGTAAGTGGCATGTTAATATTTTAAATACTCAGTACTGCTGATAAAATACATAATTTTTATTATATGTTTTTGATGAAAATTGTAATTGGACAAGTTGGCCTAACAGGTACCTGTCAGATAAATTAATTGGAGTAAGTTAAAAAGTACAGTATTGTGTTGGTAACAACACTTACACAAGCACTGAATATTTGCTGTAGATATTACACCACTCTTAATTGGTTATTTGTCATAAATTAGATACCTGGAAATTGTACTTAAGTGCAGTTGGGTAAATGTACTTTCCACCACCAATACACCACTACTTTAAATCAAAGTATAGTTTAGTATCTTTGTTCATAGCATACAGTATGTAGTTTTTATTTTAAAAAAATAGTATCTGCCAACCTTTATGCTGTGCATATGACATGATAATTGAATTATCAATGTGCATGCAGCATAATTCCATCTATCGGACAAACACACACTGTTTTGAAGGTTTAAGTTAAACCGACCTCATTTTTGGCTACATCTTCTATACTGTATGTTCCTAATTGTCATTCACTCTGCTTCAACTGTGTGGATGCCAAGAACCTTGTGTGCCTCTGTACTCAGATGCTACGCAAAGCATACGTAGTTCAAGACGAGCCATTCAAAACCTCTGTTTTCGGTGAAGCATACCTATGGAGAGGATTGTCTCTGTCAAACACAAGGCTTTGGTGCAAAAGCGATATTCCACCCCGAGGCACAGAGTGACAGTGTGGATTTGAAAAAAGGAGAAAAAAAGGGTCTCGGTTAAGCCATGAAGGGAAGGGACTATTTAGTGGGGATGCCCTAAAACAGCAGAATTATAAATAGCCTATCAGAGAGAATAGCCTGTTGTCTGCACGTTATAAACTTTACTTCCCGTCGGGATATTATAGCAACGATACAACGACTTCCTGCTAGAGCCAAAAATAGGCAACAACAAGGGCAGGCGGGGAGGGGGTGGTGGTAGGGGGGATTGGGGGGGGGGGGTGAAACTTCAGTTCAATAACATGGCTCAAAGGATGCAGGTAGCGAGTGCGCACAGCCTGTGTAGGCGCGTGTGGAGCTGTCCTTTCAGCACCGCGAGCTTTCAGCACCACAGCGAGTGACAGCACCCGCCAGCCCACGCGCGTCTGAAAAGTCTCTTTCAGTCAGGCAGTTCTTTTTTTCCCATCCAAATTCAAGGGGAGCTCATCGTTTATGGCGAGACGCGACCTTACATCGCAGTTTTCTTCAACAGTCCGCTGGGTTTTTGCATGTGAAGAAATACACGACCTGTACGTTGTGTGTGTTTGTGTGTGTGCGTGCGTGCGTGTGTGTGTATGTGTGTGTGAGAAAGAGAAGAAGAAGATGATGATGATGATGATGATGCTGTGGGAGGCTGTCAAGGTGTCCTCGAATACAGACGTCGTTCAGTGACGTGAGAGAGAGAGAGAGAGAGAGAGAGAGAGAGAGAGAGAGAGAGAGAGAGAGAGAGAGGGAGGGAGGGAGAGAGAGAGAGAGAGCGTGAGAGAGAGGAAGAGTGCGCGTGAACGTCGGGGGGGTGGGTGGGGGGGGAGGCGGTGTCAACGGGAATAAACGGAGGGATGGAGAGTTCCGCGAGTCACCATCACGGATCCCCGCTGTCAATCATCACCATTTGAACCAATCGCCTCGGTGAACGCGGCAGGCTCGTCCCCCGCACCCCTTCTTCTTCTTCTTCTCAGCCCCGCCCCCCTCCTTGAGCTGTCCTCTCTGTCTGTGCACGCGCGTGGTCCCCCCCCCGCCTCCCCCCTCCCCATCACTACCACCTCCTCCACCACCACTAGGTCGAGTCGAGGAGGAGGAGGAGGAGGAGGAAGAGGAGGAGGAGGAGGAGGGATGAGGCGCGCGGCGGAGGGGAAATGGCTGCCGAAAACAAGCCGGAAGGTAAGAGAGAAATAACGGGGTTTTTTTTATTTGAGGTGGCAGAGTCCTGCTATTTAGGGTTCAGACGAGGCGATGCACGGACGGAGGCATAGAGGAGGAGAGAGATAACTGCGGGGCTTTCCCCTTTTCTTCCAGCCCGTCCGTCCCGAAAACACGGAGGCTGGTGCTGAAGCGGAGCACGGTTAACCGACAGCATATAAATAACGGAAGGAGAGTTGTCCTGTCGGTGGGCTCTGAGTGAGGGTAGTTTTTTACCGTCCGATGCGCGCCAGCGTTTCCCCCTGAGTAGCTGGGTTATGAGTGCTTTTTAAGCGGTTAGCATGAAAAGGGGAGATGGGGATGAGAGGATGAGAGTGGTTCACGCTGAAGGAATTCAGATGCTCCGTGTGTGTGTGTGTGTGTGTGTGTGTGTGTGTGTGTGTGTGTGTGTGTGTGTTTGTGTGTGCACGCGCTTGTGTTTATCTGTCTCTGTCTCTCCTAAACCATAAAATAAACCACTGGATTGTCTAGATTCCCCTTCCTGACAGGCACGCAACCTCCCAGACCAGCTGTGCATTCAGTCACAATCCAGTGTGTGTGTGTGCGTGTGTGTGTGTGTGCGTGTGTGTGTGTGTGTGTGTGTTTATGTTTGTGTTGATGTGTGGTTATGGTTGCTAAGGCAGTGAAAGTGAGAATCTGGCTGCATTTAGGTTGGAGATGAGGGGGGGTGGGGTGGGGGTGGAGTGTATGTGTGTCAGTTTTAGGTCACATCATGTATGAATCTAGTTAAAAAAATTTAAGCCCTCAACTAAACTCTTGAAGTCATTCTCATCACACACGGCCGCTATTTAATTCAGACTGTTATTCATTCATTCATGAATTATTTAAGGAATGACCAACATCACCATGGCAATATTATCTCTATCTCAACTCATGGGTTAATGAGATCTTTATTTTTTTCTTCGTGTGTTTGATTTGTTTATAAACACCTCCTGGTTGTTAATGTGTGTTATGTATCACTTTCGTTTTCTTGCCTCTTCAGAGTATTGGTATCACAGACGCCTATCAAGCTGATAAACATTATGGATGAGACATGGTTCCTCAGCAAATTAAGAGTTAAAATGACATACAGCACTGAAAATTTGCTGTTGACATCAGTATTATAATAAGACTATTCTTAATTGATTATTCTGATCCGTCCTCAACAAAATGATATTGAAAACGACAGGGGGATGGACTTTTAACGCTCTCCCCACTAGGGGAGACAGGATTTCTCTAAGGGCAAATTTTTGGAGAACTTGAACCACACAAGTTGGATCATACATTTATAAAATACATTTTCAGGACCACAGCACTTAAAGTCAGACACACATACGCGTGCAGACGAGCAGGCAAGCATGCAGTGTGTAGCCAGAGGCAGAGAGAAGGCCGTGGGTTGAGAGTCCCGTTGCGTGAAAAGACTAGAACTGTAGATGAGACAGAAGGCCCATGGGCAGATCAGTACCACATAAATATAAAACTACCCCCCTGCCCCAAACACGCAAACACACATTCACAGCATGAGGAGATTTTTTTGTCCATTGGCCCTCAGTGTTATGTGTAGAGAGGATGTAATAATTTACGAGCCTCAGCCAAGCTGAATGAAAGCCAAACGAATCGCGGCGACTGAGGCAGGAGACAGCCATCCACTCTTTCCATCCCCTGGCAGATGTGCGTGACTCTGATCAGCAGAGTACACCAGTGGGCATGAGAACAACATCCACCATATAGCCTGGAAGACCATCTCCCTCTGCACTGGTTGGTCTACTTTGTATCATAGCAACAGTGGTCAGGGAAACAGAGAAATGATGAGAGAGAAGAGAAACTAAAGCCGGGTACAAGTTAGTCACACACACGGAGGCAGTGTATCTACTGTGGCCAATCGATCAGGGGACACAATGGATGCAAGTTAGTGGATCAGAAAATGGATCAGCCCACATGCATATCACTTGGAGTTTTGTCTCTGGGCTTAAGAGGAGGAAGAATGAGGTGAGGTGTACAACTGCCAAGGAAACCAGAGTCTGGAGCGTCTGCTAAATATGTCTCTGTCTTTGTCTCTTTCCCCCTTCTCCTTTTTATCTCTTTGTAGGACTGAAGAAGATAAGAAATCCAGAGCGAATGGTCAGGATTGCTGTTGGTTACACAGGACACACCCCTCCCAAGAGTGACGACACTGACGCCAACAGTAAGAGCCACACAAATGCTTCTCACACTGTTTGTGCGTGCATGTGCGCATTGTGTGTGTGTGTGTGTGTGCTTGTGTGTGTGCGTGCGTGCATGAGGGTGTTTAAGTGTGGCGCGCACATTTTGTCTGTAGCACAGGGTGACTCTGGGAGCAAGTATAAAAGCCTTCTGGCAGAATGATGTGATGCGGGAACTGAGGTCTCCTTCTCATCTGCTCTGTTACAGATCACACTTACACATACGTACACACGCAACACACACACACAAAACAAACACACACTCTATCTCTGTATCTCTCTGCTGAGACGTCATTCCAATTCAGCTCTGTAACACATCATGTTTATTCATGCATGCCGGTACAGTATTAGCACACACACACACACACACACACACACACACACACACACTCAACTGCACATAGCCATAGAAAGTCACAGAGAAGGCAGCGCTTATTTTGGCTATCAGTAGTTTATTGTCATACCTAATCTGTACACATGGCATTATGTATCTCTAATCCTCAATGGGCCTGGTTAAACTAGAAGTGAGATGGAGTGTGTAATCTGGGGTCGTCGCACGGTTATGTATTTGTGTGAGTGTGTGCCAGGCTGTGTGTGGATCGCCGTGGTGTGTTAGAGGGACTATAAAGACAATGATTGCTTTGATTGGTTATTGATTTCAGAGGACATGACGCAGATGCATGTGTGTGCCCCTCTGCCTCTGTGTGTGTGTGTGTGTGTGTGTGTTAGGTGGACACTTTGGAGGAAAATAAACAGATGTGAGGAGGAGCAGACAGACAGGGTGCTTTGTGAGGTTGTGGTGGGGGTTATGGGTATGGGAGGGGGGAGGTATGTTGAAACGCCCCCCCCAACCACAACACACACGCACATACACACCCCCGCCGCATCCCCTTTTTCATCTCAAAATGGCCCCATAGTTGCACCAGACCCCTCTTAGTTTGTCAAAAGGGGAGAGAGGAAACAAGACAGTCACAAATAAAGACTTAGGAAATCTGAAAAGCAGAGTAGAATAGAATAGAACAGAGAGTTCTGTTTGGGATGGCTGTTTAATATGAGCTGAGACTTCCCGGGCCTATCCCTGTCTCCTATCTGTTCTCACGTCCCAGCTGGAGGATTACTGGAGGAAAAGTTTATCAGCAGAATGATAAAATTAGCATGCACGCCCATCTCTCTATCCCTCCCCCCCTCCTCCCCTCCGCCCCCTGCTCTCCCTCTTTCTCTAGTCTCTCCCTCCCTCCTCCTGCACTCTCGCTCATCCCGTGCTATGCTCACCCCTTTCTTCTCCCTGCCCTGGCTCTTCTCCCTCCTGCCCTCCCACCCTCCTCCCTCCCTCCCTCCCTCCCTCCCTCTCTTCCCTCCCTCCCTCCCTCTATCTAGCTGCTGTGCAATGAGCCTTTCTTTCTGTCACATTAATTTCATCCCGAAAAGGGGGGAAAATGTGAAAATTTCCCCTGACGCCTCCTAATATCAGTAGGGGGAAGAGTTAAGAGTTGCATTTGGAGCGTTTTTCTTTCTCTTTACTGAGGAGAGTTTTATAATTAACTGACAGCCATCTCACAAGGGCATTGGCTTGTTTCTGTGTTAAATATGGAGATGACAGTTTTATGAGGTAAAATATTCATCAGTCGCAGGCCGCTCTTCTCTGTGATTCCAGTCTAAATTATGGCATTTGATAGGCTACTAAAGCAATGTTTCACTTTGGTCGAACATTTTCACTTTTTAGCACGCATACCTCTGTATGACTTAATGAGCCATCAGTTTCACATTAGCATTCAAGCTTTGTCACTTTGGATTCTTTTTACTAGATTTGAAAGTGAGTGAGTGATCCATGTACAGTTATTGTGGCTCACTGCTTAAGGACTTACATGAAGCGATGCAGGAATTGAAATTATTTTATTATTTAAAATACAAATATAAATGTGAATCACGCTGTATTTCTATATTTAGATGTTTTTTCCCCTGTCTCCCAGGATGGTTCATTTTCCTGGGTAGCCAGAAACTAAAGAGAAGTTTTTGCCCCGTGTCACACCACAATACAGCTCCACTGAGAGTCATTTTGAACAGATGGAAAAGAGGATTGTGACAGCACACAGGCTGAATTTTTTAAAACAGAGATGCATTTTCTGTTTCGGGGTTGTTAGAAATACAAGATACAACTCTTTGGGTTGTAAAAGCTCACAAGCATTCAACAAATCTGCAAAGTTGGTCCTCCATTCCTCGTCAGCAGGGAGAATAAATGAGAGAATAGGTTAAGATGATGTTCATGTCCATGAAGGTGTGCTTTGAAAGGGATTTCAGTACCAAGGTCACTGGTTTAAAAAAAAAAAAAAAAAGAGTCACTCTGGGACAAATACTGTGATGTGTGTTCTTTGATCGCCGAGCACTGTGAGCATATGTGTGTGTGTGTGTGTGTGTGTGTGTGTGTGCGCGTCTGTTTGCATGTATGAGCGTGCATGCGTGTGGGTGCGGGTGTTTGCGTGTGTGCCGACGCATGTGCAACGGGCTTGTTTGATGTGGTGGTTCTGGTACATTTCAAAGGCGAGGCTCTGATGAGAATTCTTCAGAACAGCAGGGGGAGGGGAGGGGGTTATAGCCAGGAGGGGTGGGGTTTAAACGCTGATTGGCATTCATAGCAGAGACGCTGGAGTGCTGCTAAAAAAGAAATTAGGCTTTAACTAAGCTGCACCATTCAGCTGTTTAACTAAGCTGCTGCACCGTTCAGCTGTTTGAAATTCTGTCTTCTCAGGCCTTCTATTAATAAATGCATAATTGATTAGGGGGAGCATACGTGCCTGAACACACTTCCTACTGACACAAACACACACATGCTCAGACACCTACATACTCACATGAGCACACACACACATAGACCCCACTCCCGTCCTGCTACAGTACTTTTCTCTCATCTTGTATTTGTGTTACCTTGTTCCATCTCTTGTCCTTGCAAAAGTCTCACTTTCTAATTCTTCTCTCTCTCTCTCTCGGAAGTTTCTTTTTTTTTTTCTTCATTAACTGTCTCTAGCTCGTTGTCTCCCTGCCTCTCTCCGTCTCCCGCTCTGACCCTCCCACCCCACCTATTGCTCTTTTTCTCTCGCTCTGTCGTCTGCCCTCAGGTAGAGTATAATTCCTATCTTCCCAGGGGAGTCATGAATGGACGCCCTCTACTCAAATGCTTATCAATAACCTTTGAGTGCTTGCTCTCTTTGACTTCTGAGCAGCACACCCGTTGGGCACGCACTCACAAACAGGCACACACACACGCACACACACACACACACCAGGGGCTCTATCTTTGTGTGGACGCTTTGCGCCGGGGAAATGGTATTTTCCTGAGGCGCAGTGGGATTTTTTTCCCCTCACCTGCGTCTATTCAGTATTTTGGTGATTCTCCATGCGCCGCAGTGAGAGAAGAGGCACAGAGGGGGCAAAGCCACCATGTTTTGGTTGTGGTGCACTCTTATTGATCTCTACAAAAGTACAAAAACCCCTATTATTCATGTTTTGCTTGTCTGTTTCACTTTTGATATATATTCTTCTGCCAGTAGCCCATATTACAACGATTTTTCAAATTTAAGGCTGGCAACATTCCCTATTTTTGTTATTATCAATATATCCCACGAGAAGACCAAAACCAACAATGTGTTAGACTCTCTCTCAATACTTTCTGACTTTACTGCCCTGTCTTTGACACTCATCTACAATCCATTGGTTCCTATTGAAGATGTAAATCCAAGTCATACAATAAATATATATCGGTTTAAAAAAAGAGAAAGTAAATTCCTAAAACAAGCAAATGTTATTCAAACAGAAACAAAAGTACATATAACTATTTTTAGCCACAGATTTGATGTGTAGGTGAGTCATTTACAACAGCAGGATGGTGCATATGGGATCAACTCAAAATAATTTACAGCGCCCATGTTCACTTTAATGAAGAAACATGTCACCAAGTGCAGTAATGTGTGTTCATAGTTTTTGACAGCAAGTAGAGGTCAAGGCGTAGCTACGGCGATGGAACCCTATAACGCTTAACTGTTATACAGCTTAAGCTATATCAGGCTTTGGCAATACATGCAATACTTGTAAGTAGCGTCATTTCATTGCTGGCTCTGTTCTTTTTATGGGATTTGTTGATAAGGCAATAATACCAAGAAGGTGAGGGCTAACTGATTTTTTACAGTTACCTCACCTGTGTGTTGGTGTGTGAATCATTCCAAATAAAACTGTTCATCATTACACACCGAAAACATGGTGCTCTAAGGATTTTCAATATGTCCAGAAACATGAATTCAACTTCAAATTAAATATCATCTGCTTGTTGCGGCATTTCAGCTGCTGTAAATTTGTGACCCTCCAGCCCCTAAACAAGAGTGTTCGTTTCCTCTCTGGAGGAGTTAGTCTGGAGTCTCTGCTCCATTACTAAACTGTCTGTATAACACTGTGGGGAGAGCATTGCTTTTAAAGGGGATAAGAGATGCCCATGTGATTGACTACAATCGCTACCAACCCCAAATGCACAGATAATGTATGATAATGGATTCTAACTAATCCAAATCTGTTTCTTTGTGGGCCTCAGGTGTGCTGTGCACCTCCACCTACTGTTCAAAATTAAGTCTGCTGCCACTCCCTCTGTGCACTTAACTGTTCTTTGTACCATGCACCTTGATTGATAAAATTAGCAACCATACAGTTGTCTACCTCACTCCATGTCACCCATAAATTAAAAACATATAATAAGATGGGTTTACATTAAGATGCCCTGGAAATATTTGATTTAGTTGGTGTGCAATGTGATTGTTTTCTCTTGTTTCTTTAATTAGGTTTAACATGCTTACTGGGACATAAAAGATATCAGCCACAGACATCTTTTTTCACTAATTTGCCAACAATTATTTGCTGTATTTCTGATCAATCTAAAATAACCAGAAAATTATCAAAGATCATTTTCTTTTAACAAAATGATTAAAGCCTCTGATGTCCTTCAGAAGCCTTAACAAATTCACATGCTTGAAGGACCATTTTGCCTCTGGGTAGCCAGGGGGCGTGCTCTAGGTGCCTCTCAAAAACAAAACTTTCTTGTTCACTTTGCTTGTACTGCAAACTACCTAAGTTTCCAACAACTAAAATGGCATCACAAAATATGAGTGCAGAGGATGTTATGGAGGAGGATACATTTTACAGTGTTTTGGCTGACTCGGATATTCAGCCGTATTTATTCGAGCCAGAGTATACGGCCGAAGGAATGCAGCGTAGAGAAGCCGAGGCTGCGGCTGCATTTGGGGGTTGGGCATCAGAAGCTCGTGCACAATGCATCCTGATACATATAGGCACTCCGCGAGCAGGAAAACTCAGCTTTCTCAGTCAATATAGTGCACGCTGAGCAATTTATTGCTTCAAATTGACTCCATTTACCATCAAAACTGATTGGATAGCCACATAAAACGTGGCAAAATTTCCCTTTAAGGTCACATCAAGTCATTAAAATGCTACTCAATAAAAGCTTGCTATTATTTTATTCAGCCAGATCCCAGAGATGCTGCGTTTTGGTATTCTCCTCTCACTATGTCTCTGTGTCTGATGAGAAATTTCTCTCTTCTTCTTACTCATCCCTCATTTATCTTCCTTTATCTTCACCCCCTCCCCTTCTGCTACAGATGAGCCGGGCCAGCTGAAGATCTACCTTCCTAAGAAGCTGCTGGAGTGTCTACCCAAATGTTCCTCTCTGCCCAAGGAGCGCCATCGCTGGAACACCAACGAGGTGAGACACACTCAAAATATGCGTGACAGTGAGATGAACTCAGTTTTGGGGTTTTTTTGTTTTGTTTTTTTTTTTGTTGTTTTTTTTTGCTGGTGACTCATCTCCAGCTAATGTCACATTGAGTGATGAAGAGGAGGTAAATAAAGACAAGGGCATCCTTTCATTATGGGACCCTAAAACAGTGACACGAGGAAATAAAAAAACAACGTGAGCTCACAGCCAAAATCCCACCGACAGTACCTTCCATTTGGCACATTGCTGTCTATTTCACTTTGTAATCCAAACAAACTCTGGTTTACGGCGTAGGAAACAGGGACTCCTGGGTCTGAAACTATAGGGCTTAGAGGCTAAGAAACAAGAAATAAGACAACAGATTGAATGTCTCCACTGCTGGGTGTTTCTGGGTCCAAAAAAGCCTATGGTCAGTATGATAAAGATTGTTTTCTGAACCTCACATTGTTGCTATGCAACCATAGAAAGCTGTTAAATGTGAGGCACATTTCTGCTCAAAGTTGCTTTTTTCCGGTGTGTCTTGTGTTATGTGTGAAAATGATGCTTTTGTTACAGTGTGTAAAGTTGTCCGCCAAAAAATAAAAAATAGGAAGGAAAATGAAAAGCCGTCTGTGAGGTATAAACAACAAAAGCAATGACCATGCACTCAGAGGATTTGATCATAAAAACGAGTTAAAGGGAAAGTAATGTTAAGGTCTTTTTTCCACTTCACTTTACTCAATGTTAACCACACTTTAGAACTGAACTTTTGGTATGCTTTGACTATTCACCCAAATACATGGCTACCCCCCATTAATATAGGGCTACGTTTGCCCTGCTCTGGGCCAAAATTAGCATCATATTTATAGCATGAACAATAGAGAACTCCAATTCTGCTGCTGGCTAAGTGGTACAGTGTAAAATGGGGACAAATTAGGTTCGGACAACTCTTTACTCAAGGCCAAAGAAAAACCTGAGCTAAACATTTGGGGTGTGAAAAGCTTTTCAGAGTTGCATGTTGTTCCAGACTTAAGCTGTTAGCTCAGGGAAGTGTTTGATGGGTGGAAATGGATGCAGGCATTTATCGTCAATAGCTCCTTGTTTATGCATTGCACAGCTCTCCACTGGTGGTTTGCTCCATCCATTGTGATGTGGTTGGCCTCTGCTGAGACATTTTCTCCATGTGCAGGCTGTGCACTCCATTATGGATGTGTGTTTGTGTGTTTGTGTTATTGATTACCAAGTCCAGCATTATTATGCAATGCAAAGCTGATTTGGCCTGTGGTTTTTCTCTCAGGAAAGTCATTACATTTTTCATGCAATCCATCTCAATGAAGGTCATACTGGGAGTTAAGCACAGCGCCTACTGAACAGTGTGCTCACATGAATAGGCAGTGTGTGTGCATGCATGTGTGTGTGTGTGTGGTTCAGAACAACGTGACCGCTGCTGCCGGTTAGGGACTTCCACACATCAGCCTAAGCAAGAGCAATTGTACACAAGGCGCAGGGACTAGACCAGAGCACCTTGTTGCTGCCCCCCCCCCCCACCCCCCCACCTTTTCTCCCACTTTCTCTATATCAGTCTCCGTTCCAACTTACCATCTAGTCCTCTGTATCTTTATCTTTCATTGCCTCTCCCCCCCCTCCTCCCTCTCTCGCTCTCTCTCCATTGCTCTCTTTCTGATGAGGAGGTACAGGCTCAGTTCAGGGGGAGGTTGGGTGTCCCTCAGCGAATTCCTTCAAAGCTCCTCTTCCACCCAGGCATAAAGTTTCCTGCATACTTAAACACTCCATTGTGTCTGCCGCTCCTCTCGCTTCGTGCTTTTGTAGGGGGGGAGCTTTGTGTATGCTTGCTTGTGCGTCTACCGCATGTATGTATTTCATTCTGTTTATGTGTTTGTACATATGTGGGTGAGCTTGTCTGTTAGAGATACGCACAGCTCTCGATTATTGTGGTCGATTATTTCGTAGCAGCTGCGACAAAATAATAGATTTTTTTCTGTGAGAAGTACAGTAGTTTTCATCAGCAACATATTGAAAACTGAAATCATCGTTGGTCATCGAATTTTAGACACATGTATGCTTTACATGTCCTCTGTAGATTGTAGGGTAATGCACTAATACAATTTTACATGTACATATTGACATATTTCCTGACCAATCAGCTGTCAAATCAGCTGTCAGATTTGAAGCTTTCAATTTCTTTATTCAGTCACATCCCTACTATATGTGTGTGTGTGTGTGTGTGTGTGTGTGTGTGTGTTTGTTTGTTAGCTGGAAATATAATCCTTTTCTGGTCTGGATGCTGCTCATAAAGTGTGGTGATGTGTTATGTGTCGACAAATAGTGTTTTTAAAAGGCCCGGTAATTATTTGGTGTGTAGACACACTTGTATATGTGTGTGTGTGTTTGGGTGTGCATGTTTGTTTTTGTGTGTTACATCTCTATCAAAAGAATTGGTTTTGTGTTTGTCACTGTATGGGTGGTGGGTTTCTGCATGCTGTTTATACATGTCTGCATGTAGAATTAGGATTATCCTTAGTGTGTGAGTGTGTGGGTGTGTGTGTTTCTTTGTGAATAAGAAGAGGAGAGTGTGATAGATAAAGAGATTTCCAGCTCTGATTAAGTCAGAACCAATTCTAACAAGTCCTCATCTGATATGTCCTTACTCTCACCTTTTTTCTTGGCGTGCGTATGTCTCTGTAAGTGTGTGCGGGTATCTCCGTGTGTCTGCGTTTGTTTTCTCGCACACGTGCATGATAGCATAAGATCCTATGATCTCTGTTTTGTCACGCATGGCTCCCCACGACACCTTAGCCCCCCACGAGCACTGAGCTGTAACCCTATACATTTTTACCCCGTCCACTCCTCCTCCTCCTCCTCCTCCTCCTCTCCGTCCTTTCCGCTCTTCTTTTCCTTCCCTTCCCCTCTCTTCCTCCCTTTCTCTCTCTTTTGTGTATCTACTGATGTGTGAAATTATTCTGGGATGGAGGGATGGATTCCTCCCCGAAGGGCTGAACGGAGTCGTGAGCCTTTTGTTCAATAATAGATTGGGGGTGTATGTGTATCTGTCCGTGGTAATAGACTATAGACTAGTTTTAGATAACAAACCACACTCAGGTGGACAGATGATGGTAGAGCCTGTTTTATCCCTCCCTCGGGAGTGACTTGTTGTTTGGTTTCAGCAAATTCTTTGGAGCACCAGAATAACTTTTTTTACCATAGACAAAGACAAACTTTATAGTTAGGTCCTGGGACTCAAGCTTATGAAAAGATATGATTACTCTTTTGGGGACCCTTGACTTCCTGACTCATATTTTAAGAGGCAAGACTGAGTTGAATAACGAGTAAAATTCCCTTCCAAAAGCTTAAATTCCAACACACACATGCTATGTCTGCGCGCCATTGAGTGATCTAATGTGCATTTTAAAAGCTTCTGTCAAACGGGTTGGTACAGACTTCAGTACATCACACAGACAACAGCCGTCTGTGCCACAATGCTTCTGCATGCGAGTCTGCTCCACATGTCACTCAACTGTACAAAAAAAAAAAAAAAAAAAAGAGCGAGGTGTAAGAAGAAGGCATTATTTTGGTATTAATGATATGAAATAACATGATATGAAACATGCAGTGTTTTATTGTAGACCTCTGCTCTTATGAAGCCGTGATTTATTGGTAGGTGTATGTTGTGAAGGCAGCTAGTTGACAGTTCACGCACGCTCATGTCTGGCTGTGCCGCTGCATGACACTAACATGATAGCTTGAATGAGAAGCAGATCAAAAAGCATATACATTTTAGACCACTGCCCCATCTGCCTTGTGTGGATGTGTGTGTGTGTGTGCATCAAGGGGAGGTGTTGCCGTGGCAACAGATTGGATGTGTCTCTTTGTGTGCGTGCGTGTGTGTGTATTTGTGCTAATGGTTTGATCGATGTTGCAAGTGTGACACAAACGGCGTTCATGATTGTGCAGTACATCGAAGGTGATAAGAGAGAGGTGAAATTGTCAATTCGTCTGCTCGCGATGCCAAACGTGTACGACAGAAAAAAAAAAGAAAAAACAATTGGTGAAGGACAAAAGCTCTAAATCTCAGGTAGAAATGTCAGGAACCCATTCACACTCACCTGTGCGTGCTGCGGCTTCTCAGCTTGTGTACGCTTCAGTTTCTAGCCCAAACAAAGCTTTGTGTGCATGTGCTTGTGTCTATGAGTGTGTGTGTGCATGTTTAATTTATTATTCATGTCATTACGGTTGTTTGTGAGCCATTAAATAGATACATTGAATTAAATATGCATGAATTGTATTCCTACATTTCTGTAGAGATATTTGCCTTTTTTCCCCCCGTAGGTAAAACATGACGCAGGAAAAAGTTACACAGGAGGGATGACGTTAAATGTCAGACTATGTGGAAAAAATACTATGGATCCATTATGGTAAGAACGATACAGTTAGCTGACAGCCATTTTCAGGCCTCCATGTTCCATTTATACTGTGGTGAAGGGTGCCCTTGATTTATGACTTTGATGTGTGAATTGCTAATGTCCAGCTCATGCTGGTGCGGGGCCGGGAGAGGCTGACACTCTCCATTTTGTCGGCTGTGTCAGAACAAAGACAAAAGTAGCGTGCCTTTGGAAACTTACCGAAAGTTTCGGTTTTTTAAATGAAATGGGTGTGCCGTTCATGCATTTGTTAGATAACATGTTCGTGAGAGACTTAGAGTGTATCCATGTCAGTGTGTGTGTGTCCCAGAGCCTGCCTATGGCTGTAACCTCTCCAGTTGACATTGAGCTCTGTGCTGTTGCCGTTTACCAGAGTAAAGCATGGTTTAATGAGGGGGCAAAGAAGCCAACACACACACACACACACTCACACATGCATGCACACATGTATACACAAACACACACACACACACACACATACACCACACACGCACACACAATACCAGAGGGGTGTTTCACAGCTCCTTGTGTTTGATTCCTATTCTTTTATTTTTAATCATTCCTCTGTCTTTTGGGTTGAGAAATATTTTATGTTTGGAGAGCGCCAAGTTATAATCACTAATTAGTCCTCCAGGCTATCTCTCTCCCTCCCGCTCTCTTTTTCTCCTCCTCTTTGTCTATCTCTCCATCTCTCTCTGAGCCAAGCATAGCCCAATTAACACCCAACGTCATTTTGTGTCTGTTGTGACTTCCATTTTCACTCGAACTCCAGACATCCATACTGTCCTGCTGGCCAGACCGACAATATGAACTAAATGTGCAGCAATGCAAATAATCAATTAGATTCATTCTATTCATAAATGTAATTTCCTTGCTGATACATGTAATTAACATACAAGCTTTTCATTTGCAAATGGGACTGCACACGGTATATTGGACATATTGGATCTATGTGCATAGACGCTTCATTGATTGTTTGGATCAGTATTTCAGTGACTTTCAGTCAAGTTATTTCCGCACACACAAGTTCACAAAGAGATGGGATTAACCAGGTTTTTCAAGTCTGGTCTGGGAAAGCCAGGTGTCTGAGGTAGGAGTTAGTGTTGTCTCTCCTCTCTCTCGTCTCCTCTCCTCTCCTCTCCTCTCCTCTCCTCTCCTCTCCTCTCCTCTCCTCTGTCCTCCTCCTCCTCCCCAACTGGAAGCTCCACATTTTCCTCCTGTTCTATTTTCTCCATGTCGCACAGACCCACTATTTATCTTGCCCACTATAATTTGACACAAAATATTGTTAACTGGAGACACAGAAATATATTAAACAGTGGGAATGTGTGACTGTGAGTGTGGGGGTGTTGTGTATATGTCGGTGCTCGTTTGTGTGCGCCTGCATGTGTGTGAGTGAGTGTGTTCCTGTTAGATTCCAAGC
This sequence comes from Thunnus albacares, assembly GCF_914725855.1. Taxonomy (NCBI): domain Eukaryota; kingdom Metazoa; phylum Chordata; class Actinopteri; order Scombriformes; family Scombridae; genus Thunnus; species Thunnus albacares. The sequence continues at coordinate 24,643,713 of NC_058109.1, read as the reverse complement.
AAAGTGAATGACCAGCAGTGTCTGCTGTAATAAGAAGCCAGGCTGCGCAGTAGATACAATACTTTTTGTATCTTTAAATGTCCCCACATAGAACCGCTGTAATATCTGAGTCCTGTGTAAATTAGATTTAATTCATCGGAGACAGATAAAGCATTAAAATGTGTATGTGTGTGCATGTGAGCGCACACACACAGATGGTCCTTGTATTCCCATTTCAAGTACTTGCACTATATGTGTAGAGCTATGTCTAGATAACTTCATAACTTTATTTAACTTTGATAACTTTCTGCTCATCAGACTTTGTAAGAGCTATTGGAGTCAAGTGTATTTCTACAGCAGCACAAGGCAATTTTGCATGTTTACATCCCCAAATGGCAACAAGATGTCAACAAAACATTACAATGTAAATCAAGCACCACAGGTGCTGGAACCCTATTGATTTTGATGAGGTTTTTCTTTAGCGTCTTAGTTTTCTGACTTAATAATATCTGGAGCTTAGAGACTTATAAAGGAATATGCCTAGTTCAGATTTTTTGTCAATATATATTTTGTACTCTCTGCTTATGTTTTACGAAGGTAGGTTTCAGTCAACCATTTTTTCATATTCCACAGGCAGTTCTAGTTTGTCATATTGGGTTTTATGCAAATTATGGCGCACAAGTTCAGCAGTACTTGCCAAGAAAAAAACATCTGTAAATTCCGCTCTGACTACTTGTGTAATTGTTTAATCCAAGTCTTGGTATATATTTGTGTGGTCTGCAGGTCCAAAACACAGGCAGCACTACCCTGATGACCAGTTTTTATTCATGCTCATTTGCTGTTGCTCACTCTGCGGCCGTTTACAGACTCACCATTATTAAACAATATTTTACTGTAAATTCATATGATAAGTATACACTGAGTACATCTGCGGACACCTGAGACTTCACTTGCATGAGCTCCACATGAGTCATTTCAGAGGTTTTTACAGACAATTGATACTGCTTTATTATTGTGTAAGGATTATTGCGTTGTCCACTAGCAATAATGGGCTGGAGCTGTGCATCTAGTGTGGAAATAAAGGATAGATGAATGTGAAACTGTAGCCTACCCTGTGCTCAAAATCTACCCACTGCACAACAGTATGTGCAGTACCAGTCAAAGGTTTGGACACACCCTCCTACTTGAATGAGAAAGTGTGTCCAAACTTTTGACTGGTACTCTATCTCCCATATTTGGTGTTAATATTTGAAATCTACCAATCTGTAAAAATATATCAGTCAGACAATTGTACTATACTTAAAGTTCTAACATATTGATCAAAAACTTCTGAAATGTAGCTCTCAAAGAATTTTAACGTAACATGAATTCAGTGTGCGTTTCACTGGCTTCATTTCTGCATTGGTAGTATTCATCTGTTTTCCATTTTATGTATTTTTTTCTGCTGTTGTTAGCACAATGTTGATCCAGTCTTTACAGCATTTTGCACTCTGCATATTTTGACAGATTATGGTTATGGCACTATTATTCCTAGTGTGTCATAATATTTGAAGCTGAGCTCCATTCAAATATTTGGGATGTTCTCCAGTGTGCACACACTTGTGTTGTCCATGCAAAGTTGCCTCTGTACATTTTACAGACATCATTATTAACTGCCTACCTCATGCTTAATCCAGACATGTAAACATTTGTAAAGGACACAAAAAAAAAACCGAAACTGGCAGAGAATATGTGAAAAGTCAAACAACACTAAAGTAATCATACTTCACAGAAACAAACAGTCTGCATCAGACGACATTTGTTAGTGTACTGTTAAGTTGTGGTGAGGTCAAACTGTCAGTTTTGTTTACTGTGATATCACATAGATCTGAGTGTATTGTCCTCATGAGCTTCAACCCACTAATGGCCACTTGCAGGCTGCAGCTCTATTTTTAATTAAAACTGGTAAGATTATGTGGCTGTTTAATTGCATTGTCAGTGCAAAATCAATGTTATTTATTTCTTAGCAAAAAATACAACATAATAAAACATTTCAAGTTGCTGTGGTGTTTCAGAACACTTTAATTGCTTTTTACTCGTTATCAATTTGCTCTCTGGACATTTGATTTGATAACAGAGATGTGTATTGCGGAATAGTTTATGAATATTTAGTAGAAATGTGAATTATCAACCACAGAGTATGAACATAAGTATTTAGCATTCACTGGTAGCATTTCTCAAGGTAAGTCTGTTAATGTCTGTGTTTCTTTGTTAATGAGTTGAGAAGTCACATTATCGTGGAGATCTCCTGCCGTACTTACTGCACACCAAACAGTGTTCATCAACAGGTTTTTGACCTCATGGAGTTTTGTTTTGGTAAACTCTTCAGAATCACAATTTAAGACTTTAACATTGGAGGCAACCTTGTGTGTACACAATGTTTTTATACATGAATGTATGTATGTTCGATGTTTCTCAAAAAGATCAGATAATAATAAAAAAAAGGCATGAATTTCCGATTACTAAAAGTACATCTCATCTCTCCTGGAAATGTTAAAAGGTTTACTGGGGAAAAAAATGAGCTCAGTTGTGTTCTACCCTCATACAATGATGCAGGTCAAATGTGATGGCATGTATGAAAGCTTTACCCAACATAAGTTTTGCCTGTTTTTCTGATGCTATAATCTTACTCAGTTGTATCTCTTGTGCCTCACAGATCTCAGTTTATTACAGGAGCTAAGCCAAACGGGTAATTTAGCTGGCTTCTACATTGTATCCACAATAAAACACAGTGAGTGCACGGTGAATCTCATGGTGCTGTGACTAGCATTTTCCACTAACATTATCCTGGAAATGTACACATTCACAAGATTTACCTTGGGAGGTGTATACATTTACTTGTAAATATACATCACTTCCCACATTTACCGTATTAGACTTAGGGTGAGATACTGTGTGTGTGTGTGTGTGTGTGTGTGCAGTATGTGTGTGTGCTGCTCTTTCAGTCTTGGTTGTGATATCTGAACAATTCTACTCAAGAGACCATAGTGTGCATATGTCCAGTGTTTCCTTCTATCAAACTGTAGTATTTTCTACCATCACATATTTCTCCATCTCCCTGTCTCTGTCCTCCTCTTCCTCCCTCATCCTCCGCCCTCCTGCTGATGTATGGAATGTCTACTCTCATATGGAGTGTGTTTGTAAAAGTCACAGTAATCAAATTTCACTGATTCCCAGTGGATTAAACAAGGTGGCATTTGTGTGTGTGTGTGTGTGTGAGAGAGAGAGAGAGAGAGAGAGAGAGAGAGGGAGTGTGTGCTTGTGTGGGTTCTGTCTCTCTGCATATATGATATTAGCTGTGTACCAAGTTGTGTATTGTAATGCAGCTGTGTCATTAGTCTAAGACTAGCTCAGCTGTAATGTATCATCCATCATCTTGCACTCTAAGGAGGCAACTATATACGGGATACTTATGCCACATTTGCATACTGACTGTGCATACATTTAATTCATTTTTTTTGAATGCACAGTGTAAAATGTTGTGTGGGGGAATGATAAACTCCTCTGCATATTAGGTGAAAGCATCTAACTTGTGTCATTGCCAAATGGCAAAGACTTAGAATAGTTCATTCATGCCTTTGGGTGTTTGACAGGGAAGGTGTTTGCTAACAACACCTCTGTTTTCTTTAAAAAAAAAAAAAAATAGAAGAAAAAACCTGAAGAGAAATCACTCAGTCCCAAAAATTCAATTATTTTCCAGTGGAAGTGTTATATCACTACTCCAGCAAACAAGAAAAACATGGCAACAACACAATTTCCCAGCTCAAAAACAGGTATTACCTAGTGTTAAGCCTAACTACATAATTGCCGCTTGTTGGCAGCATATCCTGTATGTTCTGGCAGTATGCTTGTATATGTAGCTTGCCAGCTAGCGAGACTTAACTTTGTCCAATACACATCAACACATCAGCATCACTTTTTCAGAGAGACTGTAAACTAAGCTGTAAGTTTCTTTCGGCTATAAGGTGCCACTGCGCGCTGAACTAGAAAGTCACAGCCCATTACAGTTCATATGAGGTGGAAAGTTACCCCGGCAGGCAATGACTGATGTCTGTCTCCTCCTCAGTTTCTAAAAGTGCATTAAATTAGAGCAATTATTAACCATCTGTGCCAAAAATACATGTATTTAATGTCTGAAAAGAACCAGATTTAAGCAAAGGTTGTGATAGTTTCTACAGACAGCAATAACACAAATGAAAATGGTAGCTGTCTAGTCTGTAAACAGTAAAAATGTTGGTTACCCCCCCTCCCCACCCTTTATTTATTTATATACATGTACAACATTATATAGAAGTTTAAAGATAGCTAACATACTTTGGCGCCCACAGCATGAGTCACAGTACTTGAAGAGAGCATGATGACACCAGGCTCTACCTTTTGCATTGCATCATCACTGTACACACACTGTAGTCACTGTGAAGAGGAGCCCCTTTGGATCTATTGATATACTATACCGCACACTTATAAACTATTAATGGCATAGCATATGCCCATCAGATATTATCACTTACATCATCTCATTGTCCATGTATTTTTTTTAGCTGTGGATGGGTACAGTCTGTCCTTCATGGAGTGGTTTCAGTGGAGAGTGAAAGTCGTGGACAGATTTCAAGATAGTCTACATCAAGCTGAATTTAAAATGAAACAAATCCAGGCCTTTTACCACAAGATGTAATAAAGGAGCTCCAGACAAATTCTGCTGACTCCTGATTTGTGCTTATGACTGTTCATGTCAACAAAAAAAATTGTGTTCTGGGATTCCAAATTTAGTGTATTTAGCCGAAGAAGAAAAAAGCATAATTTTAATAAATTGTAGTTGCAGATGTAAACGTGAAATCTGCAGGGGAGGGGTTAAATTAGATTCCACATCTCATCTTTTTTCTGTTGCTTTTTGTATTGTTTAATTGTCAGTAATCAGTGGCAGTTGGCCAAGCAAAAAGCTTTTAAAAAGTGTTATTTCTGAGCAAGAGGTGAATTTTACTCATTCACTCCTAGACTTGAAGCACAAGCTGGCAATCATCCGAATTGGGAATGCATTTGGGAGTTCTTTATTAAACCGTGTGAAAAGTATTTCGCATTTTGCAATACCCTGAAAGAGTGAGTGCAGGGCCCATAGTAACAGTCTATTCAAGTCTACAGCCCAGGGCTTCGTCCTAGGCAGAGACAGATCAAACTGCACAATAGTGGAAGCCAGTCACCAGAGCAGGTTTGGTAACCTTTAATGTTTATTTTTGCTTATGATTGTTTTAACTCTACCTGTCTATCTCCCCGGTATGGATCCCTGAGGTCTGTTGTCGATAGAGAAGATAAACCGAGATTGTAGACAATTTGTACATCTCTAAATTGATGCTTGTCTTTAGCAGTTTGTTTTTGAAGCTTGAGGGGAGTTAAATATGCATGGCTTCAACATGGGTGGCTCCACGTTTTTTTTTGTTTTTTTTTCCACAACAACAAACAAATGTAATGAAACCTTTATTTGGATGAGACAAACAGAATTCTGAATTGATTCTTTTAGAGAGCGGAGTCAACGTGAGCTCCAGCAGTTAACTAGATTTGTTTGTTTCTTTTGAAATGGAGCAACAGTGATATTTACCAAGAGTACACACACACACATACACTGCACAGGTGTGCAACCTCGCGCGCGCACACACACACACACACACACACACATATGCTCCCATCTTTAGTTGGTTGAGGAGGAGACAAACATAAAGATCGCCACAGAGACCCATCTTTCAAATTTATTCATTAAACTCCCAAATGCTCCCCTTAACGAATGTAATTAGAATATGGTAATGAGAGAGGGCTGAACCAGGGAGTGTTGTAATATGCTTAGCAGCACAGAGGGAGAGAAGAGGAGAGAGACAGACAGATAGAGACAGAGAGGGAAATAGAGTAAGGGAGTTAGAGGAGAGAGAAATAGAGAGACTGACTGACAGGGTGCCAATTTATGTCTTGTTGTAAACAAGTATTTATGCCAATGAGAGGTGGCACACACTATTTCTTCCTCTCTCCCACTACTTCTCCATCTCTCTCTCTTTCTCTGTGCCTCTTTCTCTCTCTCTCCTTAGCATACCAAACCTCCTCAATAACAATAACATCAACAATAGCAGAGCAGAGACGAGCCTCAGAGGGCTGAATGACTCACGCTGAGATGAGGCATCAGGGGTTAACACAACCACTGGAGACTTCTTCATTGAGACACCACTCCACCCTACCCTCTCTCTCTCTCACTCTCTTCCCTCCACCTCCCACCAGCAAACACACATCCGTCATTAGAGATTTCAAATATACGTCTCTCTGTGTGTATATGTGTGCGTGCGTCCTTTCCTGGTTTACTTTGTGGCAGTTTTTTGCGGGCTGTGATAGACTGTATCCAAGATGCCCTAGTGCAGCAGGGGTCCTGGCATTGTGTTTGACACCACACACCTGTTGCCATCTTTGATGTGTTCACCCCCCTGCTGAGAGCGAAGGGGCCGTCTCTGCAAATGCAAATAAAAGACGAGTGGAAGAGGACAGGTAAGGTGCGCGAGAGAGGGGAAGTTTTATATTAAAAAAAAAAAAAATACGATTGATGTTCCCTCTGTGAGTTGGGGCTGACTCTTCCTTGCTCTCAGGTGTCTGCTAAAAAAAGTTTGTGCTACTTTACATACTGTGAGTGTGTGTGTGTGAGTGTGTGTGTAGCCACCTTCACCATTTGGACTTCTGTATATTGGCGAAAGGGAGATGAGAGGGAAATGAGACAGAAAAAAAGAGGGAAGTGTGTGAACTGGTGGGAGGAGAGAAGGGGAGAGAATGTAAAGAGGTCAAACCATAAGGAGAGGGAGTGAGGGAGTGAATGAGAAGGGAGAGTGACTATTTCATTATAAAGCCGTCACTCACATGGGCAGCAGCCACCACATAGACTCTTCTGAGACCAAGTTTCTCTAGGTCTGTGTGTGTGTGTATGTGTGTATGTGTGTGTGCATGCCTGTGCATCCTAGCATGCATTAGTTTTGACATGGGAGGTATTTTTTTGTGTGTGTGTACAGTATGTACGTGTGTGTGTTTGTGTGTGTGTGTGTATGAATGTTGTGAGAGTTGCAGTGTGACAGAGATGGATGTGACGCACATGTCCCTCTCCCGACCAGGTGACAGGGGAGGGTCCCCGCTGAAGGTCAGACCTCGTCCTCCAATGACAGACCAGCACCAAATGTGTGTCTGTGCGCGCATCCGTGTGTGTTTCACAGAGAGAACAAGAGAATAGACAGAAGGCCGGGACAAGTTTTATTTCCATTTATTTATTTATTTTCACACAAGCGACTTTGTGTATTAATAGACAGGCCCATTTGTATTCATGTGTGTACAATCCTTTTATGTCCATGTACGTGCATGTGTGTGTTGCCCAGTGTGTGATGAGGTGTTTGTATGATAAACACAAGGCAAGCTTGAGAGGAATTCTGATCAGGGGCTTTGCAACAGTTGTTATGGAAACAGCATTAAGCAGTTGTATTAGCCAGTGGAGGTAATATAAAGGCTGTTGAAAGTAACAAACATTGGGGAGAGAGGCAGTTTTGGAATATAATACAAACTACACATTATTGCTCTGGTTTACAATAAGCTTGATGAAATTTTATTTTGCGGCTAGAACGGAACAAAATTATCCTCATCGTAACTCAGTGTCTGGCTCTCTTTCTGTCGAGAGCTACACATTTTAATTAGCCAGGTTAGAGGAACATAGTGCAAACAAGACATTATCGGTCTGGTTTACGATAGTCCGTTGCATCATTTACATCAGCTCAACACAATTTAGTCTGCAATCAGATTTCTTGTTGCAACATGATCTCAAGTTCTGAGTCTTCTGAAAAGCAGCCGTTGCCCTGTGACATTGGTGATTTTAGAGGTCACTCCGGACTCAGAAGAAATGCTAAGAGATTGGTCCTGTCACGTTTGCAGGCACCTCTCAATTCTAATGGATTATTGATTATTACGGTCATAATCAAATTGCATGACAATGTAGGTTTAGCATAAAATTGCCATTGTTACACTTCATTTACACAATGAATCTTTGAAGCAGAAATTATTTAAAAATAGACCATGATCAATAAAAATGTGGGTTGAACGAATGGCTGAGATAGTGCTCCAGATGAAAATAAAGCCACACAGAAGCCTGTAGTCTGCAAAAAAATAAAATAATAAAAACAGGAGGCAATTTTGGATAGAGTGTCTATTAACGTCAGACACTGACAGGGTTGTTCTGGGAAGGAGAGAAAACCGGTGGAGGTGCTCAGGAACAAATTACAGCATCAGCAGACCTCCCCTGGTAATGCTAATGCAATTCTTTCCTCCATATATGTATATAAGACTTAACCACACTCAAGGAGAAAGGCAAAAATGGATTCTGTAGCTGAAAAGGACACCTCAGTTTTCTACCTCCTGTAACACCAAAATAAACTGTTCAATGCCAAACGATTTCTGTGGCGAGGACCAGCGGCAGCCTTCATTTGAGGCACTTCGAATGGATGTGACAGTTCCAGTTTACAGACAACTCTGTTTTCCCCAGATCTCTGTCGGGGTGATGCTCATCATTAGGCTTCAAACGTGCACGCGCTCACACACATAAAGACACATACGCATACTAGCCTGTGGCCAGACCCTATAACGGAATCTCCCTGGGGAAAGCTCCTGGATAAGTCTGTTGCAGTGTAGGCGACCCCCCACCCCCCCCCTCCTCCTCCCTGCCTCCTCTGGAAATCTCCCTGAGGCCTGTAGGAGTGCGTGTGAATGTGTTTGCGTGTGTGCATGTGCGTGCGTCTGTCTGTCTGCTTTTCTGTACATGCCACCAGTTTCTTGGAGGGAGATGGTCTCAGTGATGCGTGAGTGGGAGGCTGATTTCCCCAACTGCATCGCTCGCTCCAATCTAACTTCCCACTCATGCTCTCTGCTTTGTTAGATATTTCTTAAGTAACTCTCTCTCTCTCTCTCTCTCTCTCTCTGTCTCTCTCTCTTTCTCACTAGCTCTCACAACACTGACAGACTGGAAGAGGTGTGTGTTTGGAAAAGCGCATGCACGCATCCAGTTGGGCCTGTCGTAATGTATTATTATTATTACGTAGGCTCACACAGACATGCAGAGCGTCTGGGTTTCTAGAGTAGATCCCTGGAGAAAGACACTTGTCCCTGTCCCTGTGTCTGGCACAGCGAACACACACACACACACAGACACACACACACACACACTCACAGTATTCCTGAAGGGTCAGTGTGTCGCCAGGCATGCACAAAGCGCTCCATCACTGGTGTCCACTGGGACAATAACTGTGACTTCCTGAGGACCGACCTTCACCATCTCACTTCTGTCACTCTTCACATGGCCATGTGTGTGTATGTCTGTGTGTGTGTGTGTGTGTTGGCGAGGGAGTGAGCTGGAGTGTGTGTCTCCAGTGTGAGTGTGTGTGTGTGTGTGGGGGTGGGTGTGTTTGAGAGTGTGTGTCAGGCTGCCATTTCAGCTGACTCTTCTGTTTCTGGCTTTTTAATGGCTCTTATGGGGCAGGCCTTTAATTGCAAGTCTCTCTCCCTCCTTCTTAATCCTCCCATCCTTCTGTCTCTCCCAGCCCCTCGTCTCCTCTCCTCTTTCTCTCTCCTACCGCCTCCCACTGGCTGACAGTCACTAGGGGAGCCCGAGTGCCTGGCCGGGGCTGTGGAGGCCGTATAGGATATTGACTTGCTGCGGAGTGGTTTGGGAGGAGGAGAGGTGGCTGCCTGTCACAGCTAATGAATAGATGCATAAATGAATGAGGCACTCCTTGTGTGTAAGTGTTAGAGTGTGTGTTTGTGTTTGTGTGTGCGTGCGTGCGTGTGTGTGTGTAAGTGTGTATGCGTGTTGTTGTGTGGGTAAAAAAAATGTGCCTGTGTGCGTGCCCAGCCTAAACTCGGCTCAGTGCAGTTTTATGTGGCTCAGACAGACAGACATTAACAGTGGCCAGCTTGATAGTGATAATTATTAATGGTGTGATGGCAGTCCCTCCCACGCATGCACGCACGCAAACACACACACACACACACACACACACACACACACACACACACACACATACACACATATACAAAAATAAACACACATATAAATGCAGGATGAGGAAGTGGGGGGTTGGGATGTGAAGATTGAATGGAGGATACTAAAAAACAATCCAGTTAAGTGCCAGCACCCTCCAGCTGCTCTCTCTTTTCGTCTCTCCTTGCCTTTCTTTCCGTCTTCCTCTTTGTCCCTTCATCTCGTCTGATCGGCGTGGAGCTGGAGTGCTCTCATGCCAAACTGGGACAAATACCTAAAAACACACATGCACAGACACACACACACACACACACACACAGAAAGAGACAGAGAGGAAGAGAAGGAGAGGAGGTCTGGAGTGGAGACTGTTGATCTGAGGGGGCAGATGAAGGAGTGCTGGAGTGTTGATGTCTTCTTCACTATTGCTTTGTGCCACATTTCAAACACTGATTGCCTTAAGAGGACAATTTACATTTCATAGTCTTTCACAACAAGTGGGTGAGATGGGAGTCAGAGATAGGGAGAGAAAGAATGATGCTTCAAGGAGGAAGCCAGGGGTGAGAGAGTTCACCGAGCAAAGGGAAAAGGCGGTGTTGCGTGAGCGACTAAAAAGCAGGAGGTATAAACAATGGTTTCTTTTGGCTGCATCTCTGTGTGTCTCTGTCTGTGTGTGTGTGTATGGACGTTTTGTTTTCCCTTACTCTCGGTAGAATGCACCTGTATGATTTGAACTTTCTTTTTCCTTATTGGATTCATGTGAGTGTGGAGGAAGAATAGAAATAGTGTGGAGAGGAGAGCCGGAGGAATTAAGAATCAAGTTAGGAGCGGGCTTTATCTGACGAGAAACTGTGAAACTGCAAAGTACAAGAAAACTTTTCCTATCAGCGCACTCTCTCAGCTAGTGTATGGGTCTGCACCCCCACCGTGTGTGTGTGTGTGTGTATTTATGTAGCATGTGTGTGTGTATTTAGGAGATAGCTTTTCCTCCCCAGTGGAGGGAGACATCGGTGTGTCGGTGAGTGTGATTGGTTGCTGGCCCTGAGGGTCTGTCCTCTATATCTGTCTCCTGACTGGCTGCTCTGTGACCAATCAGGCACCCAGACCTCACCGTGGCAATCAGATAGTGACACACTCTCTGTGGGCATCAGCAGGTCATCTGGAAATACCTGTTATGTTTTATCTCCCCGTGACACACACACACACTCATGCACACACACTAATATAACCTTTCCGTCTTGTCTTTGTCTCTCTAGGAGATTGCTGCATATCTCATCACTTTTGAGAAACATGATGAGTGGCTGACGACATCGCCAAAAACCAGGTGAGGAGAGCGCAGACATTGGTTTTCACACATACACACACACCCACGTAGAAACACAGCATCGCTTAATCAGCCAGTGACTCATGTTGTTTTAATCCCAATGACTGAGTGCCAGTGTTTGATTAAAACATTAGAGATGTACGTCGACTGTCTCCAAAGGGTCCTGCTGACGGGCTACTCTACATGTAGAGAACGCTCCAGAACATGGCCGGACTGTAAAGCACCTAGTCAGCTGGAAATGGAGTATTAATGAATGTAAATGTATTAGGATAAGTGATGTATAATTCAGACATAAGGGGGCGGGGGGAGTGTGTGTATATAAGATGGGGTGTGAACGGGGATTCACATGCCAGAACTGAATATTCATCGATCCAAATGAACCGTAGGTAGCTCTTTTCCTAGAATGGGGAGAGGTTATAGTCAGGAAGGAAGCAAGGATGGAAGGAGAGAGAGAGAGAGGATGAAAGAATGAAGAAGAAAGGCAATTTTAATAATTTACAATTCACCTTATTGACATTTACTTTAGTTAATACAGATGTTGGTATGACAAAAAAAGAGAAAGAAAAAAGAAAAGGAAAGAAAAAGGAAAGTAAGTGAAGCGGTTTCTGATTACTGACACTACTGAAAGCCTGAGGTGATGCCTCCGCGCTCCCATTGTGCGAGCTGAAGGACTCTTCTCAGGAGCAGCCTGAGGCCAGCTGCACAGTTTATGTTGTGGATGGATTTCTCATTGATTGGTTGTGCTGCCGTATAGCCTCAGCCTCCCGGCAGCAACAGCAGCAGCAGTCATATTGGTGTTATTGAGCAGCAGTTAGATATAATCCCATTTACACATGACACGAGGCACGATTAGAACAGATTACACCTAATCCCATCAGATGGAAAGGGGCTCAGCTAACGGAGCCAGTGACATTTATGCGTGTGCGTGGCTGTGCGTGCATGTGTGTTTGAGTCCATACGTGCGCACGCGTTTGCACACTTGTAGGGGCAATACTAAGATAACAATCAATGACCTTCATTTCTCCCCTCACCGAAATACCTCATCAGTTCAAAGTAATAACTGTTACCTCCTCTCTCCCTCTCCTCTCACTTTTCTCATCTGCTCCTCCTTCTCTCCTCCCTTTACCGGACTCACTCACTCGCCCACTCTGTCTCTTTATCTTGCCGTCTTTTTTTTTTCCTGCTCTCCTCCACTTTGCCTTCTCTGTTTTCGCTCTGCTACACTGTTGAACGGTGGAAAAGCTTTTTATATCCCACACATCACAGCCCAGTTATAATCAATAGCATTTATGTCTGCTTGAATCGGAGGGTTTGCGAGGAACACGGGCACCGTCCACGTGCACGCACACGCACACACCGACACACACACACACACACACACACACATACACACACACTCACACACACACACACAGGTCTATATAGTATAGAGGGCCATTTTCTCCAAACCTGCCTGGTAGTGGATCAGTATTGCCATATTAACAAATATATATCGCCTTTATTTACACTCAATAAAATCATTGAGTGCTGGTCATCATTTACAATGATGTTGAGTAAAAAGTAAAGAGTATAAAAAGATTTAAAATAATAATAATAAAAGAAACAAGATAAAAGAAAACAATCAATATAGTATATAAGTACAGTTAATAAAATGTGCAAGATACAGGATACAAACAAATCAATTAAAACAAGTATATATGGACAGATAATAAAAGATACAAGATATAAAAACAAATCAATTAAAACAGGTGCAAACAGAGTGTGTGGTTAGTGATCAATGGTTTAACTTGTCCAAGGGTTACCAAAGTATTCATTTTTAGGGTGCTTTGTAGAGAGTTCCAGGCAGTTGGAGCATGAAAACAAAAAGCAGAGCTTCCAAGCTCAGTACAAACTCGAGGGACTTGCAGTGAAAGCCAGTCATTAGACTGAGTGTGATGTGGTCCAGAGGACCAATCTAGCATAGATGTGATGTAAGATGGCAGCTTCCCAATAAGCTCATTGTAGATAAATAAATATATATGCCAGTCATGTCTCTCAGACAGAGAAGACCACCCAACTTTTACATACAGGATGCAATGATGAGTGTTATAAACATCACCGGTAGTAAACTGAGAGAGGTAAACAGCATTCAAGGGCTTAAGAGTAGAGGCAGAGGCATGCCTAGAAATTACATCACCATAATCCATAACAGAGAAAAGCAGCTTCATCAGTCCTTTTCCTACAAAACATAGGAAAGTTAGTTCTATTTCTGTACAAAAAACAATTTTTTGTCACAATTTGTTGACAAGATTGTCTATATGAAATTTGAATGTGAATTTGTCATCTATCTAAATACCAAGGTGCTTTAATTCTATAACTCTCAACAATGGATCCTTGTACAGTGGGAATATGAAGTTAGTTTGAACATAAGTTTTTGCTACCATTACCTCTAGCTCTAGAGAATAACATAAACAGAATTTTATGTGCATTCAGTAAAGTTTAAGATCATTAAGAGTGGCTTGGAGAACATCGAAGTAAAGTTGCAGGTTCTCCACGGCTGGTTGAGGAGAGTCTGCAATACAATACAATATTGTATCATCTGTGTATAAATGTACATGGCAATTAGTTAAAGATGAAGAGATATTATTAATAAAATATTGTAAGATTATATTGTAATTATGTCATAAAAAAACAACTGGACCCAGAATTGAACCTTGTGGAACACCCTTAGTTATTGGTAAAAACTCTGAACGAATACTTCCCAAGTTCACTGACCGCTGCCAATCAGATAGGTAATTCAGGAATCACGCATAAGCACGAACAAAACCCAACATTGCTTAAAAAATGTAAAAGGTTTGTGGTGAGTAATTCCTTAAGTTTACAATTTACCAGTGACTCTAGAATTTTACCCAAACAAGATCATTTGGATACTGGTCTCTAGTTATTCAGATCACTCCTTTCTCCACCCGATTATGCAGGGGGACGACATGAGCAGTTTTACAGACTCTAGGAAGTACACCAGTAGAAATAGAAAGGTTAAAAATGTGGTTTTTGTTTCTTGTTGTGTTGTGTGTGCCACTTTGGTAACTTTTGTTGGTTGAGTCTGCTTCATAATAATATAATAATAATAATAACCTAAAGAGAAGTCTTTGGTCTGTTCGTCCCAGCAACTTCCACACTGGAAGTAACTGTGTCGTGTTGCGTTGTGTGACAGGCCTCTATGTAGCTGTACGTCAGTGTGACCACCTACGTGAAAGTTGACGTTTCTGCTTTCTACTGTGTGAAAACAGGTCATATGTGTAGACAAAGAATATTTGAAGGTTCAATCCAAAGACACACAGCAACCAACCTTTTGATGTGTTGGGCACAACTGGGATGCTTGTGTCTGACCCATAAGATATTTCAACATCAGGTATCACTGCATGCTTGCATCTGCATCATCCTCATCTTCATCATCATCATCTTGTGACTCTGAGTCTGGTACATATTCATCGTCAGACATGTGCTCATCATCATCTGGTATGTTATCCTGATCTGACAGCAGATCTGACTGTTGCTCCTGAAATGGTGAGAAAGCTATTTATTTTACATGGCAATCGACAGTTACAGACAGTATATTATAGAGTTAAAGAAACCTTAAGAAGATACTCACCTGGGACAGGTCTTGGGTGTTATCATTCACCATTCGTCTGAGGCAGGATTTATGCCAGACCCCTGAACAAACTGTAACACATTTTGAATATATACATTTTAACCACTTACACTCCCCAAGGACGCCGGCGTCCTCGAGTTACTGTCTTTCAGAGGCTGTAGCGGGCTCACTTTTAAAGCTACAGTGAAGATACTGGTATCATATGAAACTAGACGACCTAAGGCATCCATTGGTACCATGTCATGCTAGCTTGTCAGAAAGGGATCTAAATAACGCTCTCGCACTGTGGATCTATTGAAAAGAAACAGCAAAAATATTCACTGCTGAAGAGACACTTATTGATATGATCTGGTCAGTGCCAATGAGGCAAAATGAATCATCTTTGCATAATCTCAATTATATGACATATATGACACACGCTGCAATCGATCTCGCTCTGATAAAGTGAGGTAGCTGTCTTCAATTTCATAATGACACCATTGTTAAACTGAAAAATAGTTGGTATAGTAGCCTATGCTGTGTACAACGATAATTTTCCATAGGTGTTTATAGAGTGGTTAATCATACGCATATATCAACCTACTGCACAGTCCCACACACTGGAGGCACTTGTCCAAGTCGGATACTGTTGCACACACCAGGCTATATTTTTGACACTATTGGAAATGTTTTATTGTAACATTTATTGTTACCAGACAGTTTGAGGAGCAAGACATTTTATATCCATATGTTTATATCTTCAAAGTATTAAAAAACAAATTGATTTCCATCAAATGTCTACATGACAACTTACCTTCTCACTGTTGACAACTGTATCCATTTCATTTGGACTCCAGAAATGATTCCCAGTGGCAATCTACAATAGAAAACAAGAACAGATGGATTGAAAATTAACACAGTGGTTTGTCTGTCTTATTTGTTTGTTTCCTTTAAGAGAGAGGATAAAAATAAGGAAGTGTGGAAATACAGCTTTACAAGTCTTGCAGGATTCTCGAGATTTATAGATAAAAATAATAATTACACTAATTGCACCAATGAGAAAGTTTGGAAAAAAGGATTAACAGACATTTTCATATGCACACAGAGAGTACTTTGTTTTAAAATGAGTACTTAACAGATATAATAGTACTTCACAGACAAAATGCAACCAAAGCATAAAACCAACAAACAAAGCATAAAACTTAAAAGAAGGGCACAATAAAATCTGGGGTTTACCTATAAAACGTAATTAAATAGCTTAAAAAATAGAACAAGTAGGTATTACCATAAATATCTTGACAACAGGATGTTCCCTGTGTAACATTATGCAAAATGTATCATGGCTGTGTTTCTGTGTGTGCTTTGAGGGAAAGAAATCCACTCTAAAAACGTTTCTAGTTACTTGACAGGACGAATGATTACTGTCAATATGAAAACTAGAATCTTTCAAAAGAATGTTCACTGAAAAATTCAGCATTTGATTTCTTCATTGATTATCTATTTGCAACCCACTTGCTGGGATGGTGACACTAATCGGCTGCACTGGGTGAAAGCTCTTTTGTTGAGTGACTTTGTGCCTTTATAGTTATTAGATTTGCTATGATCATTTTTAAAAAATATGTTATTTTGCATTCCACATATTACCAGTGACTGGGTCCTCATCCATCAGATGTAACTAAACAACTTACCATACACATTGGACTAACATACAGACCAAATGCAGGTTGTCCAGGTATTCTTAAAAATAAGTGATGCCACTATCAACCCCACCTGGAGGCAGGACCCTATAAACTATATGGACCTCACAAGTCATATTTCTGTCATACACTGCTTTACACACCCTAAGACACTTTACTGAATTACACTCTGAAAAGCCCTTACATACCGGTGTCCATATAAATCATATCACACTTGGGCGACAGAACACACACACGAACAAACAGCACCATGAAACATGTTGGTCCATTTGACGTTTTGCCTCATCCTTGTTGAGAGGATCAAACACTGGACTTGTCTGATTCGGGTTGCTTGTAGCTGTCTGATGGCCTCACAGTCTAGCCATCCCACTTCTGACACCAATGTAACAGTAAGGGAAAGTTCCCACGCCGGGTCTGGAACCCCAGTCTCCCAGGACACGGACATCTGCGCTAACCAGTCAGCCAAAGGGCCAAATGGTCAACGTGTTATCCGTGGTCCTTATATCAAAAAGTTTACCATCATACCTCACCTTGAATGTCCTTTACATTAAGACAAACATAAGTTGCCTCACTGTCTCATCACCTGCAGCATAACAACAATTGCGGCTAACGTTAGCTGTCTACCACATACAAAATAGAAATATGTTTTTATGAATGCAAAAAACATGGGCTAAAAGTTATTATCACGAGCTAAACACTTCATGATGTAAAAGGATCGCCTATTTACAAAAAGAAAGCTTACCTGTATGTGTTTAATCCCTCCATTAATCATGCCATACTGCTGCTTTCACCAGCTAGCACATGTAACATTAATCCTTAAATGGTGGATGGGGGGGGGGGGGGGGGGGGGGGGGGGGGGGCTGACCTTGGAGTTGACAGCCTGTAGGTATCGCCCACATGACAATCACAGGAAAGCCTGCCAAAATGTGTGTATCAAAAATGTGTATGAAACCGCTATGCAGCCACTGCCTGAAGGGTGCGCTGTTCTGTACACTGGGATACACAAAAATCAGGTCAAGTGGTAAAGAAGGACTTTCAAAGAAGAAGAGAAAATACTTTGTAGAATTCTACTTTTGCTGTTGGCAAATTTTTTTCTTGTAGTTTTCATGGCAATAAAGCCTTTGAATTGAAAAAAAAATTGAGAAAATATGTTATTTAGACACTGATAAATACAGTTACACTTTGCAAAATAAGCAGAGACTGGCATGGTCCTTATATTACCCCTAGGACCCAATTTCCCAGGTACATATAGACATACACACACACACACACACACACAGGCACACATCTGATCTCATCCATCTTCTCCATAACATAATTAGAATCAGCAGCTCTGAGATGACTCACACTGCTTGAGACAGAGACTAAACTCGGCTTTGATCGGAGGGTGGGGGTCTCCACTCCGCTAAGAAGCTGGTAGGCTCACCCCAAAACAGAACAGATTTAAGGTGTCAAAGAAAATCAGCTCAAAGTAAATTCAATTTCACTACACACAGTGTTCTGAGTAAATTGCAATCATCTCAGTCCATATAGATGTGTCTACATCAAACTCTAGGGGAGAGGATAGGAGAGGAGAGGAGAGGAGAGGAGAGGAGAGGAGAGGAGAGGAGAGGAGGGGAGGGGAGGGGAGGGGAGGGGAGGGGAGACAATAAAAGAGCAGAAACAGAGGCTAGGGTGGTAGCAAAAGGAATAGATGAGATGAAAAGATGAAAATGAGTGGAAAAGGGGAGAATGGAGGGACTGAAGAAGCAGTAAAGATAAAATGAAGAGATAGTATGATAAGAGGGATAAAGACTGGAGGTTGATCGAGAAGAGGAGGGCAGGGAAAGGAGAGAGGAGGTGTGTAAATGTGTGTGTGTGTGTGTGTGTTCGAGAGAGAGAGAGAAAGAGAGAGCACTTGTGAGTATGTGCTAGTTTATTGATTGTTAACGGGCCTGTTCTCTTTCTGTTGTCATGAGATAAGGCAAAGAAGCATTTTTCCTCCACCTACACACAAACACCCAGGAACACGCACGCACGCACCTGTCCTTAACGTTTTAGAGGTGTAATGATTGATTGCTGAGCAGCAGGTTTGACATTGAGCCCAAAGAACACATGGCGGTAGGTCCTGCCATCTCTGATCTCTCTACACGTATGGCTCCTGGTGTGAGCGTGTGTGTTTGTGTATGTGTGTGTGTTTGTGTGCATGCATGTTCATCCCACCAGGTGTATATAAAATGGCAGCTTAGAGGCCAATGTTCCTGCTGCGCTGATAAATCACCCTACTAAAATATTAACACGTAGGAGTGTGAGTCTGTGTATGAGAGAGAGGCGGTTACATGGGAGCGGCTAACTGGAACCATTAACATGTTTTTGCTTGTGCTGACTGGTTAAAAAACAGCAATGCAAGACAGTTTTTAATAGTTTAAAATTTCAGCATGAAAATAATTCTTAGTCAGTTTCCATGGAATTGAAGTTTCACAAAAGTTACCACTGTGCGCAACATTTATTCTGTTTAGTCAAATTAATGCAATATTCTGTCTGTCTCTAACTCTTTATCCTGTCCTCCAACAGGCCTCAAAATGGCTCTATGATCCTCTACAACCGTAAGAAGGTCAAGTACAGGAAAGATGGCTACTGCTGGAAGAAAAGGAAAGACGGGAAGACCACCCGAGAGGATCATATGAAGCTCAAAGTCCAGGGAGTAGAGGTAAGAGGCTGCAAAGGAAGAACAAGTCGAAAATCTTGTTTGGTGCTGAGTACGAGTTCACTGCCAATCTTGTCCTTATCTTACTCTCCTTCACTCCTAGTAGACACATACATGTAACACAAATGTACACACAAACACAAATGCTGGAGCTACAGGCCAATGTGGTACCTGAGAGAGTGTGGTGCCCCCCTCTCTTTCCCTCCCTCCCTGCTAGTGTCCCTGTCTCCCTTCCTCTCTCTCTCTCTCTCTCTCTCTCTTTCTCTCTCTCTCTCTCTCTCTCTCTCTCTCTCTCTCTCTGAAGGATAAGAGTGTGTTTGGCCTGAGGCCAGGAATGATGTCAATGCCTCCTTCAGCAGAACAGAGAGGGGTATCGATCCAGTCTCAAGGCAGCGTCTGTGCGCGCGCATGTGTGTGTATATGTGTGTGTGTGTGTGTGTGTGTGTGTGTGTGTGTGTGTGTGTGTGTGTGTGTGTGTGTGTGTTCGAGTCACATCAGCCAGCTCAAAAATTGATTATTCAGCAGGAATATACCAAGAGGTGAGAGGAGTGAGCATGCATGTGTCAGAAACAGAAAGGATGAGGTAGAAGGAAAAGAGGGACAGTGAGGTAGCACATGGATGTTTATGGCAGGCTCAATAGTTGTGCATTAAAGGTGAGCAGGAGACAGGCGAAAGAGACACAGAGGTAAAGGGAATAATTGAGATCAAGTATTCCCATCTGCACCTGTATTATTTACGACCCCACACTCACATTGACATTCATCTCACATGCATTTTTCTGCAATCGTGCATGAACACACATACAAAGGCAAGTGTTTCTCTGCCTGGTATATGCTCAGTAATTGTTTGTGTCACCTCTTCCCAGGACCCCCCAAGCAAGCAAGCAAGCAGCGTGTAGAGCAGGGCACGGGTATGAGAGAATGAGCAGAGCAGAGCAGTGAGATGAGCAGAGGGAGAGAAGGAGGATGGGGAGAGGCAGGAAGCAGGAGAGAAAAACATAACCCTGGATGGAGAGCCTCCTCATATCGAATGGAAATATATGGAAATGCACTCTGCCTTTGGCAAAACACACTTTAGATAGAGGGCGGGCTACTTCTGAGAAGAGGCAAAATGGCGAGAAAATATGAGTGTGTATGAGAAAGAAAACAGAATGAGTTTAAGTGTTGATTATATACAGCCTGATTGCTGAGTATTTGTGTTTGTGTGTGCAATTTTGTCTTTAAACACATCCAATTTATGAGTGTATGTGTGTGTGTGTGCGTGTGTCTGTGTCTGTGTGTGTGTGTGTGATTTCTGATTTTACTGCGTGTGAAAAAGTGGCATTGATGACCTTGATAAAATGCTTTTCTGTCATCATTTCATCTTTCCTCTGCCAAACACTACAAACACACACTTCATTAGAGCTTGGTATCAAATCTCAACACTTTTTGAGTATTGACCAGAATATCAAAAAATGTTCAGCAAACAGAAGCTTGTTTTGAATGCTTGGTACACAAACTCAGATATTGTAAGAGGATAAGTATTGAAACATTTCGAAACTACACCCATCCTTGCACTCCACAAACACTTAGATATTGTGAAGTCATGTAAATTTGTGTTTCAGCCTCTGTAATTATACATTTGTCTGATTTTACACCTCACTCACATACACATACACACACACACACACACACACACACACACACACACACGTAGTATCCCCGGCCGAATGTAGTCAGTGCTAGAGACTTTGAAACCTCCTTTTCTTCATCTTGTTCACCTTAACACCTTGTCACTCCACTCCTCTTTCTTTGTCTTCTTCACTATTACGGATCCTTCTTGCAGAGTCTTTAAGCTGTCAACATTGTGACTTTTTTTGAATTCCTAGTTGGCTATGTCTAGTCCTGCCGAGGCAGTACATTTCACCATCTCTTGTGCTGTTATTGTCAACATCAGATTTATGATATTTTAGAAGAGACATTAGGAAAAAACGCATACAGCATCTTTGCAATTCAGTTTTAGCACCGCAATCAATACAGCCTAAGTGGGTATAACCGAAGTTCTCCTCTACTGTTCTCTCCTTTACTGTCCTCTCCTCCTCTTCTCCGTATTCACTTTTTTGTCTTGCTTCCTCCCTTTTTCTTTTTCTCGTTTCCCCTGCAATCTCCTCCCCTCTCCTCTCCTCTCCTCTCTCTAGTGTCTGTATGGCTGCTACGTCCACTCCTCCATCATCCCCACCTTCCACCGTAGATGCTATTGGCTGCTGCAGGTAAGCCCGCCCCCCTTCCCAGCCTTTCCTTTTCTCACATATTTATGTATTTACAGAACAAGACTTAAGCAACAATTATGGAGTGGTGATAACTGGTTATTAGCTGTAACTGGTTAAAGCCGCGTAGCTTTGTCATTTCAGGCCCTCACGTCATGGCCATTTTGTAACATTTATTCCAGCTATGTTAAGGCTTTATTCGCCATTCTGCACAGAAGTGGACTTCCAGAAATTATATAGTATATTATTAGTTTTACACTAAGTTTCATGTGTTAAATTGCCCATTATATTTTCTAAATAGAACAGTAAGCTAAAGCATAAACCAGCAATAAACATCCTCCTCTTCTAAATTAACGAGGTGGACTATACTGAAAATACTATCACAAAGCTGGAGCCGTAATAAAACTGGATGGCATGGCTGAGTTTAGTGTCCTACCCGCACACACAGTTAGAATACCAAGAATATGCTGTGCCTATAGGTCTGGTATGATGCTAACATACACTTCTGAGTAGTAAAAGCATTTCTTTGCCAGAAGTTGACTGTAACTTCCAGATCACAGTGTGTTGTCTAACCCTGACTCTCAATACCTGTAGTGAGCTTCAAGGACTCAGGCACTACTCTCTATGTGGTCTTCTCCAAGAAAGCACCCCAGAGCTACGAACAGCACACACAAAACGCTCAGACAAACACACGCGCACACACACACACACACACACACACACACGTGCACAGGTGTCCCCTGTGTATAAAAACATGTTGTTTTCATAGAGATGTTGGACTCACTCTACTGCTCATGTGAAAGACAACAGAGAGCAGCAGTTACACTCACACACACACACACACGTCTCTCCCTCTGCTGGCCATGCAAGAGATGGTCACCAGGACCTCATCATCTTCAGACGACAGGTTACACGTTGAATCTTAAACATGCCCGCATACATTTACACTTCCCCTCGCTCTGTGTCTCTCTCTGTTCATTTCAAAGAAAATATTGAATACCCAGTGATGTTCATTTAAAATATGGAAATTCATACATATTTATGTAGTCTTCGCCAGAATTTCCTGCATAATTTGTCACATGAAGTTTACAAGGACATTCCAGCCACCGGCCATAAATTGAGTATGCCTTTACCCAATATATTTTCTTTTTCAGCGTGCCCGACTAGTGTGATTCTTGCAGTCGAAGATTATAAAGGGAAATTTGACTTGCTTTATCTGTAATGTGCCGTTTTCTGCTCTTTGCAGAGATAACAAAACACATCAATGAATATGATCATAAATCAGTCTGTGAGTGCTGTTGCATTGCACAGTGTGGTGCTGTAGAAGCCCACTGTGCCATCCTCTTTTGGAGAGAAAAGTGTTCCACCTCAGCAGGTCCTCCCCCTCACCTGAGTCTGTCTACTGAATCTTTCATCAAGAGGAGCTTCTCTCTCTCTCTTTCTGTATCTCTCTTTCTCTCTCTCAATCACACACACGCGTACACATACACACAAGTACACATACACACACACACACATACACACACGAACACACCTGTTGAATCATTAATGGGGGAGAAATTCCATAGGTCTGCTGGTGGCCTACAGTATAGTGAGAACTACCCTGACCTCCTCTCTACCTCTGTTTCCCTCATTCTCTCTATATATACTACACACACACACTCACACTCACAAACACACATGTAGACACTTCCACTGCCTCTGCAGGGTTAGAGAGAGTGATGAGTGGGCTTGAGCTGTTAAATCTTTTATGGGCAGGTGAGAGGATCTTATTTGACACGCTATGTCCGACCTCCTCCCTGACCTCCAGTTTCTCTCAACCTTTCCTTCCCCATCTCCCCTCCCTCCACTCCCTCTGTAAATAGACTGTGTCATTTTATTCTCTTCCTCTCTTCATATGTGGTAAGAACATGACAATGAATTGATGAATAAATACCATGTTAAACTAATGCCATGTGTGTGCATGTCTGTGTGTGTGTGTGTGTGTCCCTTTGCTGTAGAACCCAGACATTGTGCTGGTACACTATCTGAATGTACCGGCAGTGGATGATAGTGGGAAGCCATGTGGTCCTGTCCTCTGCTCTATCAACACAGACAGGAAGGAGTGGGCCAAGTGGAGCAAGGAGGAGCTCATTGGACAACTCAAACCCATGTGTGAGTCTTCTGTCACCTCCTTCCTACTCTCAGGCTCTCATGTTTCAGCCCTCACACTTTTCCTAAGTCTGACAAAATGAGTCACTATGTGTCAATAACAATACCACTCATCATGATAATGATGAAAAAGATGATGACCAAACCTGCTGTAGCCAAGCCTCAACATTAATCTGTAGGAAATCAGACAATTTACATAATAGTATAGCATACTATTATGTAATAGTATAATGAACTTTTGAATTTCATCAGCTGAGACAACGGGTGACTGCAGCAATTCAGGGGAGATGATATGAAAATTTCTCTCTTTATAATTTAAGTTAATAAGTTCAGAATTTAGCACAAACATCAAGGTAAAAAAAATCAAATAAGCCAAAAAGAAATAACAATTTTCTGAAAGCTGGGTTCAGCTTAGTTTTGTTTGAATGTTGATGATGAAAGATTTTAAACATTTTGTCCTTCTTATCAACATGAGAGTGTAGTGATTCCGCTACATTATAAAATAGTGATATTTAAAGACAACATTGTTCTTTTAAGAGACACCTAAAGAAGATACATTCAGTACAGCCAAGCTTTGCACAGATAAAGAGATTTTTTTGCTTTTGATGGTTTCGACAGTCAGCGCCATGCTGCCACCTACAGGCTGATACACATTGCACCCAAAAAAGAGGGAGGGATACAGAGAAAGTAGACGTTGGTGCCTGAAATATCCAGCATGTATTATTCATAAATGAGCATCAGAGAGGGTAGATAACTCCAGTACACACTCCAACACACACGCTTACCTAATCTCACCCATCTTTGATCTGATTTGGAAGGGCAAATAAGGACAGCTGCCCAAAACTAAGTGGCTTATTGACTTAAGTAGTACCTCACTTCTCACTCTCTCCACTGAATCATATTCCCTCTTGCTACTCCACATGCCCTCATTTGCTCACACAAAACAGCTTTCAGCTTTTCTTTTCCTGGCACCTCTCTTGATCACTGACATGATCCCTTACGTGTGGTTTTTATGGGCATCAGGTGTCTGACACTTACACAGTATGGTATTTGTTATTTTACTCTAAAAATGAGCCTGCTAATTCCAAAAAATGTAAATGAGGACATTTAATTTAGAAATTGGAAATAATATTTTCAGATGTTGAAATTGAAATCTCTTGCAAAAGAAGCAAATTAGGCAGTTTGCACGTATGTATTTAACATTTTTGAAGCTCAAGCATCTGTAGCAGTTGTTAGTAGAGTATTCATGACCTCAGTTTTCAGTGTACATTCCAAACACTGGAGGGCGCCATTACATACTGTCAAATGTATGTGAGGTAATGCAATATTACTACAAAGATTGACATTAGCAAATTAAAGAACAGTTTGCATTGTCTTTTTCCTTTGTTTTGATGTCTCCTATCAGGTGCTGGAAGCAGCTTGCATCAGAAATGTTCCAGCGTCAAGCAGCGCATCATCTCATCCAAGCAGGAGTCAGGGGCAGCAGCAGGAGGTGGAGCTGCAGCAGGTACCGGCGTAGCGGCAGGCCAGAGAGCTGAGGAAGCAGATGGCACAGAAGTCCAGAACAGCGATGTGTCAGAGGGCCAGACAGAGCCCAGTCCTGGGGGGGGCAGGAGCAGAGCAGGCGGAGGAGACAGGAGGAATGGCAGGATAACCAAACCCTCCCTACTCCCACAGAGCAGCATGGAGGTGTCCTCGTCCACCTCCACCAACCAGGTGGAGGTCCCTGACACCACCCAAAGCTCCCCATTGTCAATCACCAGCGACATGGCTGACAGTCCCGCACTTGCCATTGGGGCTGGCTTGTCGCAGAGCACAGCCGTGTTTATGTCTGAGGTCACCACATTGACCGGGGACTCGGTTTATTCTGCTGGCCACACCCACCTACTGGCATCCACCCATGAAAGCACCACTGCCGGCATCCTGTTGGCTGTTGCCCCTGAAAACCAGAGGTTTGCATCATTTCCTGGTGGGGTAGGCTTAGGGGAGGGAGGAGAGTTGGTTCTTTCCAGCTCTCTAGACTCTGGTGGAGGAGTCAGCCTTCCTGAGACCACCATGACCTTTGACCCTGATTGCTTCCTCAACAACCCCAAGCAGGGCCAAACGTATGGAGGGGGTGGAGGGAAGACTGAGGGGTGTAACGGTGATGATGGAGGACTCCACTGTTCCTCAAACGGTTTTGTCTACAACCCAGCCCTCGTCAACAACATCAAGACGGAAGCTGCACCCCTGGAGCAGCCGCTGGCCAATCAGAGTAGCTATGTGGGAGAAGGCACAGGCCTCAGCCCCAGTACCACCCTGGAGCAGATGGACTTCAGTGCTGTAATGTCATCAGCCTGTGTCCCAAGTCTGAACCAGCCTGCACATCACCCCTCCCCAAACCTCTTCCTCCAGGCCTCCCCACAGACCAGCCAGCCCTCCCAACTGCAGACCAATGGTACAGAGGCAACCCAGGAATCAGGCGAGGCCCAGGCTTACATAGGCCTGCCCACGGTGCCAACAGACTCTCCAGTCACCAACGGAGACCCGCATACACACCTCCACCAAGCCAGCCCAGACCAGCAGGCCCTGTGTGGAAGGAATGGACAAGGAGCAGCGGTGGGCTCCTTCCCTCTGACACCACAGGATACGAACGTCGACCAGTCCGGCAGCAGGGTACATCGGGAGGTCGGGGGCTTAGACAAAGCTCCTGAGAATGGAGGAGAGTTACTTCTTAAGTCTGGAGATCATCATGAGGCCTACACGAGTGTGGACGCAGAGCACTACCTGCAACCCACAGATGACAATGGAGGAGGAGAGGAGGGTGGAGGAAGTGGTGGAGGAGGAGGGGGAGGAGGGGGAGGGGGAGGAGGGGATAGTGACATTCTCTGTAATGGTGTAAGCTTGTCAGGGACCAGCAGTTCAGTGGTGGCCAGTCCACAGTCGATAGCTGCTGGTGCAGGCATTGAGGGGGCACTCTACAGTTCTCCTCTTCCTCAGCAAGGTGGGGGGGTGTCAGCTGCAACAGCTGGGGCAGGAGCGGCCATCAGTCTGGAAGGCTTTGAGGCCTCATTCGGAAGCCAGTTCTCTGATCTTATCAATGATTTCATCTCAGTTGAGGGGTCTGGAGGTGGGGTGGGGGCAGCTGTTGCTGGGGTTCTGATGCCCCAGGAGGGGGCAGCAGGAGAGGAGCAGGGCACTGGAGCAGGCCACCTGCAGGGCTCGGAGGTGGAGCAGGGAGCTCTGGGACTGCTGCAGGAGACTGGGAGGCTGTTTGGTGTGACAGATTACTCCCCAGAGTGGTCTTATCCAGAGGTTAGTAAACCCAACATGATTATCACTCATTATTTATTCATCATTATTCCCTGCAGTGAAGTCAGTCCCTCCATCACATGATTGACGGTGGCCTGTACTGACGTTAAACGCTGGAATCATGCACAGCGCAATTTGTGCCAAGACCGCCAGCCTGGCTGTGTGGTCATTAAGGAGTTAGAATATCTCAGACTCAGCTGATTGGATTTTAATGAAATTTCAATATTACACTGATTCCCCTGGGTGGCTTCATTAATTCATCCATGTACCACATATATAATATCTCAGACACCACTTAAGTCACTGAGTTATGATGAAACTTTGCATTGCCTCAAACCACTGCTTTCTGTCATTTTCAAAATAACACTTGTCAAAGTTTGTTACTACAGTTAAAAGAGACTTTTAATAACTAAAATATCTGCAGCATCAAAGGTTCAAATAACATGAAATACTTGTACATATTTAGCTAATATTCCTCTGCAGCTTTGTTCCAGGATCATCGGTGTTGCATCATGCTGATTATTTCACAGTTTTGAGTTTCTTGAAACAGTTTTCCCCCAAAGACCCAGAGGCTGCTGGCATAATTTTCATCATGAACTAAAATGGAGCACTACAAATGCCAAAAAGAAAATACCACCAAATGCTGCAACTCTTACCCTTTTCACTACTGTGCACTGTAACTTCATGACTCCATAATTTCTGAGGGACAATATGTTGTTTTTGTATTATTTTTAGCTTCACTAGAGAGAACACATGGCAATGTTGTTCAGATGGTTTGAACAACCTTGTTCCATTTGGATGTAAGGAACAGCATGGCCTCTAGGGGCCGCTATCAGAATTTTTACTCTCCTTTGTCAGTAACTTATCAGTTTATATTTATATGATAGGAAACAAAACTTTCAATTTTTAGGCCACTCTGTCTCTGAAGTGTGTTTTTGTGACAGATGGGAATTTGGGATATTTGATTCAAACACATTTACAAGACATCATATGTACATACACACACACAAGTCTGCTACACATGTACATACATCTTCACAGACTGCTAAATTGTGGCAACAAGACATTTTAATTTGCATGCAGTGATGTGACTCATTCTCACAGAGGCTCCCATATCTCTTTGTTAACTATGTTGAAAATTACATGTTACTCAGTTATGGCTCCCTGTAAACAAACAGGTAGAGGTAGGTGAGATATTAGACTAAAGCCTGTGTTTGTGCTGCAGGGTGGAGTAAAGGTCCTCATCACAGGTCCCTGGTTGGAGTCGAGCAGTGAATACAGCTGTCTCTTTGACCACATCAGTGTCCCTGCTGCCCTCATCCAGCCTGGGGTGCTGCGTTGCTACTGCCCAGGTAACACATATGTGTATGCACACACTCACTGTCTCTCACACACAAATATATAGCAGCCACTGTGCAGACATTCTCATTACTGACGTTATTTTGCTCCATTTCTAACCTTACCCCAAACTTCACCTCACTGATCCCTAAAATAAGCAATTTCCAGCAAAAAGGTTTTTCTCCAGAATACAGAGTGAGAGTCTAACAATGTGGGCTGCAGTCGCTTATCAAGAGATACAATCTCTTTTATAAAAGAAGATAAGAACAATACAAAAAGAACATTGTGATGAGGCATACGAGCAGGCATGCAGTGTACACATTTATGATTAGAAATGTTTTTTGGGATGGTATAGTAAGTGATACATTAGTCACATACTGCTTTATTAAGTGCAATCAGGAAAAAGCTGCAAGGCATATAGTCTCATGTAGGTACACTATGACAAAAGCAACACTAGACATTCACAGTATACAATAATAATAATAATAATAATAATGATGATAATTTTATTTGTATAGCACCTTTGCTGTACAAAATGCAGCTCAATGTGCTTTACAGTAAAGAGATAAAAACCAAGACAGACATTAAGAACATTAAACAGGAAACATGTAGATTAAAAGGTGGCAAACAAGGAAAACAGTGCTTTGCATAAAAAAGAGGACAAGAATAATTTTAAAAAAAAGAAACACAGCTAAAATTCTAAAGTAAAGCACATAATCAATCAATGAAGTAGAAAGAAAAGCCTTAAAATGGAATAAAAAATTTTAAAGATGGTGGGATGTGGTGCACAGAAATGGGTCAAAGTGGTGCTATAGAAAGGCTACGTTAAAAAGATATGTTTTTAGGTGTTGTTTAAAGGTTTCAACCAACCAAGTATAGAACACCTTACCTAATGTCTTTAGGTAAGGTGTTCTATACTTTGGGTGCAAAATTGAAGAAAATGGTTAACATACTTTCCTGAAATTAGTCTCCACGCACTAATTTTTTTCCTCATGTCTGTTTCCAGCCCATGACACAGGACTCGTCATGCTGCAGGTAGCTATGGGCGGTGAGGTCATCTCTTCCTCTGTGGTGTTTGAATACAAGGCGCGCGACCTTCCTGCTCTCCCGTCTTCTCAGCATGACTGGCTGTCCCTGGACGGTGAGAGCATTTGTTTGTTTGTTTTGACTGCACACACCGGGATGTACAGTTACATTCTTATCATATTGTCTTGTGCTATTTAAACAAAATGAGACTTGTTCATAACTGCTTTGTTGTGCACTTGGATGGAAACGTATTAACAACCATTACAGCAGAGTGTGTGTTTGTGTTTGTATCATTTTCTGTTTTTTATACATGCTGTTTTATTTCATTTTAATCAGGCAAGTTAAACTTCAAATTAAATCGAATACTATATCCTTTACTTTTTTGTATGGCCTTTATATCCAGCGCACTGACATTTTTGAACACCTGTTAGGTGCTCTGTCATGTTAAGAGATGTTGTGTCTACAGCTACTATTGTACTGACCAGTATGGTGTCATTGCTGGGTGATATTTGGCTTGTGCTCCTCATGCAGATTGATCCAAGACTTTAAGCTTTTAAACTGTTTTGACACCTGTTCTGTGACAGCTGTACACCTGTACACTTCATCTTCACAAGTTCCCCATTCATAAAGACTTTGGGTTTTGTCTTGTTGGACTTGTTTAGGCCACAGTGGTTTATTATGAACTCCATTGTGAGTGTTTGCATGTTGGCGAGACGTCGGGTTTATTTCGTGAAAGCTTAATGTTGCCCCTCTGAGATTCCAATTATGTTGAATCAAATTAAAACTTACTGCAAGATGTTAGAGGGCAATTAAGTGTTCTTTGAGTGAGCTCAGAGGGTTTGGTTGTAAATGTATGCAGAGCAGCGGGGGTAAGCTTCTGTGTGCAAATATATCTCCTGATGCAATTGCAGCTCGGAAACACACGGGTCTCCTCAGCGAGGCATGTCCTGTGTTCGCCCCCGTCTCTGCGTTGCGCAATGCGGCAATGCGGCTCTACGGTCACAGCAGGCTGCCTGTTTGCTGGAGTGAAGGGCAAGGACATCATGGCACAATCGCAGTCCTCATGACAGTCAAAATGTCGAGCAGCACTAGCAGTGTGCTCTGCGGCTTCATATATGCTATATATAGGCTCTGACTTTGACTTTCAGCGATGATAGCGAGACTTGATATGCGCTCTGCCGATTTTCGCTCCGGTCCTTTGTTTGGCCTCAAATGTACCACAAAGGCTCACTGCCTGCTGGGAAAATAGAGAGAGATAAATAGCTCTAAGCAGATATGCGTCAGCACACGATTTTTTTTTCACATGTCATTGCTCCAGTTTAGTTTGTGTGCAGTCTATTGTTGTGCCGATGACGACCGAGCCTCCTGCAGCTCCCAGTCTGGCGGGCGGATTTAAAGCGCTGCTCTCCCAGACACAACGTGGACTCTCTCTCTCTCTCTCTCTCTCTCTCTCTCTCTCTCTCTCTCTCTCTCTCTCTCTCTCTCTCTCTCTCTGCACTTAGTTGTGTTTTGCTCGGTCGGAGCAGCAATGTGTGAGTCGCAGAAGCGGGAACAAAGAGAGCAGCAGATAGAGAGACTCGCTGTTTGGGTTCGTAGTTTATTTGATTTTAAATTGATAACTTCAAAATGAGCTCTTTATTAGTGTTCAGGTCTGTGTTGTTTGTAGCATGGTTTAGGTTTGTTTTTTTTGGATGGACATAAGTGTGTCTGTTGTCTAAATTCCGACTTCATAGCTTTAAAGCCTTGAGCCACTTTTGCATTTCAGTCAGATGTTTGTGTTACACGTGTTTCCCTGATTGGTAGACAAAGGGACGGAGGAAATGCCACATGTATCACATGTATCACGATGTTTGCGCGCTAGATGTTTGAACTAAAAGGCACTGCTTGGTTTTTGGTTGCAGACCTGATAACAACAAGCCTGATCAGCCTTATTGGTTGACCTGTTCATTTTCAGCACCAGCAGGAGTGGACAGCGCCACTGAACTCCAAATAACAAATGAAAGGAGGGTAATGTGGCTCCTGTAGAGGCCCAGATAACAACAGGCCTGTAAGCTGAGACATGTGGGGATGTTGTTGATCACCCAAACACAATTATACATTGTGATGTAAATTTTCTGAATGCTTATGCTTGCTGAATGTTTATATGACCATGTGCCACAAAGTGTGTGTGCAAAGTGTGTGTGTTAAGAATCATTAGAGTGTTAGGAAACACTTTCCTCTTGAATTTGATTGACTAAAAGACTTAATCAGTATGAATTTAATTAAGTTTGAGAACATTGATGTGTTAGCAAAGTGAAAATTAGTTAATTTGAAATTTTATGCCTTAATACTGGTCCTGGGATGGAAACACATTAAAGTGTTTTGAAGCCCTCCATCATCATTAAACTAACTTTAAAAATTAGTTTGAGTGAATACATGTTGAATTGAACAATAATAAAAATAGTAAATTAATTATAATCAAATATGAAGCGTTTGAACACTACTTTAAATTACATGCAGTATATCAGCCCACCTTTAATTATTGTTACCTTTACAAACTGTACATTTATTTCGTTTGGCTGCTTTTTTAACTGTCTCTTTTTTACATTAGGTCCACAATGTAAATGTGTGTTTTGAGATGTCACTTCAAATTGTGTTGTGATTGCTTAATGGGGAGAGCCTGCGCAGGCACAAATATTTAGAGACAAAGGCATATTAAAAATGAAAAAAACCTCATTGTGTTATTACAGGAAAAGTATTGTAAAGTCCAACGCTGCTCAATAAATCCACAGCAACAACTAACCATCAAAGAAACTTTGAAAAGCAGGTGAAGGTGCCATTCAATAGCATAACAATGAGAAAATAGTAGACACTCCTTTATGGAGCCTGAAATGTGTCACTAGAATAACGATGGCAGAGATTAATTATAATCCAAGTAATTAATACACTCAAAAGTAATTAAATTTGCATTTAAAATATGTGGTTAAAAAACATGAGTAAAGAAAAAATGGTATTCCATTATTGTATTGAAATGATGAATATATTCATTAATTTTTGAATGAACTCCTTAAATTACTTTAAAGATGGAGTTTCCAGTGTTCCAGTGGTCTTTCTTAATTTTCTATTATTCACAACATGCACTTTGCAGCATCTAGACTGAAGTAGCGTGTAACAGGTAGATAAATGAATTGTGAAATGGAAAATGACAGAAGATGCAGTAAATAACATTTAAAAGATAATTTAAAAGCCTTTTTGGAGGTAATATTACAAATATATTTGAAAATAATAATAATTGAGTAATTTGTGCTTAAGGAGGGTAATTAAAGGTCCATTTAATCCCTATATATAAATTGCATTATTTCTATAAAATGTTGTTGTCAGCTTTAGAAATAATACTTTAATATATCAATTTATTAACTTATCAGCATTAAACAACAAAAAAATCCTGTAGCAAATGGCAACCTTCATAGTGTTCTTTGCGACCAGAAATCTACTGTACTTTTCGTGGATGTACATGTGTTTTTATGTACATTTGTGTTTACTTTTACATGACATTATTTACATTAACAGGTGCTTCTTATGTGTGTGGCAGCTGAAACAGTGGAGTGTTTTGCTTCGTATTCAGATGAGCTGTGTCGCTGGAAGTGGAGTGGGGGGAGCCTGAGCCTTTGTGTCACTGACATGGCTCCACCTTTCTGCTCTGTTCTGTTTGTGTGCTGCAGAAAGAAAAATAGGAGTGAAATAAGAGGAGAAAATAGAGAGACTAAGTGAGAGAGCAGCAGGTGCGATGACATAATGTGCACTGCAGCAAAACTGCAGCAGCACTGGAACAAAGGGTCACATTCACATACAGCCATGCAAAACCCACATTTGTCATTAGATGTGTACTTGGTCACACACACATGCAGACACACACACACACACACGATTTTACTTGGTTCCTATTGTTGGTTTGGGGTTTTATTGATTTTCATTCGTGATTCATTCTCCCCTCAGAGAAGAGCTTCTCTATAAACCTCTCTACCTTGGATTTACTAAAACACAGTATTGATTTGTTTAAATACAACTAACATCCAGCTACGCTCACACGCTCTGTGTATCCCACCTTCATTTTTTGTAGATACCCAGTTCAGGATGTCCATCTTGGAGCGCCTGGAGCAGATGGAACAGAGGATGGCTGAAATGACCAATCAGAACCCCAGCTCAGAAACCATAGCAACCAAGGGGGGAGGAGTGGAGGGAGGAAGAGCCACGGATCAGCAGTCTCAAGTAAGGCAGAAGGATGTGATTTTGTTTAGGTGAAATTTTCCTTTACAGCTAAATGATCTGAAAAGTCTGAAGAGATACGCTCATCAGGTGGGAAGTACAGGTAAACCAACAAAAAACAAAGTAGGAATTGTTTTATTTATTTAAAAATATTAAAATGTTTAATTAAAGCAAAACTGTGTTGAGTCATTGAAATTAAATATGAAGATTAAACTTGAAGACTGCATGATAATAGTCCAATAAACTCCTACAGTAGTTTTGGAGCTCTGAAAGAAACAACTTGAAAGAACTTTGTCTCGTTCTAATGAAACTTAGGGACACCTTGAAATACATTTTGAAAAAACAATAAAAGAAACAGTAGATAACACTCTGAGAGATTTACACGCTTAACTCATTGTGCCCTTCTCTGTCTAATCTCCCAGATCTCTCCCGATCAGGGTTCATTTGAGGGTCGCGTGGTGGTGGTGTGCGAGAAGATGATGTCTCAGCCATGCTGGGCTTCATCCAATCAGCTCGTACACAGTAAGAACTCCAGAGGAATGACCTTACTGCATCTGGCTGCAGCTCAGGGCTATGCAGGGCTCATTCAGACACTCATATGCTGGCGGTGAGTAACACACAAACATGACACACCATCATGAAGTTGAAGACTCTGACAATTAATTTGTTGTCTTGCTCTGCAGCACTAAGCACGCTGACAGTATTGACCTCGAGCTTGAGGTGGATCCTCTCAACGTAGACCACTTCTCCTGCACTCCACTGGTGAGCGATCAATAATCTCATATGTGTGTCTGAGTGTATGTGTCTTTCTTTTCATGGCTGTGTGTGACTTGTGTATTCCTTTGGCCTCTCCAGATGTGGGCATGTGCTCTGGGCCACACTGAGGCAGCACTGGTGCTTTACCAGTGGGACCCAAGAGCTCTGGCTATTCCTGATTCGCTGGGACGCTTGCCGCTCAATATCGCCCGATCCCGGGGCCACACTCGATTGGCTGAGCTCTTAGAGCAGCTGCAACAGACTCCTCAAGCTCAGGGCCAGCCTGCTGACACTTGGATGGACAGGTGGAGAGGAGAGTCACAGCTCAGTGGAATAAGCAACAGCCCCACCCCTAACTCTAACTCAGGTGGGAAAGTCCACTATTACATATGGTGGTGTATCACTAACAGGGAAGAATTTGTCTGTCGTTAAGGAGTCGGTTGACCCAAAACACAAGAAAATGTTTACATGACAGTAACCAGTAACAGAAGCAGTAACTTCCTGGAGTCTCCATTGCCTGGCAACTGCAACTGCTCCCAGCCAAGAAATAGTTTGGCACATAACTCACTAAAACCACAACTTGATGTTTTTACACTTTGGTTTTTATACAAATGAAACAGACAAGATATAATGTTA
The DNA here is from genome assembly GCF_914725855.1 of Thunnus albacares. NCBI lineage: Eukaryota > Metazoa > Chordata > Actinopteri > Scombriformes > Scombridae > Thunnus > Thunnus albacares. Next base: position 24,608,659 of record NC_058109.1, on the reverse strand, counting down.
TGATGTTAATTGGTGAGCTGTAGAAGCACTAGGAACAGGATTTTGGACAGGGCTAGATTTTCTAACCAGCCGTAGGCTCCAGTGACATATTAGCAACGCAAATAAAAGTACTTCCCAAAATATCAAACTATTCATTTAAAGATTATATTTGTAAAACTCTACAGCACTGTCTCTTTCCAGTGACTCTGGATACTCCTCTGATCTCTCTGTAGACAGTCTGAAATAAAAACTGAACATTATCACCATGGCTAATTATTTCTAACCATAAGTGGGTGTTTTTATGTTTTGGGTGAACTGACCATTTAATAAGTTAGTATATCCAGTGTAATAGGAATCAATGTTGTCATTATTAAACTTGCTCTTATTTTGCCCTATCTTTGTTTCTCCAGAGCTGAGGAGAGCCAGGACAGAGAGCCAGCCAGACAACCAGAACCAGAACTGGAGCCAAACAGGACACAGAGCCTCACAGGGAACCCAGGGAGAACAGCGAGGTCCACCCCCAGCCAAGAGACTCAAACCCAGCCCAGACACCCCGCAACAGCTAGCTAACTCAACCCCCGGCACCAACACCCTCAACTCCCTCCTCAACTCCTCCCCCAGTCCTAACCCTCAACGTTCTCTCCAACCAAACACCCTACAAACTCAACCCTCCAACCTCAGCTGTCAGAGCGCACCTCCTGCCGGCTCCAGTCCTAACCGTCCTCAGCTGCCCAGCACCCCATTCTCCCACCTGCAGGCCAGGATAGGGGGGTCTGGAGGGGGCACCAGGTGGAGTCTGAGACAGACTCTGGGGCAGCGTAGCCTAGCCAGGAGGATTCTAGGAAAAGAACGACTGGCTATTCACCTGCGCCAAAGAGTGCTGTCTGACAGGGGAGAGGAGACAGAGCTGCTGACCTATCAGGATAACGCAGAGGACTTGCAGGTAGGGGGAGCAGACTGTTAGGAGCAGTTTTTGATCTTGTACCTGAACACTGAACTCTTTGTACTGTATGTGATGGACAATGTGTGCAGCTTGCTTGTATGCATGCCATGTTTGTGGAAAAAGTACATGAAAATTCATGAAACAATAAATTAAAAACTCTGAAAACAACTCTCCCCAAACTTTGACCCTCAATGTGAATAAGCAAAAAACCTCCAATGAAAACCTCATTAGGTTAAACATTTAAAGAAACCTTGGGATGGGTGCAAGAAGGGTAAGACAACAAACTGTAACTTAAACAAAATATAGGGAATAAATAAAATACAGGAAATAACTAGATGGGGGGGGCAGTGAAGATCCAGATCTTACATGATATGATATCATCATGGTCATAAGAAAGGTACCTGGTGAAGATGACATCAGTGCCATCTTTACCACAGACAACCACCATGAAAAGTTACTTACTCACAAATAGGCACACATAAACATCAATGACCAAGAATGGGAAAAAGGGCACACATATAAATTCATACTGACAGGAACAATACTAACTGGTTTACACTGAAAAGATAGATTGGAGAGATAACATAAGTTTAAGCTTGGTTGTAGCTATTTGTAGCATGTGGCTGTCTAATAACAGCAGGAAAGTTGTTCCAAAAAAAGGCGATGCAATAATAAAAAAAGCTTTGAAGCCTGCAGTTTTCTTTTTTCCGCCTGGAAAGATAATCAGCTCCACCGGAAGACATGTGGCTGTATGATGCTGAAGGATGTCTGATACAAAACCATCAAACTGTTAGAAGTACCCTCATGTCATATCTAGCATGACACAGACAGTCATATGTTTTGTATGAGCTGAACAGTTGAGTTAAGAGTTAAGAGATGCATTCCCTTTTTCACTTACACGCCAATAATTTACAGATTTGAAAGCAGTCATTCCCTTGAATAAGACCATGTAGTTTAGTGTCATCAGCATAATTATGAAAATAAATGCCAAAACTAAAGATGATTTCACTAAAGGGCACCAGGTGTTTTACATGTGTGAGTTACACCTGCTGTGTGTGTGTGTGTGTGTGTGTTGCAGATGGACATTACGATGCTAGCTGATCACATCATGGAGGCTTCAACTGGTAGGCTTAAGCAGGAGACAATGGAGACTGAAACAGACTCTGGGAAGGTGGGGATCAGCAGTGACGTCAGGTTACTGTCTGGTTACCTTGGTGAAGTGGAGAGGTGAGTCAAAGAATTATAAAATTCAACCATATTTATGTCACTTCTATCTCATCAAATAGCATAAGTCTTTTTAACATACTTACTTCAGACTTTTGCTTTGCTCTCTGCTTTTCTCCAGGTTTCTAAACTTCAAGCCCCCGACTCCTAGCCCCAAACCAAACTCTCTCTCAGGGCCAGAGGATCAGCAGAGTCCTCAGGCTAAGCAAGCCCTGTCGTCCTCCTTTGACTGGAGCTCCTTCCTCTGTGCAGCTATGAAAGAGGAGAGGTTGAAAACGGACTCTTCCTGTCTAACAATGACTGAAGCAGAGCAGGGAGAGCTGTATGAGACCATCAGGGATGCTCTGCACTCCCTCAGAAAACACAAGGTATCCAGTATTATGACCTCCACTCTACTCCTCCAGAGTTTGCTCATACAGATTGTATGCATTTTGTCACTACCACTTTTACAGTTCTAGCATTGACTCAGTTGATCTTTCTTCCTGTTTCTGTCTTGCTTAATCTGCATTCGCGTCAAAGCTTAAAATGACTGTGAACATTTACACAAACACTGTAACTCTCCTCAGGGTCCCATTCAGGAACAACGCAAAGAGATTGCAGCAGTGATTCAGCGCTGCTATAAGAGATACAAGCAGGTAAGAGTTAACATACAGTTAGCATCAATTCACCACTTACCATCATGTCAAGCAGACCTAAAGTAAAGAATTAAATATCCAGAAATAATAGAAATAATAGCACTAATAGGTGTGATTTCTCTATAATCTTAGCCTAAAATGACATGAAATAATTGAATTTTAATTTTTAATTATCTGATTTGTGCTAAAATCTATTTTGTGAATTGGCAGTTGATTTCAGTAAACTGAAATTATAAATGTGGCTTGTCCACATCCTGTCCTTATTTTCTTTAATGTACTAACTTCTTATCTTTTTAATAGCTCCAATGTAATCTATGACAAAGCCATATGGCTTAATATCATCATGTATAATACTTTCATAGTGTAGTTAGAACCATCAACATTTTATTTTTTTAAGTTTTATTTACTGTCCAGTCAGTTTTATCACACATATTTTTGATTTTGCTTCAAACAGCTTGATCTATTATAGATATTTATTAACAAAACTATTGAGTGAAATTCAGTCATGATCATGATTTCAAAGAGAAATGTTTATAACCACAAAACTTGGTTTGTAGTCACTTCAAATTGTGTTTTCACAAGTCTCTCCAGCTGTTTAGGCAGATTCTGAGATGAATTTTTTGACTAACATGCTTAGACACACATTTCTGGTTTAGGTTAGGGGTGTATATTTATATATGTATATTTATCTCAGTTATGCACTGTAGATTAGAATGAACCTAAACTAGTTTTACATTCAGTTTATTCATTTAAGGTCGTTGCATATTCATTATATTGTTTAGTTTATCTCGTAAGGTTATCATTTTTTTGTGATTTTGTTTTTATCTGTAACATTGATTTGGAAATAAAATTGTGTTCAGATTCAGTATTTAGCAGTGCAAAGGTATATATTTAATGCAGACAGAGGGCTTTCAACACTGCTGTCTTTTCTCTCAGTATGCACTTTATAAGAGGATGACCCTGGCAGCCATCCTGATCCAGAGTCGTTTCCGGAGTTTCCATGAGCAGAGGAAGTTCCAACAGAGTCGTAGAGCAGCAGTCCTCATCCAGCAATACTACCGCTCCTACAGACACTCCCTCAGGTACTTTAAATATACACACAAACACACTCACACACAAGGCATAATTATGTAAAAACAATTCTTACACCTATGTTTTCATCTACAGCAGCCTCCTAACTAAAAAACAGAACCAGGCTGCTCGCAAGATCCTGAGGTTCCTGCTCCGATGCCGCCACAGGTGAGGCATAAAACTCTCCACACCACTGCACACACATCCAAGGACACACACTCATACACATTACCCACACACGCACCTACAGCCCACTGCCACACCTGCGCTCACTACATTGGTGCTAATAGTTGGTGTTGTTTTACTGTTCCTGTGAAGCCCCTTGATGGACGATAGGCCTCTGAAACGGGTGAGTCTTCTCTCTCTCTTTTCTCTCTATCCCTCTCTCCTGGTGGCTGATGCCTGTATGCATGTCAGCAGAGGGAGGGGGAGAGGAGATCCTGGATTATCATCCTTCCCTCTCGCTCTCTCTCTTCTTCCCTCCCTGTCTCCCTGTCTGTCTCTCTCTCTCTGTTTCTCTCTATCTCTCTCTCTCTCTGTCTCTATGCGAGAACTGCTGAATGATGTTGGTACTTCTGCATGACTGACAGATAGATAGAGGAGCGATTCTTGCATATGGTCTTCCTGGGGGCATGTTCTGACTGACATCACTAGGGGACTTTAAGTGTCTTGCTTGGCCTGCCAGTCTCTTTTTTTGTGCCTTGATGGGTGGGGAGGATAAGGTATTAAATAACTTTCCCTGTTGCTCTGAGAATGGCCTGCAGATACAATAATAATAAAACATGCTTCAAAAGACCTGCATACAAAAATCTCTCTAATGTGTCTCTAATGTATGTTTGGTTTTTTCTCAGGGCCAGAGAGCAGAGAAAGGCCAGGGGTCCTGAGAGCCCACCGCCAGGCCCCACACACAGCCCCCTCAGCCTGTGAGCAATCTCTACATCCTCCCCGCCCTCCATCTTCTCCTTTTTCTTTCTCCTTTCTTCCATCCTCCCCAAACTCCTTCGCTTTCTACCCCCAACCCCCTCTCCCACCCCTTTCTTTCCTTCTCTTGCCTCTTCTTTCTCACTCTTTCTCCCCTCTTCTCTCAAGAGGGAAAAACTCTTCCCAGACAGACTGAGGACAGGATAGGTGTCCATCATGGCAGCTCAGACAGACAGACTGCTGGGTAGAGCCCAGGGACCTGGCTCTGCCCACAGCACTGATCCTCCTCCACAGTTTCACTGGGAGGCCATCACATTAACCTCATGGCATTCTTTGCACTCTTCATGGGTATGTTTCTTTGCAAGAGCAAGTCGACGAGTCAAACGAGAGAAAGCGAGGAAGCGCCTAGCAGCGACATCCTGCCGTTCGTGGCGGCGGCTGGATGTGGCGAAAGGCTCCTGTGATGAACAGCTGATTCAAGAGAAAGGCTACTTTGACATGCTGAACATGTAGAAAACCTTTTTTGCGTTTTGTATGCAAACGGTGATCCATGAAAGAATAAGAAAACATAAACCAAAAAACTCACTTCTATGTTGCATTTGCATGCAAGGTTTTTTCGCTTATTCCTCCTCTCCATCATCCTGAAGAGCTCTAGTGGCAAATCATTCTGCTGACTCAGTGTATCACAATACCACCAACCACTCTGACTCACAGGCTTACAAACCTATTAATCAGTCACCCGATCAAAAGGGGAGGAACTGCACTTGAATGTAAGAGGGGCATTGTTAGATAAGGGTTGGGGTCTGAATAACGATGTCTTAATTTGTTACATGGACTTTGTATGGAGTCGTTCTCAGAGGCAGCACTTTGCTAGCCTGACGTGGTGTGTCCGTGTTTGTTCAATTCAATGCATGTGTTTGAGCCACGAGCTCCTGCATGCTTGCCAAACTGCTTTAGTGTTGTTTCTTTTGTATTTCTATGTGTAGTTGTGTCTCACTTACGTCCTCATCAACTTATCCTTGCCCTGTGTAATGTGAACTGTGTAAGGACAAATGACTTCATTTTGGGTGCTTTTTTAAACTTTATTTATTTAAGGGTCTAATTATTTATTTAATTGGCTCAAGAGTGGTTAAGCTTGAGACTGGTTTTCCCCCCTTGTGTGGTAAAATATGACATGTTCCAATGGTTAAATGTCTCTGTTAGTTTGTTCTTTGCGTGAACCTCTAAATCCTAACTGTGGTTTTGAGGAGAGAGTCACATACCATTGCCTTGACTTCTTCTTGACTCTGAGAGGTCTCTATGCTTGCTCTGTACAGGACATGGGTCCTATACCTGCCCCTATACAGGGCATTGGTCCCCATATTAGCCCATACGGGCAATCAAATCCATATTTTGGACTATTGCATATTCCTGTATATAAACTGACGAGGTAAGGGGATACGAGGACCCTGAAACTTTTTCATAAGAGGACTGTATTTAAGATTATAAATTATTTTACTCCCATAATGAGAACTTAAGACAGAGACCTGGGTACACAGGATGGCTGTATTGCTTGTAAATAATGTAGATATTACAAACGGAGTAATGTGCATGAGATTTAAGACAAAGAAACAGCAAAAAGAACATGTTAGTGGCTATGGACTGTGAGAGGATTTTAACTGCTTCACTTTAAGAGTATCCAGTATAAGTGTTACTGAAAAGAACATTTTGTTAAAGCATGCAACTGAAAAATCTAATGTTAGAATTATAAGTGGGAAAACAAAGTTAGCTGAAACAATGATCTTTCAGACAAAACATTTACACTTTGTGCTTTTGTTTCTTGGCTAGCAAAAATTAAACCCTTTTTGCCAGTAGTGCCAATTATTATGAATGCTATTTTGCCTAACAATATGTTATGTTGGGGAAACCAACACCCAAAAGATATCAGTAAGATCCACAGAGGCAACACACACACACAGACAATAAACAGTAGAAGAGATCTAGTAATAGCTCAACCGTAGACCTCCTAAAAGTTCTGAAAGTTTGTCTAAGGCAGACTTACATATAGACGGTGATGATGCAAGTATGAAAATTATACTAAAATGGTGATGAAGATGATGACGACTATGAGCGTTTAAATGTGAATGCAATGACTGATGACCCAAAAAAAGGGAAAGAGGGCGCTACATTCTTTACAATGTGGTTGTGCTTCAGCAACATACTAGCTTTTATTAAGACCATTTTCACACCTACAGCGGATCCAGCCTGGCCTCCAGTCAAAGCTTTCCATCCTCAAACAGAATGTCTCCTCCCCACTTTTTACATATCAATATGTTGATTTTTTCTTTCCTCCTCATTGTCACTGCCATTATACAATGTGTACTTTAGAATTCTGGAAAGCTCTGTTTAGAAAGTGCCTGCTTAATAACAGAAAAGTGCAAGCTAATATCAGGAAATATCTATTTTGTGTTCTCCAAAAAAAAAAGGTTGCCAGTTACCTATTTATTTTCCTAAATTGTGTGTTTAAAAATGAACTTGACAGTGTTAAACTTGATCTGAGTCTAGGTTAGACGCTCTGATTTGTCAGTGGTATGAATGAATGCTCATGGTCTGATTGATGCTATGTGTTGCTTTATCAGACAAACTGGTAATTACAGTATCACTTTTTGCCCCCACTTGTGTGTGCGTTTTGCAGTATTCGAACAAGATAAACCATAGAATCCAGCTTCTGTGTGTGAAAGGCACTGTCACAAGTCTATTCAACACCCCAGTGTCGCTGTTGGGAGGAAGATGTGTTTTCTTGCATGGACTCACTTCGTCTCGTCTTTCCTCAAAAATGTTCTTGCGGCATTTAAATGAAAGCATAACCCAGCAGTTTTCCAGAGAACAAAATAACTGTCCTACATCCTTTCTTTCATTGTCTTTCTCTTTCACTCTCTCTCTCTCTCTCTCTCACACAGAGATGCACATACACACACACACTTGTAAACGCATACATACAAAGTTATACACATTCAGACGCACACAAAAAGCCACACTCTTTCTCTCTGTGCTTATGTCTTTGGGAATAATTAAATCTCTCCCTTAGATTTTACTCAGGGTTGAAGAACAGGGAGATGGTATGTGGAGTGTAACGATTGCTGACACACACGCTGAGTTGTACCGCTACTGGGGACTGTGTACATCTTTGTATGCATATGTATGTGTATGTGCATATTTGTGTATATTAGGGATACTCCAGTTGTTCATTGACTAATTAGTATCCGCAAATTTTCAAATGACGTTCTTGATCAACACTCTCACTACTGATAATCCAGTCTCATTTTTGTGAAGCAGTGAATGTGATCTGTTTGCTTCAACCTAGCTGTACCTTGCGTCACTTTTTCTACAAGAAAAAATCTCCAAGTCCCTTATTTTATAGGATTTTGCTGAAATATAAATTCTATTCAAAGCAAGTAATAAGTGAAATTTCTATTTATACACTTGCTCTTGTCATAAACGCACAAGATTGTTAATACAAAGAATTATTAAAATAATGCAAAAATAAGTAATAGCCACGTATCACCTTGATTTTCTTAATTTAAGTAAACTTGTATGAGATGGTAAGTTGACAGATTTACAATTGGAAGATCTCTATTATGTGTGTTTCACATGTTTTCTGAATTGTCATCGTACTGAGAGACAGCCATGGTTAGGACAGCGCTGTCAGGAGCATTCATGCTATGGTAATCACTTGAATCTCCTCTTAAACTGCCCCTCCTCTCACATCAGCACAACTAAAGTCACAAAGAACACTGCTTCAAACTCCTTTATATATATATATATATATATATATATATATATATAAATATATATATATATATATATATTGTCTACACACACATATACACATACACCGCAACATCCAAATGCTTGCGCTTATTAACACACACAGAATACACACACGAAACTAAACACAGATGCAGAGAATCCATTAAAAATGTTCATGTTTTTGGAGAGGATGGTGACTGTAAAAAGAGTATGTAGAGTAGAAAAAAGTTAAAAGATATTGAGATATTGCCATAGTAGACAGCTGGTAGACATGCGCAGAGATGGCCTCTGTTCTCATAAGTCAGCCTAAAAATGAATGGTATACCCTTTCAGGATGTGTTTTGAGAGGGTGAGGCCAAACACCACATTGCATGCTAGAATGGTAGACCCTTATAGATAATCTATGGCTAGACCTCTCCTTGCCTTCCTCTTCTTCACCCCGTCTTCCCTCTCTCATTTCCTGCTGTATTCCCACCTTGCCTGCTGTTGTGTTCTCCATGCCTATCTCAGTCTTTCATTCCTCTTCTTTTGTAGCCTAGTTTTAACTTTTTTGTTTTGTTTTTGTTTTTCAATTGTGCATGCACAAGCATCACTAAATTGTTGATGTTTTTAAAAGAATATTTTGTTGCTGAGGCCATGCAAAGTGTTTTGAATATTGCCCTTATATGTGGAAAATGTCTTCTGAATGCTTTACATAATTTCTGCTGTAACATGAAATCAGAATAAAAAGAAAATTTGCACTTTAACTTATTTTTTGCCTGATAATTATTCCACCCATGGCTGAAAAGAAAGTTGAACTGGTTTCACCTGCCTTAGGTCTACATACTTTCTGGCAACAGACTCTATAGTTTGCAAGGCAAAATAACTCTCATCTCAAGGTTTTTCAGAATACTGAACCTATAGTCCTTAACATGACATGACAATTCCCTGCAGAGACATTTTTTAAAAAATGTATGTCGTACAGTGTGTACTGTGGAGAAGATGGGTTCAACATTATGACTATTTGTTAATACCATTTGTACATATGTGTACCTTTAGGTAATTAGATAGGTCCATGGAAGTTGACAATGTGTTATTATATAAACTGAATGACAACCATGTTTCAGTGTTTTAGTAAATTCTATTTGACGTCATGGAAAAACTAATCAATAGTCACTTAATTCAAGTTCATTCAGAATATTTACAGAATTGTTTTGGTTTTTACTCTGTTTTTCATAGACTATTTACTAATGGTTTCAAACTGAAACCTAAAACAAAACTTAAGGCATGTTTGAGTCAGTCCATAAGTGGAACACATTAGGCTTGAAGGAAAATTACCGGCAAAACTATTACGTCACGTCAATTTCTTTTACCGTAAAGAATGCTGTTTACTTTTGCCTTTTGTCTGAAAAACTATCAAAAATGGGACTCGACCAAATCTCTTGAGCATAAAGTGTTTTTATAGCGATAGTGTGTTATATTTTATGTCGAAAGATCCGCTGAAATGCTCTGTTTTGTTAATAATTGCGTGTTCGCCTGCTGAAGTCAGGGTATTTACGGTAATTTCCGGAAATGCCGTAAGATTCGCAGCTGATATAAGGACGTGGTTTGTTCCGGTGAAAAGTGGAATTTGCTGCCTCAAGACAGACGGTTTTTAGAGTAGAATATATTATATGTTTTAATCAACTAATGTACATATTTTAGGACTAGATTAGTTAATGTAAGTAGGTATGTGTTTTTCTCCTGAAAGCTCCGCACTGTGACGCCTGCTGCTGCCGCCTGGCTCGACACAATGCAGGCCTAGCTTAGCATCAAACGTTAACAAGCGGAGGCTAATCGGATAACGCTGCTTCGGCAGACTGCAGTGGGATTTAAACCTCGGACGAAGCCGTTTTTTCGACGGTGTAATAACATCCAATCCGGTATGTAAGAACAATTTCTGTATTTAATGTTGCTTTTCATTTAGCCAGCGACACATAACTCAACTTTGTGTGTTGCGAGACAAGCCTGCTAGGTTTTTAACGCCATTTTTTCAGAAAGTTAACGCGTTAGCTTGTTAGCATTTAGCGAGTTAAATAACGTTGCCTTGTTGATTTGATCCTTAAACATCGGTGTGTCATTGTGGTTAAGCTACACCTCTATGGTCAGCTAAGTGTCAACCGCACAATATGTATGATCTCCTGGCTGTGGTTTGATTATATTTTATAATAGTTGCGATCACAGCTGTGGTCCATCACAGTCAGCCTGTCAGCTCCCATCTCTGAGGTGCTCAGCACTTCCAATTTATTTTATTCTATAGTCAAAACATATATACACTTTATATCCATGTCATTGTTAACTGGAGCTCAATCAGACTCTTCAGGAAAAGGCCTGTATATATGTCAAGTCGTCACTACCCGAAAACGCTGCTTTGCTGTCCTAGCAGTGACTGAAATTCAAAGTGAAGGTATGACACAGATGGAATATTTTTTGTGGTGTGTGTTTTTAAAGGTTTGCAGTATTTGTTTCGAATTGTAACGGCAGTGTTGGACATTAAGAAAAAATACAGCGGAAATTCAGGAAAAAACAGCCTATAGCACTTCACTACTGTCCCACTCCCACCCCTCCAAGACCCCTCCCAGCCAAAGTAACAGGATACATGGGTCAACAAAAATATGAAGGGGCTTTCTTAGGAATAAAGAGAAGGAAACAATGACATTCTCATAGGAAGTACAAATGCATAAGCTCATGAGAATAATTTGCCATTAAACCATTATTGTTGTCTAGATCCAGTCCTTCAGAAAAGCAGAAAAACAGAAAATACCTTACTGTCAGTAAAATTTTAAGTTTTTATGCTAGTGAAGTTCCCACTATCACAGTGAATCTTCACCCAGAACCTTTGGCTTTTGGAGTATGTTCATACAGTATTTACATTGTACCCTCCTCTGCTCCACATTTCCAGCAGGCTACAGAATCTCTTAAACAGTGTCTATGTTAAGGCTGTTGGATCATACACTCTGTTACTTATTAGGTACACCTGACTAATAGGTTACTACTAATATTTTCATTATTAAGTATTGTGTTGGTAATTTTCTCGATTTAATAGTTTAGTCAATTAAATTTCAAGAAATTGTGAAAAAAGGTCCATCACTTTCCAGTCCTGTGTTCGGTGCTCCTGTTGCTTGTTTTGGCCGCTCATTGGATCAAATCTCAAAGATATTCCAACATATATGACAAGAAACTGGAACCAGAGAACATTTTGTATTTTTGCTTGAAAAATTGCTGAAATGATTAGACGTTTCAGTTCTAGTTCAGTTTTCGTTGAGGTGTTCTGTTGTATATTGTTATATACTGAGAGGTGTTTCTGATATTGTCTACCTTCACTGTTATAGACGGGCTGGATTGGTATATTAACTAAAGCTAAAACAGTCTAGGTGCACCTAACAAACTGGACATTGAGTGTATATGGCAAAGCTCTACATTAGCATTGATAGTTGGGTGTACTTATAACTTCAAGTTTCAAATTTTTTTATGTGGTATAGTTTCTTTTTCATATATCTAATTCTGATTTAATCTCTTTTCAGCTATGAGCTCTCAGCTGCAGGTCTTCTCTCCTCCCTCCATCTCCTCCAGTGCCTTTTGCCGTGTTAAAAAGTTGAAGGTGGAGAGCAATGTTTGGGACGTATCCACCACTGAAGCTTACAGTTCCATAGCGGGCCAGTCTGCATACACCTTCACCCCAGCCATGGCTGTGCCACCCTTTGCACCGTCCCTGGTCTTCCCCCCTGCAGCGCCCGGATCTAGGGGTCAAGTGGTGGTACGGGCAGCTGATAGCACTGGCAGTCTTCCCCGTGGTTCCAGTCGGCGTGTCACTGAGCAGGCGACGTCCTCCTCTTACACTCATGCTGAGACGTCCTCTGAAACAAGGGGGCACAGACATGGGCAGAAGAGGAAGATAGAGGAGGCAAGTGAAGGCAGTGGGAGTGGATGTGGCAGCGTACAAATTTTGGAGGAGCTCTCAGCTCCAGCAGCAACTTACTCCACCCGCACAGGAGGCGGTGGAGGAGGGGGCACAGGCCAGTCTATACCTCACTCGGCTCCAACCACCAAGAGCAGCAGCTCCAATGGTGAAGGGGATTATCAGCTGGTGCAGCACGAGATCCTCTGCTCCGTGTCCTGCAGCTACGAAGTGCTGGAGTTCTTAGGAAGAGGCACCTTTGGACAAGTGGCTAAGTGCTGGAAGAGGGGTACCAATGAGATTGTGGCCATCAAGATTCTGAAAAACCATCCCTCATATGCTCGTCAGGGCCAAATTGAGGTAACTAGACATAATTTTGCCAAGAAAACATGTGTGAATCCTGCTTTGATAGTAAATCTAATTGTACAGTGGTTACTGGTTTCATTTGACAGCATTGTCTTCCCAGAGCGCTATTTGTCAAGCAGCGCTGATACTACAACAATGGCAAAATGAGTGTTTGGGTGTGTATCAGCATCAATACAAGAGATGGGCAGTCTAAGTTTAGGATGGGGGTGTAGGACAGTTCTCACGTGGCTGCCACACAGACTTGCAAGGGATGCTGCGAGATTAGTTAATTCTCATATTTTTGTTGTGTGTAGTTGGTTTTTCATCACATAATAAAATAACTAGGCAACATTTTCATTAAGTGCCTTCTATAGGCCTGTAACATTTTTAGATAGATCAGTGGAAGAAATAAAAACCAACATCAAAATTCATCATTTAAAAAAAATCAAACAAAACTGCATAGCTATACTGCAAAAAGAATTTTTTGAGAATTTGTCTCATGTTTGACCTGTGAGATCTGTAGTGCTTTTAAAATCATCAGAGCTGTGAAATGAATAACTGGGGGATTTTTCACAAGAAAGAAAATAAAGTGTGTGTTACCGTTACTTGTCAACATAAGGGGACATTCGATTGTTTCGATTTGATGTCACTATAGTTAAATGAGTACAATGGCAGGAAGAATGTGATGTTAGACTGGTCTAATGTATTGGGCAGTTTTAAGTTATTAAAGCTATGTGGTGCTTGTGTAAATGCCAAGCAAATGCACAAGAATGGTCCCTTAGTGGAACAAAAGCAAGTTGATAGAATAGGGAAAAAATAGTTTTTGTTTTCGTTTATTGTTAAAATTGTTATGTAACACACATTACATGGTATTGAATGCTAATATTCAGTTGTTTGTTGATTTAAAAAAGTAGTGTCATATGAAAGTTAAAAGGATTTTGTGGGGCACCACATAGCTCGGCTTGAAAAGTGGAGCTAAAGCAAATTGCCAATGGCTAGGTGGCACACCCAGAGAAACTCCCCATAAAATATCCACAGTCTCTAATACGGAGTGTTTTTGTTCGTAACACAACATATAAAGCAAGTTTATTAACACTGTGTCCCTCTGTGCCACAGGCTCGTTTTGTGTTTTAAATGATCAGTTACACACGTAAACACGTTTTTCTTAACTTTACAGTTCATATTTGCAGATACCGTGACTGAAAGTGCTCGGCCCCAGACGACATAACCCAGATAGATATAAATGTTATGTCCTCTGTAGTCAGCCACACAAGTTTTGAACGTCAGACAGTTTGGATTAAGATGTGAAGATGTAAAGTGTCTTCCTGTCAGCAGCTGTGATACTAATGATGCAGCATCATTAATCATTCTGGAGGAAATCAGCCAAAGTAAACTTGTAATCACTGTAATTGACCCACATATATCATGTAATTACCATGTTCTTCTTTGCACTTGCATTTTTTATATGAAACATGAGTGAACCAGCATTTATTGACATGTTATGTGGAATTATTTGTTCCTCTTTTGTAGGTGGGCATCCTGAACCGGCTGAGTGCAGAGAACGCAGATGAGTACAACTTTGTGCGTTCATATGAATGCTTCCAACACAAGGGTCACACCTGCTTGGTATTTGAGATGCTGGAGCAGAACCTGTATGACTTTCTCAAGCACAGCAAGTTCAGCCCGCTCCCTCTACGGCACATCAGACCCATCCTGCAGCAGGTTGGCAAATGTTTTGGCAGATATTCATAAAACGTTGTTGTTGTTGTTTTTTATGCCTCTGCACCGGTGACAGCCGTGACTGGAGGCATTATGATTCGTGTTGTCCGTCCATTCCCATTCTCGTTAATGTGATATCTTAGGAACACCTTGAGGGAATTTCTTCAAATTTGGCACAAATGTGCACTTGGACTCAAGGATGAACTGATAAATCAAGAATTGATACACTAATTATGACAAAGTTTCACACAAATGTCTAATAGGATAAAATGATGACGTGATGATGTTTTGTACACAAAAGGTCAAAGGTCAGCTTCACTGTAACATCATAATGTTCTGCAAAAAACACTTTTCTGGCCATTATTCAACACCATAACTCAGAAACAGAAGGGGAGATTGTGACCATATTTCACATTTGGTCAAACACTGAATTGGTGACACTAATCTTGGATGCCCACCTTGAAACTGTGGTGATTGTTTAGATCTTCTGTGCTCCCACGTTGAAGATGTGTGTGAAGCGTCCACGTTTTAGTATTTGTAATGTCTTTGCAGCAACATCCATATCTGAAGCTTTGTCTACTGTCGTGGCTACAACTTTGTGTTCTATCAGAAACAGCTTTATTGGTCAAACGTGTGAACACATACAAGGAAAATACACTTAATACCTTTTTATTAAATTCCTTCAAAGTCTTCACTACAAATATTATGAGTCTGGACAGACATGGATGTAAACTGCTACTTGACTGGTTGGCGGAGTCTTACAAGCACGAGGCGCTATTCTAGTGTAAACTGTACTCTTGACAACAGTTATCATGTAATAACCTATCGTACCATTACTTTTGTTTTGTTATTGTTAATATAAACTTTAAATGTGAGAACTTTGCTGTTTCCATTCTTATTATTGCATCCAGACGATTATTGATGTCTTTTTATCTTTAGGTGGCTACAGCGCTGATGAAGCTGAAGAGCCTGGGGCTGATTCACGCAGACCTGAAGCCTGAGAACATCATGCTGGTTGATCCTCTCAGACAGCCCTACAGGGTGAAGGTCATTGACTTTGGCTCAGCAAGTCATGTTTCCAAGGCTGTCTGCTCTACCTACTTACAGTCCCGCTACTACAGGTAACAGATCTGTTTATATTGACAAAAGTCTGTAGCACAGCTCTGTCTCCTTGGTACCAGTCCTTTAATCTTCTCCTTGCTGTCCAGGGCTCCAGAGATCATTTTGGGTCTCCCGTTCTGTGAGGCCATTGACATGTGGTCTTTAGGCTGTGTGATTGCTGAGCTGTTTCTGGGTTGGCCTCTCTACCCTGGAGCCTCTGAGTACGACCAGGTCAGTACCACAGCTTAAGCCAGTGTTTCACAGGCTTTATCTAGGAGTGGGAAATATGTGAAGTCATTTCTGTTCAAAGGTCAAACCTCGAGACAGAATAGAGGCTGCAAGTTGCTGATCTTAAATTGGTAGCAGGTCATAAAGGTGCTGTATGTGCTCTGTAGAAACTCAAACTGAGTCCTGTTAGTTTTACTATGAGCCTAGAAACAATGCAGAGGAACAAACGACAAACTGTAAGGGTACTGCAGTTTGTAAATTTGAAATCTGTAAATTTTAGTCATATCAATGACACTTACTGTTTTGTCTAACTCTGAATATTAAACTGTTTTTTTCCTGTGTTCAGATCCGTTACATTTCTCAGACTCAAGGCCTGCCAGCGGAGTACCTACTGAGTGCCGGCACTAAGACCAGCCGCTTCTTCAACCGAGGCCCTGACTCTAGCTATCCACTCTGGAGGCTCAAGGTTAATAAAAACATATATCAGTCATGCAGATTATCTGCTTAATATGTAAGCTGTAAAGGGATATTATCAGGGATATTAGATGATATTAGATATTAAATGGTTTCAGAACAAAAGATAAATGGACATATGCATTTTTCAGACCCCATCAGAGCATGAAATGGAGATGGGCATCAAATCCAAGGAGGCCAGGAAATATATCTTCAACTGTTTGGATGACATGATGCAGGTAAATGGCAATTTCTTAGAATAACATCTTATTTGTGCAGTTATGTTTTGCTCATCTTTGCACTCAAACAGTATTATATACATAAACCAGGAAATCTCTTTACCTGTAGTTGTTTGACATTTTTTGCTTTTATATTGTTTATTCCAGGTCAACCTTTCATCTCATTTGGAGGGGACGGACATGTTGGCTGAGAAAGCTGACAGACGAGAGTTTATAGACCTCTTGAAGAGGATGCTTCGTCTGGATGCTGACAAGAGAATCACACCCACTAAAACTCTGGGTCACCCCTTCGTCACAATGAGCCACCTCATGGATTATCCACACAGCTCCCAGTAAGTTTGTCTAATCACACGTTCTTTTAGGAAATGGTGCACATGTTTGTTTGTTTGTTTATTTAGTTGAGGCTTTATTGAAATGTAATTGCTGAAATGCCGTCTCCAGTGTGAAGTCGTGCTTCCAGAACATGGAGATCTGCAAACGCAGGAACGCCTATGACAGTGGCAAATCCCTGTACTCTACCAATGCAGTCCCCAGCGCTGCAGCGGGCAACCTAACCGTTACCTTCAGTAGCCAACTCAACCAGCATAACCAGGTATGCCCTCCATCTTCACAGCTTTACGTATGTTTAGAGATCTGTAGTCCTGCTGGTGTTAATTAGAGGTGGATTGGTGTTTTTTCCTCTAACAGGTGCCTTCAGCGGGGGGAGCGGTGCCTTTGCTCAACTACCAGCCAGCTCTGTACCAACAGGCGACAATCAACATTCCCGGGCTGGCTCAACAGAGTGTCCCGATTCCGACGCGTCCTGCTGGGCTGTGTAGCCAGACAGAACCCTTCCAGCAGACTCTGATCGTCTGCCCACCCTCCACTATTCAAGGTACAGGATAAAGTTGCTTTCAGATGTCAGAAAACTGGATACAGTGTTTATATGTTACAGTATCCCCCTTTTTTCTGTAATCAGGGATACTTAAAAGACCGATTATTAAAGAATACCTGTTGTGCATTCAAACCTTCTCTGAGCTGTTTGATTTTTTTTTTTTTTTTTTTTTTTTTTTTAATCAGCATCAAGTTATTCATTGGCATCTTGTGTTGAAATGTTTTCTAGGGCTACAGCCATCCAGTAAGAGTTCCAGTTTCCCTGTGAGGATGGAGAACTCTGTACCCATAGTACCTCAGAACCAGTCTGCACAGTCGTTGCAGATCCAGCCAAGTATGCTTACACAGGTAAGAGCTTGTAAGGTGTATGAATGTGATGTCAAATGTGAGGTGCTAATCCTGCTGGTTTTATATAATACATTTTACGATGTAATTTTTTCCGGTATGTACTAGGGGTGTAACAGTACGTGTATTCATCCCAAACTGTTCTGTACAGGATGTTTGGCTCGATACAAGGCTTTCCTCGGTTCTGTATGCTCCATGACCCAAACAATTGCTGTCAAAATAGTTTAATAATCCTTTTACTCCGATGTGTGGAACAACAACTCTAGAGCACGAGTTCCACCCAGAACATTATGGCAGCACACCACTTAGCTGTAGCATGCTCATGGAAGTATGCTAGCCGACTTAGCCAAAGTAGCCTGGTCACCTTGTAGTGTCGCTGCTGTCAGAATGACAACCGAGACCCACTGAGTGCAACGCTTTTATTTAAAATATGCTCCGTTATCTCCGTAGTGAAACGATACTGCATCTCCCCGCCACCCTTCCCTCTTGGTGACAGTCAGCTTTTCACTCTGCCTTTTGAGTGAAGCCATTTATTTAAAAAAAAAAAAAAAAAAGTAGCGGTTTGGTCCCTCTGACTGATATATCATCATTGTTATATATGACATGATTAGATTATTAATACTGAAGCATCAATGTCTAAGCAGCATGTTACTGTTGTAGCTGCTAGTTGGAGCTAGTTTGAACTACTTTATATACAGTTAAGACCATAAATCAGCATAAAACAGCTGTCAGCAGGTGTCCTGACTCCTCGCAAGAAACAGAAAGGTTGTTTTCTTTTTCTACTGCAGCACAACTAAACTGTTTCAGTAATTGTTTTGGCCAATGAGCCACTGTTGGATGCTTACATTTTTTAAAATAACAGACCAAAATGTTATTTTCAAACTTTCTTTTTTCCTGTTGTACTGAAATCATACCGAACCGTGACCCTAAAACAGAGGTACATACTGAACCATGAATTTTGTGTACTGTTACACCCCTAGTACGTTCAAATGTACCATCAAAGAAAATGCTTTATATTTGCCAGCTTTTTGCCCTCATTATTTTATTTTTGGTGACCCTGTCTCTTGCTTTACAGTGGATGGATATATGTTTACCTTGCTGCAAAATAATGTGTCATCACCTTTTGCAGACTTTACATGAGAATGTTTCTGCTTTTGTTTCCACAAGAGCTGTGGCTAAAAGTTACAGGAATCTTATGTAGTCCAAAGTAGATAAGTTACTGGAGTGATTATCACATAAGATCCTGTTTGGCGTATGTTCCCACATGAAGTTGACTCAGGGAATTTGCAGAACACTTATACCAGATTCAGACTGACACAGTGATGTGTGTGTGAAACCCACATTGGCGGTCAATCTGAATGGGTCAGTGCATGTCTTCAGACCTCTCAGCCAGGGTTTGACAAGGGTTGAATGCTGCCAGACTTAGTTTATTTCTATCAGGGATGCAAATGCATTGAATGATACAGGCATTTTAAATATAATTTAACAGACTTCCTGAAAAAAGAGAGAGGATTAAGAAAGAACGAGGGAGAGAGGGGTGGATGGGGAAAGACAAAGAAAGTGTACATATGTGAGCGAGAGAGTGTGCGACAGAAACTCAACTATTGTCTGGTAATTATTCAATGTAGTCCTAAATTCAGTTAAATTCTCTTTTTTTAATGACGGACAGGAGTCTACGAATAGTGACAACCAGAGTGACGGTTGTCTCATCTGAATGGGTCCAACCTGGAGTAAACATGCATTGTCCATATGTACATCTCCTAGGAAAGGGTTAATAGAGGTTAGGTTGCCATTGGATTTGGGGATGTGTAGCATTAGGTTAGCCAGTTTACCGCATTGTACACTTCTCAATATTTGGCTCAGAGAAGTGTTAACCTTTTGTAAACATTGATGGGACTTTTCTTGCTGCTAGCAGAGCTGGTAAAAGTTTTGTGGGGACATTTTGACATGTTTTCTTCTATAAAAGTTTTACTTTCAGTGGAGATGCTTGTTATTTAAATGAATTTACTCCAGTTAAGTTTTGAAATCACAGATTTGGCTTCGGCCAAATGGTTCATGCTGTTTTTGTTGTTTCTGCTGATTATATCTCGCCTTGGATTTGCTTCCAGAAGTGATTGGACTACCACTGGGGGCCAGGCCTGTCTTATTCCCAGTCTCTTAGCTGCGATTGAGGCCAGATGTGGAGTGCTGGAGACTCATCTGGCTCAAAAAATTAGTTAATTTCAGTTTGCTAAAATGGGGAATAATTGCTGCACATGGCGGAGGTCAGGTGTCCAGATGACCAGCGTGCATCTCTTGTACAGCTGGTTTCATCCACTCTGTTCCTTCATCAAAATCCAATAACAGCCTTGAAGGACATAACTTTTCATCATACCCTAACACTGCCTTCCCCTATCCTCCCTCCCTCCTCCAGGGTTCCTGCACACCCCTGATGGTGGCCACCCTGCACCCTCCCTCAGCAGGCATTGCCCCCCAGTATTCTCTGCCCCTCGGGCTGGGCACCGGGGTGGGTCGGCCCACCCTCCTGGAGCACACAGCCACAGTGCTGGTAAAGCAACGATGACCGAAGAAAGACATGCACACTCCCTCTACCACTAACAATGCCATCTCTCTCTCTCTCTCTTTCCTGCCCCACTCTCCCTTTTCTTTTCATTTGTTTGCAATTTTTTCCTCTCCGTCTGCACCAACACGTCGTATGGGGCTATTCTTTATTTTATGCATCATATTTCTATATTTTCCCTTCTACACATGCGGACTTGTCATGGATGTCAGGATCATAGTTGGTCGATGCTTATTTATTGGAAAATCATTAAAAACTTATTGATTAACAGTTTCTTTGGACTGGCATCGCCATTTATCCCTCCTGGTATTCATCAACATTTTCTTTCATATTGGTGACATTAGATCCAAATTGACAAAACATACAATCTTCTTCCACTCCAAAGGACACCCCCTCCCAACACCATTCACTCACTCCTCCATTCTCTCCCCCACAGTCTTTCCCCATAGGTGTGCTGAGGGCATGGAGCGCATGTGTTGCTGAGTTGGTCTGCGCTTTGCTTGCAGCTTCTCTTGTCCTGTCCTTCCTTGGTTTCAGCAAAGGATGTTGCAGCTACAAAGCACACTAAAATTCCTATTCAACAGCTTGACTCTCTGACACATATCTTCTATTCCAGCCCCACAACATGTGGCATGCCTTTTCCCAAGACAGCTTATCAGCAGACAGTTTGGCATCAGTGAACTTAACTAACTCTCTTCAGTGTTTCTTCTTTAACAGGCACCATGGTTTTGTGTATACTTGTCTTTATACCTGTTTACAGTGCTTCATTGTTTGTGCTTTGCATGATATCATTTTGTGGATTTGTTGCAGGGCAATGCTATAATAAGGGAATGGCTTGGGAAAGGTTGCTCGCTTATCTAGCTTTGTGCTTTTGCCTGTAGCAGACATTGGCCATTGGTGTGTCTCTGTCTTCGGTCTTTAGATTTATTTCTCAGCATGGCTCAGTTTGTCTGGCCCATTCCAGCAATCCAGTTATTTGTGTCGACTCATAAATGTATGATCCCTGTTGTTACATGTACTGAAGTGTGAGTGTCTTGTTTTTTTCTCAGCAGGCCTGGCCCACTGGAGCCCAACAGATCCTCATACCATCATCATGGCAGCAGGTCCCAGGCGTGGCTATCCACAGCTCTGCCCACCAGTCGACTGTTGCCGAATCACCCCTGGACGCCCATCACTCAGATGCTGCCACGCAGCAGGGACACAGCTGGAGGTGGGTCAACCAACTAGTGTTACAGTCCTGATGCACACAAACACACCCAGTGTAGATTCTCACTATTTTACAGCCATCTGTTTTCCACTTTATCAAATGCAGTTGTGTTTAATTTAAATGAGTCTTGGTTTTACAGTGACTCACATAGTCAAGGATAGTCAGCTTTCCTTTGTATTTATGTTATAATTTTAACAGTGGTTCCCAACACTAACTTAATTGACCTTTGACCTTAATAGGAGCACAACTCAAGCCAGGACTCAGCAGGAGAGGAAGAAGGTCAAGGCCAGACGTGGAGAGAACAGAAACAGGTTGGTATTCAATGGCTAAAAAGAACTCAACCAAAACCACAACCAGCTGTTGCACATTACTTAGTCATTTCTGTAATGTTTCTCACTTCAAAATTCAAGCATTTATTACTCAACAAGACCAAGAGTCTACAGTCATGCTAACAGCTCTGAGAGGTTTTAGTTCAGCACAGTGCTGCTTTGAGCTACAAGCTCATGTCAGTATGCTACATGTCACAATGACAGTGTTAACATGCTCATGCTTAGCAGATATGTTTACCATATTCTCCATCTTAGTTTACTGTGTTAGCATGCTAACAATAGCTAATTAGCACTGAACACAAAGTACAATTGAGTTTCATGGGAATGTCTTTAGTTTTTAGGTTTTTTTTACCCGATGTG
The DNA here is from genome assembly GCF_914725855.1 of Thunnus albacares. Lineage (NCBI taxonomy): Eukaryota > Metazoa > Chordata > Actinopteri > Scombriformes > Scombridae > Thunnus > Thunnus albacares. Next base: position 24,586,422 of record NC_058109.1, on the reverse strand, counting down.
TGAACCAAAGTTCAAGGCAATCCACCCAATAGTTGTTGAGACATTGAGACATTTTTTTTCAAAACTACAAATGTCAGCCTGATGGTGGCACTATAGCAGAAGGAAGGGCCTCAACAAAGTCAGTGGGTCCATATAATGTCAATCAATCCAGTAGTTGTTGAGATATTACAGTCTGGTGGTGGATTGAATCACTGACCAACAGACTGACCTTGTCATACTGCTAGCATGGCTAAAAAACACTGTTTGAAGTACATGCAAAGAATTATTGATAGATTCAAAAGTAACAAAATGTAGGAGCAACTTAGTGTTTTGTGCTGACAATGCTAAATTGAAGTCATTTTCTGTGTTAGACTGTTTGTTTTTTCTACAACTTTGTTTCCTGTCCAGTAGATTTAAACACAATTTTCCAAGTGGCTCATGAGTTTTATCTGCTTCTTGTCTGTTATCACAGCTGAAATCACATTTTCTTTGGGCGTAAAACTCAATATTTGCTCTGTTTCTCTGTTTAGGGGTATATCCACTGCAACATTGCTCAGCAGCAGTGGTGTGACACCACCCAGCTCCAGCGCCACGTTGTCCCAGCCAATCGTCATCTCCGACACACCTAGCCCGGCGGTCAGCATCATCACTATCCACAGTGACACTGACACAGAGGATGAGCGCAAGTTCCATCCTGCCAGGTGAGAAACAGACACTCCTCTGCATCAAACACGTTCAAAGTTTGTTGTTTTTTTTTCCTCCCTAATGAAGTGATTTTCTTGATATGACCTGTGAAATAACAGTTTCTCTGTTCATAGTGTTGGACTGAGCCAGCGAACTAATGTTATCAGCTGTGTGACGGTGCATGATTCAGACTCCTCTACTGCCAGCCCTCTGACTCCTCTGCCCCGCACACTTAACACAGCTAGCACCGTGTCATCACGCCAGGCAAAGTCTCTGGCAGTGGTGGCACCTTCCGTCAAAACCCAGGGGTCAGAGAGAGCAGCAGTTTCTCGCAGCCGCCTAGAGACTGGTGAGAGCCCTTTGTTTGCTTATTGTTGTGTGTTATCAATAATGAATTTTACTTTGGGTTTAAAAGCAACATTAAGTAATACCCACTACTTTTGATCCCCAGTTAACTACATGAAGCCTAAGAGGTCATCTAACCGACAGCCCTGCAGTTCAGGGGAGAGCATGGACCGTCACGGACTGATGCCGAGCCAGTCACACCCCTTAAATCTCAGCCAGGTGAGGTTTCTTTTGTGATAATGTGTATATGAGGTTAGATGTGGCAGTTGGTCAGTTTTGGTAATAGGGCTGTCGCAATAACCGCACTATTGCAATACTACAGACAAGCCAACTACGGTGGATGGCAAGCAACCGCCACAACGGCGCTATGGGGGGTAATTTAACGGGACAGAGTGCACAGTAAACTCGGCAGCCACACATTTCTCTGTTCTGTTTCTCTTGTTTTGTGTCTTCAGGTTAGGCTAACCCATTGTTGCTAACTTTGGAGCTAACCCCCTTCACTTTTCCAGCATTTGGGGAAACAACAGACTTTTTAGCATTTATTAACTGACACACTGTAGTCTGTACTGTACATCTACTGCCAGACTGACAACTTACTACTAACCTTTTCCTCTGCCCCGCACGCATCCACCGTCACTTCTCTGCCCCTCGCTCTTTTCCTCTCGCTACGCAAACATACACCTTAAGGGAGCCACGCTACCAATAGTTTCCCAGGCAACGACACAGAGGTTGACTCACGTACCGGAATAGCGCTGCACAGAGACTCCCAAACGCTGTCGATTTCCGAATTAATGGACATTCATATTGCTGTTGAGCCACCCTGAATCACTGCAGGGGAAATTCCGTCATTGCGACAGCCCTATTTGTTAATGTGTTCTGGTGAAGAGTTTAACTTGTGTTGGCATGTTGAAGAGTTTCATTTTGTGCTGGCATTACACAGAGGTAGACAATTGTTAGTATCGTAAGCACTCCATGCGTAAACACAATATCTTCCTCATTTAATAGCACATATTGGCAATAACAGGTTGGGAGGTCAAGGGGGAGGAGTCTTTGGAAGATGTCTTTTGCAACTAGTGACTGCTGTTCCTCTTTGATGCTGCGTGATTTTCCAGCTCACACCATCATACTCACATTGCATTTGTTGGACATCAAACACAAGACGAGTTACTGATAACTGTTTTATTTCAACACATAAAGACATTTCTGGCACAGATTCTTCAGCTTTGGTGACATAGTATCAAAGATGTTACTGACACAGAAATAGTACTACTTAAAAAAACAAAGTCTAAAGTGCTCTCTGCTGGACAAACGATGTATTGGCAGGTATTTTAACATTTACTCACCTATGTGCAAGTACCATAAAACAAAACTTGTCAAATTCTGGCCCTCTGAAAATAGCAGCTCGTCTTAAATGTCTTTTTATGCAGTGGTTCCCAAACTGGGACCTCTCAAGAGGTTGTTTTTTTCCTCAAATCTTTGTTTGTTGTGGAATAGTGGAGTTTGATCTCTTCTGGACTCTTAAAAACTTTACATTAAATCTATTTGAGAAGGAAACATCACTCTTTAGATGTTGAACCACTCACAGCTCATGGACACATACAACTTGTGATGCGATCACAAGTCGGGGTGACTTGACTACAAAGGATCACAAGCCAAAAGTTTGCAACTAGTGCTCTAATGTGTAAAAGCATCAGCTGCTTTGAAGTTGAAGTGTTTCTTTGTGATTTCGTCTCCCACCTGTAGTTTACAACAAAGGTGGATTCTACCAAAAGTGTTTACTATCAAGTCGAGAGAAACTTAGCGACATAGTGTACAAGTGATTTTCTGCTTTCTCACTGTTGCACGTGTACTGAGTGATATTTCACATTTGTTGTTAAGGTTCAGCCGGTGGTTTCCTCATCTCAGGAGCGTTCAGGAGCATCTCACAGTGACTCATCTTTGCGTCGCCAGCAGACGTTTCCTCCAGCCGTCTCTGCCGCTCACTACAACTTCCCAGAGGTGTCCGCCCTGGCCTCCGCCTCAGCCCCCGGCCCCAGCCTGTACACCTACCCAGCCTCCACCGCTCTCTCCTCTGCTTCTCAGGCCATGGAGCAGCTGCTGGGCCGTGGTCACAGCACCCACGGACACTCCCCCTCCGCCTATGCAGCAACATACACCTCATCCTCCTCCAGGAGAGACTCGGCCAGCCGCAAGGACTCTGTCAGTAGTCTGCTGCATGGCCTCCCAGCAGCCTACCAGCATCAGTTCGCCGCTGGTTCACCCTACGTTAGTGTGACACCCCGGGCTGAGGCTTACAGTGCCTACCAGCTAAGCCCGAGGCGCCTCACACAGTACCCCTACCTATAAGCAGTCACACACACTTTAAACAAAGAAAAGAAAAAAATCTACTTCCCCATATACTATCACAAAGGGACATTTAAACTGTAGAACAACTGTTGGTCACTTATTTGATTGCTGCTTTTGACTACAAGGCAGCATTTCATCTCCTCATTTATCATTTATATGCTCTTTCAGACTGTTTTAGTGTTTTTGAAACGTTCATTGGTATTATTTGATATTGTATCAATTATTTTCCCTTGAAAAAATATTGTTTATAACCCGTATTTTATTCCCATCTTATTCAGATGTACAATTAAGGCATTGTGGTAATGGTATTTTACACCTGTTTATCTTGAGGTTTTGTGTGAAGAGAGATTATTCTCCTGTCACAAGCTGCGACGACACTTTAGGCGAGCTTTCAGGCGCCTGACTCAGAGCTAGTTAAAGGCTAGCTCACAAAGAGTTTCAAGTCATTTGTTTTTGTCTTTTGTTTTTTTTTTTTTTTTTCCATGAAACTTGTTACAAAGTTTTCACACTAAAGTGAATCCCTGTGTTTTAGCTAACATAATAATAACTGTACATTACCCATGTTTGTTTACTCACAAATATGTCTTTTACTCAATGTTTAAATTATGTTTTGTCAGCGTGAGGCAGTACAAGGAAGGACCACGAAGATGTCGAATAAGGGTTTTGTTTAAAGCTGAGAAAGGTGGTGAAACTGTGATGGATCAATGTTAATTTAAGTGCACATGTGATAGTCTGTTAATGTAGTGAGTGTTTAGGCAAGATTAAAAAAAATCATGTCCTTATGCAATAGAAACTTTTTAAAACTGCATCAACTGAGTGCTGAATGTATTTATGAAGTACAGACGAGTGTGATCACCATCCTGAGGAACGACGTTAAAGGCTTTTGTTTTTAATTGTAAGAAGAAAAAAAAAGAACTAACTTTGTTTCCCTACTTTTTAAATATGAAAAATCTAGTTTCACACGGGCAGAAAAAAATATTCTATATCTGTGAATTCTGCGTTAGACCCATAATGTGTAGGACCTGATACTTGTGAAATTGATTTATGGCCAGTTTTTACTGCTCCTCTGGATGTAGTAGCAATGTACCCACACTGCAGTACAGTGTGACTGATTGTAAAAAAATAAAAATTAAAAAAAAAAAAAATAAGAGAATGCAATCTGTCAGCAAATAGGCTTTCTGATCTGTTATTTAATGTTTGGTGCAAAGGCTATTTAGCAGTTATGTCTTCTACGTGATTGAGTCAAAGGTGGTGCCGTCCACTAAACATACGCAGTGTATTCACCCCCCCCCCCCCAAAAAAAAATGTTGGAAAATATGTTGAAATTCTGTGTTTTCCACATGCAGATAACTACAGTGTGGATACAGCAGTCCTACTGTTGGTCTTGTCTGGATTCAGGTGGGGTATGCAGAGCCACTGTGTAACAGCAGATCAGCGTTTTCTTCCCACCATCTTTAGTTAAAGGAGGTGACTCTCGGGATGGTTAATGTGGGTTATGAAAGCTTTTTTAGTAAATCCTTCCCTGTTGTGTTTGCATCAGTTTTGTGTTGTAACGTCTGAATATTTAACTGTATTTCATGTATCATCTTAACATAGTATAGTTAAAGATGCTACTTGGTAGAACTAATTCAGGGAAAAGGTTTCAGTTCAAATAATCCACTGTCACTGTTTTCAATAAAATAATCACAAATTCAAGATGACTCCGTTCATTATTTCACACTCACGAGTGAATTCATTTGAATTGAAAGTGGATTCATGTTGGTCATGAACCTGCTAACGTCAGACAACTGCTGGGGGTATTAGCACTGATAATAAAAACAAGATAAGTTATCCAGGCATTTTCAATGGTACATACATTGAACAGGACACTGCCCCATGCTGACAAGTTCAGACATGAATGACCTTTAACAGTAATAACTTTGAACCTTAGCTTCTTGCTGTAGTGAACAAGGCGAGTAATAAAACAGTAGATTAAGATTTTAAAAAATATAATTGTGCATATGTTTAAAATGTTTTATGTTTAAAGTTGCAGTGTGACATTTACATTTAATAAAAACGCATTTTTCACATGTATTAAATGCATTAAACATTTTGTAAATGTGAGAAAATCTGTTCAAATATTTGTTAAATGAGAAAAAAATGTCCTCATTGTAACTTTCAACAAACAGGTTTGATATTTATTTGACATTTAACTCTCAATATTTGGGAGTCATATTCAAGTAAATCCAGAAACATAAAAACACAGAAAATAAATGAATAATGGCTTAAATCTTATATTATGAAATAATACAAAATTTGTGGACGACACACACACACGCAATATCAATAGTTTGTTCTAAGGTTTTGTTTTGTTTTTTATACATTTTAAAATGTTTAAAAATGTTTATTTAAAAGGGATTTATAGCATCACATTGTGCCTAGCATACACTAGAAGACTTTGAAACTCTTTCACATGACTCACAAGACAAGATCGCTTACATCTAAGGATAATGTGTCATAAGTCACTGAGTTTGTAGTCACCGAGCCTGGGGATCTGGCAGGGTCACTGCGAGACTACAACTGGATTCCCATTGAGGTTGTTTCCGGTTCTGCTCCTGGTGGAAATTTACAAGAAGAAAAACTGTTGAACAATGGAGCAGAAACAGATGCCGCCCTTGTGTGTGTAGTGGTGTGTTCTGAAAAACCAGCCAAAAAGAAAATGTAAATTCTTTAATTCATTAATTCATTCGGTTATAACTGAACAACAACAAGCGTGAAGAGTAACAACAGACACTACACGCCGACTGTTCCTGTTATTAACTCATTTTTATTTAACAACTGTATGGAAGCCTGATATGGGAGATGCATAGAGAAGCACACTAAAAAAAACCCCAACATATCTCCGTCGTCTGACTTTTGATGAAGAAATGTCTACTAGATGAAAGAAAAAACACTTCAGATAATACTGACTGATTTTGCTGATTTTTGCGAAATGTGCGCATTCTTTATTTGCTGTTGGTCTCCGAATAGCATCCAGAGATAATTAAAGGCATACTGAACAGGGCTCATGTCAAATTCACAGTCAAATTAAAATGCTCACCATGGCACATAAAAAAATAAATAAATGAATATTGTTAACAAAATCTGTATTCTTCATTTCTTCTCGCTTCCTTTTATTTCGATCGGAGGCTTCTTTACAAGCCTCCTCTGATTATTAATTGTGCATTGTTAGACTATAGACGAACCCTATCGTAATTAAGAATGACGTAATCTCTGCCGTGATAAAAACAGTCTGTAATCCCAACAGTCTGGTGCCCTGCTGTCTACTTAGTCGTCATATAAAAAAGAACTGTTGGCTATAGTAGGTTACATAACATTAAGAGGCTCAGAGTTCATTTAATATATTAGCTGACTTCTTAATGTGAGTCTGTTTCTAACCTCAATCGCATCTGCGTAAATCTAGCATAGAATTAAGGTAACTTGTGTACAAATAAGTTATTGAATTAACATATACATCAAATAAAATGTACCTTGAATAACAACACAACAATGTAGCGGTGTCTCCATCACCCAGACTGATAACCTGTAAAACTGGGAGGAGAGAGATGGGGTGGTCTGCTAATGACCCATCCTTCTTCTTTAGTTTCATTGGTCTAAATCTAAATCTAAATCTAAATAGTTTTACTTTTACTTGAATGAAAATTCTTTATATCAACAGTACTTTTACTCAAGTAAAAATATTCTAGTGTTCAGGTGAATTGCTCAAACTAACACCTGAGGTAAACAAATCCGTAAAGGTCATCTATGTGTCATTGCTTCTGTTTGTTGTTTTGACTTGGGAAAAAAACTGAACTGATCCAAATAACTTCTTCCCATAGCCGCAGTGTTCATACAAGTACATGCAAGGATACTTCAAACCACAGAAAACATCTGCTTTTGGCCTGTTTATGTGTTATATGTGTTGAACGAAAATAAATCAATATCAATATAGAGCTTCATGAAGTCTCCCAGTACAAAGAGTTGCTCCTAGTGAGGTTTTCTAAGAATTTCCCCTCACAGTAAAGACTAGATCCTGGTAAAGATAAAAAATTATTCACAAAGCGTCTTTGCCCTTAAGAGAGCTTCTAAGGTGAAAAACTGTTCGGAGTAAGGAGGAAGACTTTTAAGAGGCTAAAGAGTTTCTTAAGCAGAGGTGAAAATGGTGGACAGACAAAAAGGAAGGAGAAATATTCTCCAAACGCTGAGTGACAGTAAATTAATGAAATGTTACAGATTAGATCATTCAAGAATGTTTGTGGTAGATCTCATAAGAGACGCACTCACATCTTCCACCCAATGCAATAACACAAGAACGCCACAAATGAAAATGATCACAACACCAAGATATTTGGCAACTGGGAAAATTTGGAATTTGCTGGCAGCTGAAAAAAAAGATATCAGCATTGGTTGGTATATATATATATATATACCAACCAATGCTGATATCTATACAGACTGGCCAGCAAAAAACTGATGAAAGTTGAGCCATTTTCCACCTGTTAATATCAAATCGTAAATAAATATAACAACTATCAGCGTGTGAATAGACTACAGCACAAGTAGGCAATAGAATAGAGTAGAATAGAATAGAATAAAAAGCCTTTTTGTCATTGTATTGTAGATACAACGAAATTAGGAGTGCAACTCCTGGTTGGTGCATTAAAAATACAGTAAAACATAGTCTCACACATTCACACAACACAAGTCCTAAAATAAATGAATAAATATAAAACAGTAAAGTGTATCACTTTTAAAGTAGAGCTCACAATTTATTTAACAGAGATGTTCATTGCATAAAATAGTATTTATAATTACATCATGTCTCTTAAGAGAGACTAAATTCTATGATTGAGCCCATCAATTTCACTGTCCATTATATGCCCATTATCACTAAGTGTGTATTTTTCTTTCTTTCTATCTTTTTTTTTTTTTTTTTTTGGATCAACAAATCACACCTTTTTAAAAGAATGTCATACCCAGCAACTAGGTCAACCACACCTCCTCACTAAGGTAAAAGTTTCTCTCACTTCCTTGCTCAGAGTTGCTCTGAGAAGTTTCTTAAATCACTCCTAAACCAGGACTCCTTGCTAGAAATGTTTAGAATAAGTCAGGAGTTCTGTGAGAATATTCTCGGGATGTGTGTGAACACAGCCACAGGTGAGCATTTATGATTTTCCACCCGACACAGACTAAATTGAGGTTTTTCTCTCAAGGCAAGACAAATAAATACTGGACACTGATGAAGAGATACTTTTGAACAACTTTTATTAAAACGGTGCCTTTGGATCTTTGGATACCAGAACATAATGTCCTAAATAGTAACACTTTTGTTCACAGATGAATGGAATGAAATGTGCACAAATGTCCATACCATAAACAGAAGACCTGAGTCAACAATCAATAAAACCTTAACTTTGTTGAGCAAACAAAATTATGATTGTATTCATGTTGCATGAATACATCTGAATACAGAATTCAGAACTTCAATCCTTCAAGTCAATGATATATACAATAAAAAACACAAGTAATCTTACACTGAGATCCACATCAGATCTGATTTTCTTCGAGAAAACAAAATGGGAAAAGTGGCAAAAATAGTAAAACGATATCAAAATTTACGCGCACACACACACATACACACAAACACATACACACACAACAAAATGCAGCATCCCTTATACCAATGAAATCTGTGCTTTAAATCAGAATCAGCTCCTCTCATTAAAGTCAACTTCAGATTAGCGATAATTCAATATTGATTCACAAATATTTTGCAGTGAAAACATAGTCAAACAGAACAGTATTTCACCTCAAACAGGTTCACAGTTTAAACTTGTTGACTCACTTGTCAGTGCAGTTCACATCATTTACAAGCTCTAATAAAACTTGACATGAAGCTGTTGAGCAGTCGCAGGCCGCCTCTCGTCCACAATAACATTGAACTCAGCTCATGTAAACCGCACTGAGTCTTGCAAACTTGACGCGCTGCCTCGTTCATAAAGTCCATAAATCTCCACATGAAGGATGAAGGCAGATGTTTAACTGTCAGCAGCCCTCCATCTCCTGTGCTTGCATCAGCACACAGCTGAACATCTTTTGGAGTGTGGACATCAAACCGGGCTGCCTTGAGTCGGGGCTGAAGAAGAACAAATAGAGAGGTTGTTCAGATACGAGTCTTGCATAAATGACACCGCAGCTACTCTTAAAATACTCAAACGTTTCCACACTTACAGCGTTGTCTCCATGAGTTGAGCGTTTCTCTTATGATCCGACTCATCCTCCTCCTCCTCCTGCTGCAGCTGATCCTCCGAAATCTGGTCCCAGATCTCCGTGTTGACCCACAGGGCCCCGGACAGAGTCAGGCTGGCGCGAGTGCAGGTGATCCAGCGGCACATAGGGCACGAGACGGTGCGGACTGCGCCCTGTTGCGTGGACAACTTCTCGAGGCAGGGGGCGCAGAAGGTGTGGCTGCAGTGCAGGACCCGCGGGATGCGCTCGCTGCGGGAGTACTCGTAGCAGCACACCACGCACTCACGCTCTTCATTTACCAACATGATGATGATGTAGAGTGACTGAGGAACAACCTGCTGCGCACATGACAAATCAGTAAAAATGAGCATTACATGAAATACTCAATAAATGAATGTTCCAATCAACAAGCTCCATTAACAGTAAGACATAAATCAATACTTACTTGCAGCACTGACAGTCTCCTGCTCTATTGCTGGAGGTTAAGTCTCTACTGGATCGACTAGTTTGCTCTTTGTGTTGCTTGCTGCTCTATAAAAGACCTTCCTACTCAGGCGTGGTTTGTTTCTCGTCACGTGTGGACTCGTGTATTTCCAAGGAAGCACTGCTTCAGGTAAACAATAATCCTGTGCCAGCGAAGTGCCAACACACACATGCGCACGAACACACACACACACACACTCGTGTACCCTGTGGTGGCATCTCATCAACAGATTATAGCCTTGGTGAGTAATTTCGACTTTATTCGCAAGAAAATAAAACTTTGATCTCGTTAAATGACAACTCGGTATATGTTTGTGGACATTTCCAAAGTATGATTTGTCACAAGCAGATTAAAAATAGTCTTCTAAAACGCCCTGCCGAGCAGGGTAATTTATTTGCATTTACTATGAAAACATACAATGTCACACAAGATTAACTGAAGCATGGAAATGTAGGCATTTGCTGTATAATCACACAAACGCACTCCCATCATCAGTGTCTTTTTTTTTTGTTTGTTTTGTTTTAAAGATGGTGCCAAGAAAAGAAGAGCAATAGAAAGGCAAATCTCCTGCTTTCAGACCATTTTTCTGTTGAAACATCAGATACACAGTAGAACCATCTTTACTAAATGCAATGCACAACAGTAAATTATCAGCAATTATGTGAGCCTGGGCCATGGCCTGTCTGTGTGTGTGTGTGTGTGTGTTTGCCCTCTCAGCCCTGCCCAGCAAACACTTATTTCCTAAGAACCATGACAGACAAGCCGAGGCTTTAACTATAAATAAAAGAGAACAAAACACAAAAAAATGAAAAGAAAAAAAAATATCAAAAAGAAAATATACAGAACAAAAGGTTGGTTCTTCTCACGTGTCTCCTTATTTGGACCTATATAGAGTGGTGCTATACTGGTCAGCTAAGCCAATTAAAAAAAAAAATGTACTGGTCTCTAATAAATTCTGTGCAGACACTGGGTTCAGTGCTTGGCTCATGGGTTGACTGGATGAACTTCTGGACTCATATCAGCAGCTGTCTTACAGATTGACACACCAAGTTTGTGTTTATATACTTTGTATATGTAGAGAGATATACATATATAAATACACTTGTCTGTTCTAGGAGGACTACTTCCCTCAGCCCAGCATGCATCACCAGCAGTAAGTTCTGGTGGGTGGTACAGCCTACAAGTGTAGACAAGTGTATGACGTTCTATTTTTGAACCATACTTGCGTATAATTCTAACTACTTGCACATGTTGTTTTGCTGTTGTCTCGTACATTGTCTTCTCATTAGTCATTTGACTTGAACTGCTAATGAGCTTACTGACCTTTGATAAGTTGTACATCTTTTTGTTACCCTTTCCTGTTTGACAACAGGCGGCACAAGTTCCACTTGTGCTTAAAATATGCAGACACATTTTTGGCACATAATGAAACCTCAAGGAATACAGGCCTGACACTGACACTGAGGTGGTCTTTTGACCACCTCTGGTCTGTTATTAAGTGCTCCATTTGATCTGGAGGTCAACACATTCCTAGGAACACACTTCCTTGACCCAGACACATACATCCCATGCAGAAATGCTCAATGTCAATGACATAATGAAACTGAAGGTAGAGAATCCGGTTATTAAAACCAGATGCCTTCAAGCTATTCCATGGAATTGTACAAAAGAGGAACTGACTGTGATGACAAAAACGTTGTTCACATTAAAGAACCAGTGTGTAAGATTTAGTGGCATCTAGTGGTGAGGTTGCAGACTGCAACAAACTGAACAATGATTCTTATTTTTATGGGATCATACACTAATTAAGACATACTTATGAATATTATATTACATTTCTTCCAAGTCTGTTCTGCTGGATGCCACTAAATTCTACACACTGGTCCTTTAAAAAGGCAGACTGAATAAAATTTGTTGGAATGTTGCTTGTAAACACAACATTCAAAGTTGGTCCCTCCTTCCCGGCTCAACGACACCAGAAGTGCTACGCTGCAGTGCAGCGTTGTTGTCATGTTTTTTCAGTGTCCCAACCTCACAAGCGGCACACTGTCATTGGCTGGAGGCTACACACCCACTTCCTAAAGGTTGACGCTCAGAAACGTGACGAACACAGCAGAATAAAATAAGTCTGATACAGACACCGCCACACACTTCTAGTGGGTCATTAGTGATGACAGAGGGATTACTTTTGTCTATACACTGTTTTTTAGGAAAATCCTACTCATTCTGCCTTTAAGTTGAGGTCACTTCTAATGTACACAATGGATTGGGACGACCACAAAGAGCAGCTTTGTGGTCGTCCCCTTTCTCTCTGAAAACACTTGGCTTTGCAACAGTGGCCACATGCTGAAAGTAAGTCAGAGTCACACCCTGAGGAAACTTTATGATCTCATGAATAATAAGGAAACACTGCAGAAGGAAATACTTTATGTAATGGTGATGAGCAGGGGGTGACGTACTTTAGCAAATTACCTGCTTCGAAATGTAATCAGGAAACAAGCTTTTACAAGTAATGTTCGTTATAGTACAAGAGAATGGTGCGTTATATTTCACGCAAGCAAACATTATTTCTGTTGTGACCAGCCAACACTGCTGCTGTTCTACACTCTTCCACAACCCATGAGCCAAGTTTGTTCCTACCACTGACATAAACCACTGAAGCACAGAGTGGATCACAACCGTTTTAATAAGACCCTCCAATCCCCCGGCCCTGCTGCCACTCCCGTCCACTCCCCCACCTCCCCCTGCTCTCAATCCTTCCTGGGTGGGTCGGCTTTGAGTTTCTGTCTTCCAAAGTCCATGGTGGTGGCGGTGGAGGAGGAGAGGTTTAACCCAGGACTGAACATCCCTCCCCACGTAGTGTGTTTGTAGAATGTGGAGTCCACTAGCTGGCTCGCCTGCTGAGGGGGGAGCACCGCCCTCCAACACCAGCTCCTCTCACTCCTGGGCTATGCTCCTCAGCACGTACTTGACTGTGTAGGCGAACGCCGCGAAGCCCACAATCACAAACAGGTTGGCTAGAGCACCACCTAGAAGTCCATGGTTGCGATTGGCCTGCTGCAGACCGGGGGCGGGGTTGGCGGCCCCAAGCGGGACGGGACCTCCGTTGAGGGCTGGGAGGCCGTAGTGGGCGTGCTGAGGGTCACCGTCAGGCACCACGTCGGGTAAGGGGAGGGGCTGAGTGCGGGCGCTTAACTCCTCCTGGGCCTTCTGTTTCTGCTTCATCTCCTGTTGAAGGGATGGAAAGAGATGGAAGAATATTAGACCAACATAAAAAGAAAAAGAGAAGAAGAAGAAGACTGCAAGCTAGAAATCATGCGCTCACATCGACTACATCAGGAAACAGCTCGCAGAACACTTTGTCCTTGAGGTTAAAGGCCAGACTTTGGGCTGACAGCTGTCTTTTCTGGAAAAAGAATGAAATGCATGTCAGATATTTGAGACAGTTCGTTCATAACAGTGCACTGCATTTTTCAGTCACTTATTTGCACCCACTGTGTAGTCGGAGGTCTCGATGCTGCCGAGGGTGGGGCCTTTCTCCACCATGAAGCTGAGCAGACCTGTGAGGATGGTGGAGACGGACCACGCAGGGTTCCACGTGTCTGGATGGAAGTCTGTGATGGACAAACATAACCTGTGGAGCAACAGGCAAAGTTACAAATGAGTAGCAATGTGGCAGAACACAAACTTCTAAATTCTTATTAATTTCATTAAAAGGAAACAATATTCTTACCTTGTATTACACTTAAATCTCCCATTTGGTGTTATCATATAGATACTCGGTGGTTTAAAGGGGAATTCCCGAGGAAATATGAGCTTCCCGTGATAATATCCTCCTACACATACAGATAAAGGCATTATGACATGGTGGGGATAAAAAATGATCTCATGAGTGAGATGACGTTCACCAGCAGGAATCAACTTGTTGAATCATTCACAAGAACAAAAGTATGTGTTACGTGACTGTGGGAGGCTTTTACCTTCATATGGAGTTTTCTCAGGACCTCTAACTACATAGTGCCTGGAGAAGACAGAAAAGAGTTGTGTGATTGCTACGTTTTCACAAAAATAACCCACAGTCGGTTCAGTGTCCTTTAAATATTTTCGTTACTTTTCCATTGACTTAAATAAATATGTTCAGGCTTGTCCCGGTGGTCTGGTGGTAAAGATGCATATCATGCAACATCCTCAAGATCTTTATGAAAAAATTCAAGTCTCGAGAAGTAAATCTGCGAGGAAGAAGGTAATTAAACACACATCACATTTAGGTGCACACCGACTCCAAACTACAAATATAAGGTATGTACTGTATATACAGAGGTGGGGTAACAATTTTTAACCATTTTGAACTGATGAAGCTCTGATCTGGGATTGAAACTTTAAATAGCCTGCAAAAGAAAAATCTGTGAAAGAATTTGATGTCTTTGGTCATATTCAAGACAATTTTATGGTAACTGACTCCTCAGTTCTTAGCTCATTTCATCTGTCTGACTGACTTTGTTTGGCACATCGGGAAGAAGTTTTCTACCTCAATAGGACTCTGGTTAAATACACGTTAAAAATAACAAAGTGACATGTATCATTATGATATTTGTTGACTGTGTGACCTGGCACTGACTAAAACAAACTCAAGAGGTTTTCTTCCTCACTTCCCTGATAATGCTGTGATAAGAGTGCACTTACTTCCAAGCAGACAAAACAACTGACGTTACTGTACACAAATTCAAGAGAAATAATTTAAATGTGACCGATAGTGAGTGCAGACGCTGATTAAGGTGCTAAAATAAGATGGCTGAGGAGTCATATTTATTCAATTAATTCAAACAGAACAGTTTCAGCCCAGCAAAACAAATGCTATGACTCTTCTCTTGTAAATATATCTTCAACGCTGAAGGCATGTTCAGGCAAAGACTTGATTTTTAAATAAATATGAATCAGAACTTATTATAGTAAGGGTGTAATTTAGGTAAAGCTAATGTGAATGATAATCAACAGCTCTTTGGAAGAGATCACAGGAGGAAACCAGGAACAGAGTCAGGGACACATTACATGGATTTATAGGTTACAGGTTTTACAGGCATTGTGGAAGTTATAAAAGAATAAGAAGAATAAATTACTAGTGCACATGCCTGGGAGATTAAGATTTTCCATGGAAGAAGAAACATTAAAATATGGCTTGTTTCTATTACAAGCTCAAGAATTTAAATCTAAGGCGGCATGGCTTGAGCTCAATTCAACAAGTTTGTTTTGTTGTGTTATGAAGCACAAACATAAGCTCAGGGCTGTTCATTAATTATAAGCGATTTTTTCAGCTCATTGTTAAAAAACTGCCATGTTTCTTTTTTACCCATCACCTCTCGTGGTATCTCATGCAGACAGTTTTTCAGACATTTCTCTGAGACGTCTGCCTTCATCCCAATACAATGGAGCTGAGTCATTTACAGCACTCACAATAAATGAGTTTACTTTTGAACAAGAAAGGCACCGATATGTGTCTTTCCAGGAACAACGCCCCCAGTTTCTCAAGGTCTTCTACAGAACACACCGACAATAGTTTTCACTGGAAGTTCAGAGCTGTTGACACAACTCAGTCTCAGACATTTTGAAACCTGGACAAATAAAATCAAAATTATATGCACGGCTAGATACCACTAAAGTAATTGTGTGATTTGTTTAAAGTGACCCTTTAAGAAAGACATGTTTCCTGTTGTAAGGGCACACTGCCTAAAGGAACAGTACAACATTTTGGGGTACTGTTGCTGCAATTTAGATGAGAAGATCAATACTACTCATGTTTGTGCACCGGAGCTAGAGCTGGGAAACGGTTAGGTTAGCTTACCATAAAGCCTAGAAGCAGAGGGGAGCATTAAAAAGCCTGGTTGTCTCTAAAGTTCAGAAATGTGCCTGCTAGTACCTCTAAAGCTCCCATATAACACTTTATGTGTCATTTGTTTAACACAAACAGTTTTACAGGGAGTTACATGCTTTAACTATTTCTTGGCAACCAGTGGTTGTAACCAGCTGAGTGGTATCAATTTTCTCATGTAATTCGTGAACAAATAAGTGTATTTGACTAGAAAGTGTGACTGGAAAATCATTTCTACTGGAATTAAGACAGTTTTTAAATATCAAAAATATAAATATCTGGAAAATTTTCAAAAGAAAAATAGTAATGAACCCTTGTGATTTATTGACAATATTTGTTAACTGGTGGTGGTTGTTTTAACTACACTGATTACATTAAAATTCAAAGTTTGAGCACTGAAATGCAACTTCTTATCTGGTGGTGATTTCTAGTTGCAAGGATGGAGACCTTACCATTCAAGGATGTTGGAGGGGAGAGGTTCTGCACAGATGTAAGGCACAGGGTCTTTCTTTATCCTGAGGTAATCCTGCTTAAGTCGCTGAGTGGCTGTGGTTGGAGCTCTCTTATTCCCGTTGTTGTTCATCTGGGGGATTTAGAGGACATGCAAAAGAAAGGTATTATAATTTAACATGATTGGGTCCCCAGCAAAATGTTACTGATGTGGCACCACAGCCAAGATGTATTTGCTTGTAATACTAGGCAATCAATGTTTATCCACAGTTTATACTCCTTGCAGCAGACATTTGAACTCTGGATCTGTTCTTCTTTCTGCCAGTTCAGCTTATTGCCAGTTTATGGCTATTTCGTATTTGGATGGTGGCACGTATTCATGACGCTGTGAGCGCCTTAAACAGGTCCAGAGTCTTTGTGCACTGCTTCATCTCAGCTGTCAATGAAAATTTATGATGGATACATAATAAATACAACATATAATTGTTCTTATTTTATAATTTCCTCTACAGCTGAACAAATATCATAATGTACCAAAGTTGGCAGGATACATATTGTGATAGTATCATATAGGCCTGTGGAAAGCTATAACTGTCAAGTAGCAACCAGAGTTTTATGTTTGTAAAACTTATCTGCAGCTTTGAGTGGAGCAGAGGAGATTGTTTGCGAGCACTACGGTCACCTGATTGTTGACATAAGTTAGAGAGTGCTTGGTAGAAAGTACAGTTTAAAAAAATAAAAGGCATAACTTGATGATAGTAGTTGGGGGTCATTGGAGTCACTGGGATTGCAATATTGCTGTAGTGAGGTCCCAACCCCAGTTCACAATTAAAACTGTCTGACAGTTGATATAACTCTTGACACATCACACTTAAACATTCAGTAGTGTCAGAGTGTGTTTACATGCACCCAAGTATCCTGGTTTTGATCTTATTCTGGATATGGTGTTTACCTGGAACATCATAAACCTGCTTAATAATATCTCTGTTTACATGACTCTAACATCTGTATCCAGATAATCATCTGTGTCCAGCTACATCTTGATGTCTTAATCCTCAACATCACAAACCTATTTACAAACCCAACTATGGTATGGAAAATGCAAATTAAAAAAAAGAAAACAGTGATTTCTAGATTTACTTTGACTTGTATTTCATTGCTGACAGTATGTACACAAGATATTTCATGTTTTGTCTGGTACACTTCACTTCATTTGAAAATATTCATCCATTCCTGCCATTCAGGCCTGCAACACATCCCAAAAAAAGTTGGGACGGGGGCAATTTAAGGCTAGTAATGAGGTAAAATAATTAAATAATGATGTGATTTGAAACAGGTGATGTCAACAGGTGATTGTAATCGTGATATGATACAAAAGCAGCATTCAGGAAAGGCCCAGTCCTTTAGGAGCAAAGATGGGCCGAGGAACACCAGTTTGCAAACAAATGTGTAAGAAAATTATTGAAATGTTTAAAAAAACAATGTTCCTTTAAGAAAGATAGGAAGGGATTTGGATATTTCACCTCCACAGTGCATAACATAATTAAAAGATTCAAGAAATGCGTAAAGGGCAAGGACGCAAGCCTAAGCTGAAAATGCTCTGTTGATTAAAAGACGACTTCAGCGATTTTCAAGTTGATTCCTATGGTTTTTATCTCACAAATATATCATATCGAGGTATATATTGTCCGATTTGTGCCTGTATATATACACACATACATACATACATACATACATACATACATACATACATATATAAAAACCACATGATGTACCCTGGCCCCGCAGCCAGGGTAGCTTTACAGCCTCGACCGGTGCCCAGTGAGGATCGTCAGAGAGAACAGAGACAGAACTAAAATCTCTGCACCGCACCAAACTTTGTGGTGCTTTGGTAAACCTGACTTTGTTTTCTGACAGAATATTATATCTGACTTTGCCAACTCTGAATACAGAGCGACAGCGACTGTGTTACCTGTAACTGCGGCTTCATTCAGCTTGAGCACTTAGGTCTGAGTTCCTCATGGTCCAAAACGATAAAAGAGTAAGTGTTTGCTTGCAGTTTTTCACCCCTTCGTCCACGATTGTTTCCCAAACCAA
The DNA here is from genome assembly GCF_914725855.1 of Thunnus albacares. Classification (NCBI taxonomy): domain Eukaryota; kingdom Metazoa; phylum Chordata; class Actinopteri; order Scombriformes; family Scombridae; genus Thunnus; species Thunnus albacares. The sequence continues at coordinate 24,567,904 of NC_058109.1, read as the reverse complement.
GACAGCAGACTGAGGTTTTTTGACTGCCTACCAGCAGCTTTGACAGCATTCTGACTGTGTGCAGTTCTGAGTAAGCTTGCAGTGATCTGCATAACTAACTCCGGCATGTCTTTGTTTTCTGATCCTTGCACACTGATAAGACATGTCCAGACTCAATGAAGAAAAACATTTTGTAAATGAAAATGAGCCTCAGTAAAGAGATATAATGCAACTCACTAACTTTCTCTCTGCTAACCGGCCGCTCTGCTGGGAAACCACCTGTATTCCATAAAAACGCCATCAGTAGTGGACTGGATGGGATTATGCGCAATGCATTCTGGATGTTGGATTCCCCCTTAACAACAATATGGGGAATCTACAGCCTTTTTCACAGTTTTCTGTAGTCATAGGGCACCAATTTCTGCAATAATTTGCACATTTCTACTATATAGGTGTAGTTGTAAGAAATCATCATATTCACTGCAATGTAGGGCTGTAGTCTGCTGGTCGACTGGTCGATTAGTTGGTCGATATGCTCTGGTCTGACTAAATTCTCATTGGTTGAATAATCTGTGTTATTTTCATAAGGAGAAAAGTGCTACATCAATAGCTTTCCAGGAGTAATCCATTTTTTCCTGCGGCGAGAGGTACAGACTAACAAATTACCTGTGAAAACGGGGGTGTATTCAAAACACCCTCGTTGTTTTCACAACTTTGAACTAGTCCAACCTAATGGAGACCGCTGCTATACAGTCTATGGGTCTAACTATAATCAACGTTTATTGAACGTACTGAAAGTTTACTGAATCTGTGTTTCTCCATAATGACACAACGAGAACCCCTGCCAGGCCAAAGAAAAAAATTGTAATATTTGATTTTGACTTGAAATTGACAGCATTTGGGAGTCTCTGTGCAGTGCTGTTCCGGTATGTGAGTCAACCTCTGTCATTGCCTGGGAAACTATTGGTAGCGTGGCTCCCTTAAGGTGTATATTTGCGTAGCGTGTGGGAAAGAGCGAGGGGCAGAGAAGTGACGGTGGATGCGCGCGGGGCAGAGGAAAAGGTTAGTAGTAAGTTGTCAGTCTGGCAGTAGATGTACAGTACAGACTACAGTGTGTCAGTTAATAAATGCTAAAAAGTCTGTTGTTTCCCCAAATGCTGGAAAAGTGAAGGGGGTTAGCTCCAAAGTTAGCAACAATGGGTTAGCCTAACCTGAAGACACAAAACAAGAGAAATACAGAACAGAGAAATGTGTGGCTGCCGAGTTTACTGTGCACTCTGTCCCATTACACCCCCCCCCCCCCCCCCCCCCCCGCGCGCGCGACTAATCGATTAGTTGAAGATTATGTACGATATTAGTCGACCAAGATTTTCTTTGATTGACTACAGCCCTACTGCAGTGAAATTGCCTCTTTAACTAACCTATTGTTCGACTAATATTTCCAGCTAGTTGTAGGATCAGGTGGCAGTAGGTCTAAGTAGGCCAATCTAACTATAATTCACAACAACAGCGATGCATTAATTACATTTTATGAGCTCAATCTCTGCTTTGCTTGTAACTTGAGAATCATATTCTACAAAGTCGTCATATAAATGCAGCTAGCTAATTTGGAAAAAAAAAACACATTCCAATTGAAAACATGGTCAAGTCTCACAAATGGAAATATAGAGGGTATTGGACTATATTAGTATTTAAAAACGTACTTTTTAAAAATCTGTCTTTCCACCTTGGCCCATTTGCACTCAACATAACTTCTATTAGCTGACTGTCATGTGGCAAACAGCTGACAATGTAACGCTGATTATCTTTAACTACGTGTACTGTAACAGTGTTGAAATGATGTCAGTGTCACTTCCTAAATAAATAACAGAGACTGCTTAGCGTTAATGCAACTTACGTTAGCTGAGGCTAATCCGCTCCGCTCACGTTAAATCTCCGGCTAACTGAATTGATCGATACATTAGCTATTAGATAGATATCGGACAGTTGGGGACAAACTGTCAGCTGAATAATGACAGTATATGATTTGCTAATAACATCACATTCATACTGTCCTGTCTGTGTATTCGGAGTTATTGGCCAGCAGCGACTAGCGTAGGCCACAGCTATGTTTAGCTACCTACCGTTAGCAGCGGCTAGCACACACAGTTTTGATACAAACGAGAGCTGACCCGCACTTCTCTCACATTAACGCGCTACAAGGCGTGTACAGTACAGACATACCTCTCCAGAGACCCCAGTGAAAATAGGGATTCGTGGCTGGACACGAAATAAGGCTGTTGTTTCTGTTGTCAAACCCCAAACCGATAAGTCGATGACACCAACGTAGCGTTAGCCAGCGGCAGCAGGAATGAAACTGACGCTTCCGGTTTTCTTCTTCGTTAGTTTTAACAACGGTTGAAAAATTTACTGGGTACTGCTTTACTGACACAAACTGATCTGTAATAATATGCCTAAGTATTATCTTATGAAAAAAGTCCAATAATATCTAATAAATGTTGGTAAACTAACATAAAATAATTTAGGATCGTAATACTTAGATTTATAGTAAATTATAATCACCAAGACACTTTACTGTCTTCTGAGGATGTTTTCTGCACCTTCTCTTCAGCCATCTCAGAGGTCTTCTTGCTGGTGCCTTGCATTTACGCTTCCTGCTGCATAAAGTCTCATGCTGCTATATTTGTTAGCCAAAGTTTAAAAGAAAACATAAGACTGAAATGCGCGCGCGCACACACACACACACACACACACACACACACACACACACACACACACACACACACACACACACACACACACACACACACACACACACACACACACACACACACACACACACACACACACAAACATTCCTTGGCTGTTTACTTTGAGCTATTGGTTTAATTTCTTCCACCAGTTGAAAAACAGTTTGAAAATCATTCCATCTGAGATTTGCATTTGACAAAATGAAATTATACAAAACATTAATGGGGCACTTTACATGTGTTTTTATTAGTCTGTATCATTTATGATGCTGGTAGTATGTGTGATATTTTGTTTATGTTACACAGAGCCAGCAGTTAAAGTAGGCATAAGTCATGTGCCGTTTTGTATGTAAAACTGAAAAGGAGTAGAAACAATGCCCAACTGGCACAAACCAGCTCTGTGCCTCCAGAGACTACACATTTTTTTTTTAGCAGAAAGCCTGTGTTAAAAAAGTAGAGGTGTGGTGGGCCTTTACCAGAAAAGGAGTGACAAATATATGCTATAGGGTTGCATTATAGGAAAGGTATCCTCTGTTTTTGGGTTCTCTTGTGAGTCCCCCAACTTTGTGAAAGTGCAATACTAAAATGCTGATGAGTACCGCTTTAAAAACAACATGGTATGCTTGCAGATCTACTGACATGTTACAGAAATGGCAAACTGAAATTATTAGCACCTATTTCTGCTGCTAATTCATTACCATTACTAAAACTGGTGTCAGATCAACTGAAATAACACATGTGCAAATAAACCATTTAAACTATACAATTCTAAGATGACCAAGGACATCTCGGCCTTGACCAAATATATTTACAAGGTCAATAGGGACAATTACAAGGCTGTTATAAAATAGATAACTACTGCCTGCAGGTTTTGATCATCACTTATGCTTGCAGCTCTCATTCCTCAACATCAAAATGTCTTTTTTTAGAGCATGTAGCTGCCTCCCTCTTGACTCCAAACTGACTGAAGAATAGTCAGATAACGTGGCAGTCAGTGGTCACTATGGCATCTTGCAGCAGCTGAACTGTATGCTTCTCCTCCTCAACTTCTCGGGCTGGAGAGACGCGAGGAGAGAAAATTCGCGAAAGACATCAACACAGGGGATGACACCTGCAACAGGGGATATTAAAGTCAAGGGGGTCAGTTCCACTGCAGAGCACTGTGGAGATTGCAGAAGGACAAAGCAGATATGCCACTTCATGAACCCATGAAAGAACAAAGCCCCACTGCTGGAAAAGAAAAGTTTTGTTTCTTTCACACCTTTTGTTTATACAAGTGATTGATTTGCAGAAGGAAAAGCTCTACCAGGTGTAGAAGTTATTTATTTTATGTACATTTCTCTGAAAGATTACCTTTCTAGATTAGAGTCTGGGATAGTTTGCAAAATGGAAAATTAGGAATTTCAAGAGACAGAGTGGTGAGCATCCTGTCCAATTCACTCCTATATCATCCTGGGTCAGATACTGCATGTATACTTCATACTGCTAATACATGTGTTTGATATTCTAACTCACATTTTATACCATAAGGTGTGTTGTACTTACCGGTTGTCTGTGACCCACAGGTTTTTGTTTGGGGTCAAACTACATATTCCCAGGTGTGTTTGAATGCTGCATTGTAGCTGAAGTTTAGGACATCATATAAGGACACAATGCTCTTCCACAGAAGATTTTTGTGTACTTATGAATGCTTAATTTCTACCCAAGAGATTCACATCGAGACAGCTCCAAATATTTTCCCAGAGAGCGTGATTGTCAGAAGTGGTGACAGACCAAGACACCCTAAAAAGTTCACCCACACCACCAGAGCAGAAAGAGTCACAGTATCACACTAGTCCCTTAGTAAGACGGCCCAGGATGCTTCACTCACTCTATCCCGAATATCCTTGGATTTTACCCTCCTGCTGCTCATGGAAACCCCTGTGGTAACAAAAGCAATGACATGTCAGTCAGTGTTTATTTACCCAGTTGGATATTTGTTGTTCTCCTTTAATGTAAGGTGAGGAATTAGACATTTCTGGCATGTGAGAACATTTTTCAGAGATGGTGTAACAATGCTTGTGAGATCACATAAATGTTTTACACACTGGAGACACTGAATTATTCAAGGCACAGTGTTGCTGCTACAGGCTAGAAACTCAGACACTATTTGATACCCTAAAGACTAAAGTCATCTTTAAATAATGGCATATAAATAGGTATAGTGTTGACATTCTGCACCTCCTTTATATTTGTTATCATTAAGGTTTTACTGCTTTGAATAAGCCAAGTGCAACCCAAAAGTTTGTTTTAGACCAAAAGATACACCCAACCAGATTGTAGCATTCTCCCAACACCTGGCAAGGTTTCAACATAGCTATGTTTCTGCAAACAATTAGAATTGTATTAATTCATAATTTAGAGCAATTAGCTTAAACCTCTTCCAAGTATTGCTGTGATGTTGAGAGAATGTTATACATAAGAGAGGAGACAGAAATGAGGAGCAAAAAGCAGGAAGCAGGGTTAGTTCATCAAGAGTTTCTCAGTTTTATTGTATGCATTTTGTTTTCTTTTTTTCCCCTCAGTGCTTCTAAAGACAAGGAAGAAAGTATTCCAAAGATATCCAAATGTCAGTGAACAGAAGAACAACTCCAAGTAATGCAGAACTGTGTTACAGTTCCGCCTGACAGGTTGTTTTGGAAGAGAATAAAAAGACAAACATAGAACAGATCAGACAGTCAGGATCCGTGATTGAATGCTGAGAGGCAGGCAGTTGGCGTTGAGTTAAAATACATAAGTGTACTATTTACAGCATGTTTTCTTTGAGACAGCACCTTCAACCACTCCAATGTCAATAAACACAAAGGACACAACATTTAATACTTCTGCTAGGGCGAGAGCCCTTAACAGTTTGGTCACAGTAGCTTCACATCACCCCCTAGACTGGTTCTACTTCTTGCAGTACATTGAACTCAGGTCAGTCACATTTCTGTAACCTCTTTTGAACATGTGAGTACACCAACAGTGTTTCTACCACTCTGTCACTTCACAAAGCATGGTAAGACTATGCTGTATCTACTCTCAACAGTTTCAGTTTTTAAAAAACGGTGATATCATACAACAATGTCAGACACTTTCCCTTTAAAAAGTCTTTGGCAGAGGAAAATAAAACCACAACATTACAAAAATAATAATTAAAACTACTGTTTATAAGCGTTTGTAGAAACAAAAAAAAAAGACAGAAATGATGAAGATAAACCAAAGACTTGGTTTGTGGTCGGAAGAATGGCAGAGAGGTGCAAAAAGGAAGGAACATCTGACACCAGAGGGATCATGGTGGTACATGCTTATTTCACAGGACTGCACTGCACGAAGTGATCAAACCATAGAAAAATATCTTATCATGCTAAGAATGCAAATCATGTTGACCTTCCCAAAAACAATTCTGGCAAAGCATGCAGAGTTTACTGTAAGCATTGACCAGCAAGGGAAGACATGAGTCCTTTCACCCCACAAGTGTGTAAACTGCACTAAAATGTGCTCTATAATCTCACCACAGATATTGTAACATGGATGAGTATTTACAGCAAAATGGAGTTGTGGTTATATACCGATAAAGTCAACTTTGTTCTGTAAAGAGCGGCAAACAAAAGAAATGTTTAAGGGTGAGATGCAAATCCAGTTTTATACACTTCCTAACTGCACTGCCCGGAGACTTAGTTCTTGCTGCTCTGGTTTGTCTGCACATCACCTTCACAATTGACCCAATTCTCATCCTCACTAGTAAACAATGAACGACTGCAATTAGTGAAATAAAAACGGAATACATAACTAGGATTTCCTTTGATAAGCTATCAGTGTTGGAATGCTGATTACAATATATATAGAAACGTAAGGCCGTTCCAAAGAGAAAACAAAAGCAAAATGCCTTTTATGAGTGTTATTACATGATGTGATATAAAGACTTCCTGTCAGTAATTCCAATGAATGCTTTGATATTAAAATAACAATCATTAACAGAAATGCAGATGTAAACTGCACCCAAGAATGCATTGCACTGGTCCTCTGGGGAGATAAACATAAATAAAAAGACAGAAATAAAATAGACAACAGATAGATAGATAGTAACTTTAGTGGACAAAAACAATGTACAAATAAAAGAGCCACACTAACTGAATGAAAATAAACAAAATTATAATACTGTAGATGGGAAAAGTGCACAGTTTCTTTTTTCCTTTACATAATGTATCATAATAGCATATTATTTTACTCTGTCTCTCAGTATTCTTTGACACATGCACTCATTTACTCTCCTGTTCACTCACTCACTCGCTCACTCACTCGTCATGTCACAAAGTATCTTACAAAGCAGGCAAGGGTCTTTTCCCCCTGAAAGCCCTTCAGCATTTTTGTCACAGTTTTACATTTTATTTCCCTTCCTGACCTCGCTCTATACACAGTAAACTACTCTGCCTGCCTCTACTGTAGCTTGTCAGTTACTCTATTTCTTTTAATAATGGAACAAATACCATTTTTTCACCTCATGCCACAGTACATAGTTTAAAGATTACCCATATAACTTCTGAATATGCATATTTACATCTCCAATTAAGAAGAGATGGGTACATAGATGGTTCGGATAGATATAAAGTGTAGAGGGTTAATGCAGCGAGATTCTTCAGAGGTAAGAGCTGTTAGGCAACAGTAAACCCACACCCTCACACGAGAGGTCACACCACATTATGATAAGTTAGAGGATAACTTTGTTAACAAAACACCAAAAAGCAGATGTCATTTTACTTTGTGTGTGATGTAGCGAGCATTGCATGGGTGGTGCCGAGTAAAATGGCAAGCAGAAATGTAGTGGCGATGCAGAAAAAATGGAGGTGATGACTGTATTGTCAGTAGAGTTAGGTCCATCAGGGGTCTCCCTATGACACGAGGCACCCCCACATTAAGTGAGTGGCTCTCTCTCTTCAGACGCCCTGTTCCCAAGAAGTTACCCATAAGCCTTGATCTACATAAGTAAAAGACTTGAGATCAGGGCAACTTCTCCTACACGATTATTTTAGATTCCCAGTTAGAAGGTATATACCACCGATCAGCCACAACATTAAAACCACTGACAGGTGAGGTGAATAACACTGATTATCTCATTACAATGGCACCTGTCAAGGGGTGGGATATATTAGGCAGCAAGTGAACAGTCAGTTCTTGAAGTTGATGTGTTGGAAGCAGGAAAAACGGGCAAGCGTAAGGATCTGAGCAACTTTGACAAGGGCCAAATTGTGATGGCTGGGTCAGAGCATCTCCAAAACAGCAGGTCTTGTGGGGTGTTCCCACTATACAGTGGTCAGTACCTACCAAATGTGGTCCAAGGAAGGAAAACCGGTGAACCGATGACATGCTCATAGTCACCCAAGGCTCATTGATATGCATGGGAAGCGAAGGCTAGGCTGTCAGAGGTCAGAGTGCCTATACTGACCCCTGTGTACCACCGATAGCACCTACAATAGGCACGTGAGCATCAGAACTGGACCATGGCGCAATGGAATAAGGTGGCCTGGTGCATTGTTTACGTGGGGAAGAGATAGCACCAGGATGTACTATGGGAAAAGGGCAAACCTGCAGAGGCAGTATGATGCTCTGGGCAATGTTCTGCTGGGAAACCTTGGGTCCTGGCATTCATGTGGATGCAATGGTATTCCCTGATGGCAGTGACCTCTTTCAGCAGGATAATGTGCCCTGACACCCCACAAAAATTGTTCAGGAATGGTTTGAGGAACATGACAAAGAGTTCAAGGTGTTGCCTTGGCCTCCAAATTCCCCAAATCTCAATCCAATAGAGCATCTGTGGGATGTGCTGGAACAACAATTCCAATCCATAAAGGCCCAACTGCGCAACTTACAGCACTTAAAGGATCTGCTGCTGACGTTTTGGTGCCAGATACCAGAGAACACCTTCAGAGGTCTTGTGGGGTCCATGCCTCGAGAGGTCAGAGTTGTTTTGGTGGCACAAGGGGGACTTACACAATATTAGGCAGGTGGTTTTAATGTTGTGGCTGATCAGCGTAGGTATATGTGTGTATATATATATACATACACATACATAGTGTATAGAGAGAGAGAGAGAGAGCACGAGTTATGCTCCTGGATACATAATTGACCACTAGCATTCTTCTATGGTGAGGCAGATGAATTCCTGGATGCACTTCCTATACTGCTGCTCAGTGGGGCTGCTGCTGGGATATTGACCTGGTTGTCCCAAGGGGGCCTCCGCCTCTCGCATCTCCTCGTTCATCCGCGCAAGACGCAATCTGAAGAACAGAGAGGGCAGAGGAAAGACATAGGACAGAGGAGAAAAGAGGGATACACATGGAAGCAGAAGAGAAATTAAATAATACAAGAGGCAGGGAAGCAGGTGAAAAAAGATAGAAATACAAAGGGAGTGAAAGGATTGAGATGTTGAGAATGGAAATGTGGTGAGATGGTATGTAGTGGTGAATGAGAGGAAGGAGGAAGGGAGGGAAAGAGAGAGTAAAGACAATATTGTGTCACTAACAATGAATGATACAATGCAGAAAAATCACCTTCTGCTAATTCTATTGACTGATATTTAGATTTGTTTAGTTCTATCATAATACATTAAAGTTACATTTTGATATTAAAACAGTGCAGTCAAATAACTGAAAAAACTGTTTATCAGATGGTGTTTGAGGCACTTCTTACTTTTGAAGGAAAGCACTGAGTAGCACTTCCTTGATCGATCACTCAAATTTCAACAGTTCTGAAGCGTGAATGATTAGCAATGTATGAATGTTAATCACGAACTTGCTAACACAGGAAAAGCTAAAGAAGTGTTTCAGGTCTAAGAAGAATTGGGATCACTTACAGGGTGACGATGTCTGCGTTGGCAGCCTGGACAGCGATGCTTAGAGGGTCATGACCCTGCTCGTCCACCTCTGTCTGTGATGCTCCTCTCTTCAGGAACAGACACACCTGGCTGTGCAAAAGACACAGACAGATAAAAGAATGCTGAACAGGAGGATTATGGACACCATCAGATAAACTGTAAGAGGTGAAATGGGTAAAAATATGAGGAATAAATTGCAAAAAGACCAGGAGAAAGTTTAAATAAACTGATAGTTGTGGATAGATATTGCCATTTTCTCTGTGCTTTAGTCTCTGTTTACAGTTTGTTTGCATGGCCTGTTTAAGCTGTCCCACACATAATTTAAAAAAAAACACCTCCTGATGCTGTGGAACAGCATGTGATGAAAAACCACAATGTCAGCGAGACAAGACGTAGGTCATTCAGTGAGAGTAGCAGAGATCTTTCAGTTCTTTGATAGTACAGTGTCCTGTAGTTTCTCATTTGCTTTTGCTGAAGATACTGTACACTTATAAGGCAAGAAAGATCAAAGATCAGGGCCACTATAAAATTTGGCTGAAAGTAGTTTCCGTTAGTGTTGCAGAGGAAAATGTTTCCTCACACAACCCCGATGAAATGTTTGGAACAAGAGGTTTGTCAGTTGTCTTTTGAAAGGATGTTATGTTAACACTACAGTTTCCACATTTTATTTTTATCACATTCAGGCTGAAAAATTAACCAGAAGTCAGAGAGAAAGCAGAAGCACATAACATGTTCCTAACAATTCGCAGGTCTTTCTTACCCAGTGTGTCCCAGGTAGGTGGCGTGATGCAGAGGGCCCCTCCCCCTCATGTCTCTCTGGTTCACATCAGCTCCGTTCTGAAGCAGGAACTCACAAGCTATGAGAGAGCCCTGGCAGAGAGACAGTTAGACACATTTTTGGTTATTAATAATTTAACATGACTGGTGTTTTAGTGACTCCTTGTGAGTTTACCACTAAACTGTAAAAATAAGCAGGCGTGTTCAGGGTGGAGATTTCACCCTTGTTTATAATCATTTATGGCTATGGATGTTTATGGCTGCTGTTAAGACCAGTAGATTGTGTTCTCTCAAAATCCAGGGTCACTTCTGCACCAATGATCAATGATGAGCATGTGGAGGGACATCAAGAGCATCACTGACTACAAAAGAGACACAGAATATCCCAGGGACCCGTCTCTTTCTGATGCCCTCAACACCTTTTACGCTCCTTTTGAGGAGTCCGATGCCTCTCCGGGCACCAGGCTCACCCTGCCACCGGGTGAGCTGCCCCTCAGTGTGACCGCAGTAGATGTGCAGAAAGTCAACCCCTGCAAGGCTGCTGGCCTGGACAACATACCAGGCCAGGTCCTTAGGGACTGTGCACACCAGCTTTAGAGGTGCTGACGGACATCTTCAACACCTCACTTTCCCAGGCGACTGTACCAACATGCCTCAAGACTGCCACCATTATCCCTGTCCCAAAGAGAATGATTATCACCTGGTAGCACTTAACCCGATAGTCATGAAGTGCTTCAAACGGCTGGTCATGGTCGACATAAAGGACATCATCAACATCACAGTGGACACCATCAATATGCATACAGAGAGAACCGCTCCACTGCTGACGCCATCTCATCTGTGGTTCACCTGACCCTCACTCACTTGGAGAGCAAAGGCTCTTATGTTAGACTGCTCTTCTTGGACTTCAGCTCTGCCTTCAATACTATTATCCCACAAACTCCAGTGAACAAATTGTCATTACTTGGGCTGAGCTCATCCTTATGCAACTAGGTACTGGACTTTTTAACAAATAGGCCCCAGTCTGTTAGTATCCACAACATCTCATCCTCCCCCATCATCCTTGACATCGCTTCACCCCAGGGATGCGTCCTGAGCCCCCTGCTGTACACCCTACTGATCTATGACTGCTCAGCCAAGCATCTGAGCAATCATACTGTGAAGTTTGCAGATGACACAGCAGTGGTGGGACTCATCACTCACAATGATTTATCAGAGTACAGGCAGGGCAGGAGGTGGAACAACTTGGGGCTTGGTGCAGAGCAAACAACCCCTGCATCAATGTGAAGAAAACAAAGGAGATGATTGTGGACTAACGGAAGGGCCTTGGCAGTGCGCTTCTAGGTGTTTGGTGGGGAGTGTCCTCGCTTCCTGCATCATCGTGTGGTACGGCAACTGCTCTGCTGCAGACAGAAAGGCACTGCAGTGGGTAGTTAAATTTGCACAGAAGATCACTGTCAGCAACCTGCCCACTATCAGTGACATTTACATCAGCAGGTGTGGGAATAAGGCTTCTTTAGTCATAAAGGACTCCACCCACCCTGCAAATGGACTGTTTGCCAACCTCCCCTCAGGCAGGAGTTTGCGCAGCATTGGGGCCAGAACCATCAGGCTAAAGAACAGCTTCTTCCTGGTAGCTGTGAGACTGATAAACTCTGCATCACACTGAAATTATCTCATAGTTTAACTGCTGCATCTTACTGAGCAATGCGACTTTATACCACTGTTAAGAATGGCTATCTGTTTTATAATGTCTTATCATGTACTTCTTCACATTTTGTTATTGATTTTATTGTTTTACTATTGCTGAGTAGTAAAACCTAATTTGCTGAGTATCTAATTTCGTTCCCTGTCATGTACCAACACGCTCTGGAATGACAATTAACTTCCTTGAACTTTGAACCTTAAAATAAATTAAAGAAGAGTTCAGTAATTAAAATTGAAATAATCTTGCAGGCAGAACAAATAGTGTCTCACCCCAATCACGGCTTGAATGAGTGGCGTTTTTCCCTCCTCCTCCTCAGTTGCAGCGTGTACATCAGCCCCATGCGCCAATGCCTCCGCCATAAGTGGCAGGTTGTGAAGACGGGAGGATCGGTGGAGGAGCGCCCCCGGATGGAGCTCCCTTGGGTCCTCGGGGTCTGAAGACACTTCCTGTTCAATTTCCACCTCACCGCTGGAGGACTCCTCTGACTCCTCCTCTGAGGGTTGGTTGGGGAAAGGGAGAAGTGCAATGATGGAAAGGAAGAGGGATGATTTAAGATTCCAAACTCTCTCAGAAGCAAATGCAGCTTTAATTTGAGGGATGGTACCAGTTTATCTTGACTTGTCTTTATATGATTGTTGCACTATATGAAAACCAACTTGCACATACGAAGTTCAAAATTACTTTACATTTACAATCCACAACAGAAAAACATGAAGCTGTATATCAGGTTTCTCACAATCTCTTTGCTTTATCAGAATTTTATTGTCCCCAATGTGTGCATGTTTACATCAGTGCATAAACACACATGTACCCTTACTTTATATACATATTTATACAGTACATGCCCTTGACTCACCTTCTTCTGTGACGCTGTCCACCACTGAGCCAAACACCAGGATGTCAGTGCTGCCATCAGTACTTCCTCCCAGACCACTGTCACTGCTAAGACCTGCGGGGCCAAGCAGTGCCAAGCCACGGACACGTTAATCATTACAGAGCACATACTGTACCACTCATACACACACCACCATCACTGGTAGAACTGCACAATTAACAGCAAACCTGTCAAGGAATCGCAATGTGAATTTAAATTTGTGAGTGATTTTATTAGAATGATCTTAAAATGTTATGTCCTAAATTATTTCTATTCTAAACTTCAAATTATATTTAGATTATTATGCAAACAAATCATCCCTCAATTGTACTGACGTGATGTGTTGCGGACTTACTGCGAGGACCAGAGCCAGTGTCAAAGTAGGAAAAAAGTGAGTCCAGCTCATCTGGACAGAACAGGGAGTCCCGGCGAAACTTTGCTGCGGCTGCTGCCGAAAGACAAAAGAAAGAGAAGAAAGATTTCACTTCCTATTAGTATGATTTAGTAGAAAATTTTTTTGACTTTATTTACATGAATCTTGAGGTAAGATTTAAGACTACACAGAAGGTGTGGCACCCGTAATCATAACACTGACCTGCAGAGAGATTTGCAGGTGAGGCGCTGCCGGGCTCATAGCGGTGGTATTTCCTGCGAGCCTTATTGGGGGCCCGAACAGAGCTGTTGTGTCGCTGGCACTTCTTCACTGTCCAGGGTCGGGACTTTCTTTCACCCTCCACCAATGCTTCGCTCCCACTCATCTTCTTTAGGAAGCGTTTCTCCACGTATTTAGACTTGATCCAGGCCTCTTTCTCTTGTCTGGAGGGACAGAATCATGAACTGACAATTTTACATATTGACATGACAAATACAGATAACTATCTTGACTAGCGTGATGGAAGACCAATTTCTATTATGGGCTACTGAAGGAATCGGAATGTCGCTATCCTTGTTTATTTGCCAAATGCTTTAGCTGGATTAAAACACTGACCTTGAACTGGACGGTCCAGGTTTTTTCACGCCAAGCTCCTCACAGGCTCCCTCATAAATCTGGTTGATCACAGTGTTCCCCAGTTCACACATTAGCTAGGAGAAACAGACAGAAAGAGACAATTAAAAAAACAGCATATATGCACTGAAGCAATTAAAAATGCAACTCCAGTGGGGAAAAAAGCACAGCACAGACAGGAGAAGCTGTAGGCAAATGTGTTGGGGAGACGCACCTTGAGTAATTCTGGCTCCCATGAGTCTAGCGTTAGTGAACGCACTTTAGAACAGTGTACGCCTAAACTCCTGAAAGAGACAAAAACAAGAAAAAGATTATATAAAGCAATTGAAGGGTAAGAAGAGTTTATATTTAACCAGATGATTTTAGCACATTTTTCCTTCCCTCTACTCCAGCAGGCGGGGGTGGCAGAAGCTAGTGGACAACATTTTCTGTTTCCCTACACTGAAGAGACTCTGGAAGTCTCTTGAACTAAGCCTAAAAAAGGCCTGTCTTGTTACTTAAGCATCCAAGCTGATGACTTCAAATGAACCACTGACAATTGATAAAAAAATACGACAAATGTTTGTAGGTTTTTTTCACATTTTTCCAAAATGATCTGTTGTTACAGCTGTCTTGATAACTGTCGGTGTGTTATCTTTATTCACAACAGAGCTTTGATTGATGAGTCAGTGCAATGGAAAGTGGAATTGTGTTAGACAAACACCTGCATATCAGAGCAGACAATTGTATATCGCCGTGAAATCATCAATCAAAACATTACCTGTGAATAAAATGTGATGGCTTGATGCACATGGTTGACTATGTGATTGTCATAAAAAAACAAACAGAAAAAGGCCAAAAGTCACTTCTGCAGAGTGTGACATAACAAGAGGAAGCTCAAAGTGAGGACTTCCCCACGTGTGAAAATAAAACTTGTTTTCATCTTTATAAATAGCCAGCTTTAAAAATGTAGGAATGCTTTCACCTTTTTTTGTTTTGGGCTGGCTACTTTCCTGGATCACCTTGCTATACATTGTTATTTTTACACACACTGACATCTCAGAGACAGTAGCTCTACACCTTTCACATCCCACATGTGCTCTGTCTCTGTGTTGTGTTTGATGACAGAGAAGGGAATTTACATGACTCCGTATGCAATAGTCACCTGGTTTAAATTTTAAAAAAGGCTTTCATATTGTGGATCAGCTCAACTGTTGTTCTTCTCACATTGTCTCTACACAAACTCTCTCCTTGTGTAAAGTGCAGTTACCTGTGGATCCCTGAGCACTCGATGCAGAGCAGCACTCCAAGGTTGATGGAGGCCCAGCACGGAGCGGTTTGGCTGCAGTCACAGCACAGTTCATTTCCTGGCAGGGTCTGTACCCTCTGGAGCAGGCTTTCTCCCCCTCCCCGAACTCCCTTATCCGCCCTCTCCCCCCTCTCTCTGGGCTCGCTGGCAGAGTCGATGCTGCTAGTGGAGGGCGAGGCTGTCCGGTCTAAACGCTGCACAGACAGAAGGTGACAGGTGATTCTGTAGCCACCCTGGACCAACATGTGGTCAAGTTTCTGTGGGGCTTAAGCTTACTCTTTGTCCAGACTAGACACATCACGCAAAAAAGTAGCACGTGTGTGTTATCATGTGACTGTTGCTGTGTGTAAAGAGTGTGTTCATACCTCAATGTAATAGTTGTCTGCGATGTCTTTGTAAGCAGAAGCGATGCTTGCCTGGACTGCCTGGATCCATGCCTGCCGCAGCTTCTCAGACTCAGCCTGCAGCATGCAGCTCCTGCAGGTTTATAGAAGCCAGCTTTAAAATACTTAGTCAATTCCAAATGCAAACATGTAACAACTACTTTGCAAAGCAAAAAACATACCGGCAAAATATCAAAAAAGACATTTTTAGAATGTATTCATTTGGATGAAATTTGCTGTTTGGACAAAAAAAACACAAACTTACTTAGTGGGTGAAACCACCTCAAAGCAGAACCTCCTCTCATTATCTTCACATGGTTTGACTGAGCACAGCCTCAAGTCCTCCACCACAACTGTCAAAGAGTCCTATCATTGACAGAGAGGAGTATCACATTTAAACTACATGAAGCAAATCAGTTTCCTCATTACTGGCAGGGAAGGACAAGTCACTACATGAATCACTTCTCTTCCACCAATATGCAAACTAGAAACAATCAGATCAACCTCAATAATGACGTTGCCAACTCTTAAATGTCAAACACAGAACATGTACTGGAATGTGAATTCCAGTACTGTGAATTCCAGGAATTCCTTGCATAAAAAAACACCCATGACACGTTCATAAAATCAAACTGTACCTTGAGTTTCTTTTGATAGACGAGCTGGCTGTTTTGTATAGAAAACCACCGCCTTGAGGAGGTAGAAGACATGAAGTTAGATATAAATCAAATGCCTCCACACTGAAATCAGGTCTGCTGGGGTAAAAACACTGTGTTGACTGACTCTTGGGATAAGGCAAATGGAGAGTTATCTCTGTCCGCATATAAACTATTTTAAATTTTCAAGTAATTCTACATAAAAATCAGGCCCTTGACATTTCAGCCCTAAGAATTTGGTATAAAATATTTGAACCCTTTTTAAAAATATGTCACAAACAAACTTTCTCCTAACAAAACATGCATTTTTATTGTTACATTTGGAGCTTCATTATCGATTAATCTGTTGATTATTTTCTCAATAAATGATTGGTCGTTTGGTCTATAAAATGTTAGAAAATGGTCAAACATATCAATCATCGTTTTCCAAAGCCCAAGATGCAATGTAAGATGTCTTGTTTTGTCCCAAACAACAGTCCACAACCCAAAGATATTAAGTTTAATACCATAAAAGACAAAAGAAACCAGAAAATATACACATTTAAGAAGCTGGAACCAGAGAAGTTTAGCAAAAAACAAAAAAGGACTCAAAACGATTAATAGAAATAATTGGTGATTAATTTTCAGTCAGTCAACTAATCGTTGCAGCTCCAGTTACATTACCCTGTTATTGCATGTTTTGCATGTGCACTGATTATCATATTAGCTTCAGTTAGACTGGATTCCCACTCTGTTATCACACTCCCTCTTCTCTTTTACCTGTTCCAGGTCTTGAAAGCGTTGCTGGCCCTCTTAAAGAGGTAGCCCTCCATGACGACACCATTGGGCGCATCCACATTGAATTCCAACTTGGGGTCGTCGTAGGAAAAGTCCTGTGGAGAGAACACATAGGTGTACAAGATCAATGCTAGGGTCTGGCTTCTTGTCTTTTTCATGATCTCATTTCCAGTGAGCAGCCAATGTACCAGTAGCCTAAAACTAGTGGACTATAAAGGCTGAGTTTTTCATTATTTTGTTCATTTCTCTGGATACAGTATACATTCCTTCTTGGCAAAAGAACCCCCACCAGTGTCATCAAAAACAACTGCCGTCATCCTCTAAACTCTATAAACTATAGCCAGTACAATGAAACGGTTATCAGTGATGTAATCATTCCCTCTGTCCACGCTGGCTGCAAAGAGATCCCTTGTTTCCAATATAAGTGATAGTGGACACCTGAATGTAATCAGCACCACATACAGTAGCTGAACTGACACAATGCATCATCCCTCTGTTATGAATTGATTTTCTTTCACACATGTCTCTTCACAAATGACTTCATCCTCTCCCGATTGGCCATCTGTTCATCAGGTTATCTAGATGACAGCTAAAACTTTATTTTATCTTTTTTGTTCACACAGAGTTGAAATACAAAAGATAAACTGATTTAAATGGGAGATAAGTCTGAGATTAGGTTTCACTATTAGTAATAAGTCCCTTGGTTTGGGGCAAGGTAATACTCGGCAAATGGGAAGCTGCAGACAGGCAGACAACTACACAAACATACATTATTGTTGTGTGTGTTCTTCAGAAAACCACATTGATCGTCTTCTTGCTTGCTTTGTATAGAGCAGTGTGGAATCCATGAAAGAGAAGTCACATGTGGCTTGATATTAAAATAAAACCGCCATATTGATCTGAAGCAACATGTGTGTTATTTTCCAGGTTTGTGTGGAAGCACTGAGTCCATGTAAAGTAAAAACATGGTGGGATGTGACACAACAGTGTTTCTCCCTGCTGGCTGTTTCCTCCAACAGAGACATGCACACACACACACACACACACACACACACACACAGATACACATGCATACAAGCACCACAGAAGACTACCTCCTACATATTGAAATGAGCTATTTTCATCAACTTTGAGGATAGAAAGACCGAAAAGAGAAAAATTTGTTCTTGCAAAATTCTATTTAGCAATGACAACATGAAGTATTTTCACACATCAACGTCTTTACTGCTACTTTCTAATAGCTCCAGTTACCCCAGTATGCATGGCTTTGCATGTGAGCTTTTGTACTGACTGTTGTCAAAATTTCAATGCACAAAATTAGAAATGGTAAAGTTAAAAGTACGGTCAGTGTTAAAAAATTAAAACCTTCTGCAGGCTAAAGAAAACAGACAGAGCCAAAGAAATAAAGTTCCTCACCAGCATAAAGTCCAGCCTGCCAAATATCTTCATCTTTACCACACTGACATCCAACAGCATCGCATTAACAAGAGAATAAATAACTTAATAAATAATAATTTATAATAATAAATATCGGTGAGAGAAGAGCATCTCTAAAATATCCCTCAAGTTAGAGCAGCGGAGAAACGCACGCGCATCCCTCACGAGTCCGGATGACTGTCAGCCAACAGCAGCGCGCTCGTGCCGCTCCTTCACTTTCCGCGCCACCTGCCTCCAGCTTAGGCCGCGTGGATGTGCCGCGGGCGCTCATTATCATACAGCTGTCACAGCGTCCTCGTGCCCCGCTGACCCCGTCGCGGCTGCCGGAGATCAAACATTTCATTTTACAGGGGGCCGGGGGGGCTGCACATGTGCGGCCGTGTCGTGCTTCCTCCCCGCCCCACACCGCGATTTAAGGCTCCCCTCTAACCTCCGCAGCTATTCTGGCGCCCGAGGTTTCATCCGCAGTTTTGGTGGAGGCAGCTTTCCATCTGTCCGCGCCTAAGAAACTATTCCTGCTTAATCAAGCTGACATTATTGCTCCCCAAACACCCGCCCGGAGCCCCCCTTTCCCACCTTAAATCAGCCAGGACCGTGGAAGAATGCAGCGCACAAGTGTCCAACGGCACAGGCGGATACCACCAGACCCTCAGGCCTATATGAAAACCAGGGGCCCCAAAATGAATGCATACCACAAAGATTATATGACTTTGGCAATATATAACAAGGTGTGCCTTGTTATTTTGTCCACTGGGTAGACAACATACCAGCTACATGTTCAATAATACAACCCATCATAAGAATGACACAACCATCATAAATATATACACTTTAAGAGGAAAGCTGGGTGTTAATGAGGGTACCAAGGAAATAGTTTAACTATGATCCTGAATATAAATGTAATGGCAAAATCTTACAGGGGGCTGTTTATTTGTTGAGAATATTTTTGTTACTGTACATGTCAATATGGAGAGTACTGACATTAAAAATATATATCCCCATTGGATAAACAGTGTATAGCCTAACAGGAAAGAAAAATACAGAGAATATGTTAAACAGGAGTTTTGGCATCCTGCTGTTAATATGCTGTTCAAACATATGTGATGAAAGGAAGCGTGTGTATATTTGTTGGACAAAATGATCATGAAAAGATTCTTCAAAAAGACCAAACAAAGAAACACAACAAATGTATTATTAAATCCCTGGTTGTAGTGTGCTATAGGAGGGCTGGTTAGAAACACACTACACACACACTGTTTTGCTTCAAATAACCAGGTTGAAGTAATAGAGAGTAGTAGTAAATAAATTGGGTTTACATTACAAACCTCTCATAGTTATCGCTCATTTGTTGAAACTTCCTGTTTACCTCTCTGTCACATGTAAAAAGTTGTACAGCTAGATCCCGTAACAATGGAGGAGGGGAGGACTGAGGCAACAATCCCCCTGGGAGCCACAATGAAGTCCTGCACACATAAAAGACTGCAGGCTGTGACAGAATAGGTAGGGGGGAGGGGGCAGAGGGAGCATGTGATCAGTGGAGTGAGAGAGAGAGTAATATAGGGCCTATAAAGAGGGAGGGAGCAGTCGAGGCAATCACAGTCGCCAAAAACAGTGAAAGTAAGGGGTGATGAAGAGTGAGACAAAAAGGAGAGGAAGAAAAGATTGTGAAGGGTCTGTGGATGACATGATGTAAAATAAATTAAAAAATGTTTATTAGATTTCAATTTTTAAGCGGAAAATGTTTTTCGGTTGCAGTTTGAATTGAATAATTAAATGAATGGATGATACATGAGGTACAGCAATCTAGAAGAAATATCTGTGGGGAAATTTGAATGTCAAGTTAAGGTGTTTTTTCCTCCCTTAATCTGCAATCTTTCCATTTTTTTTTTTACAACAAGAGGTCCTCTCTCTGACACACGCCTGCACCTCTGTTACAGCTTTAAAGTTTCCTAATAGTTTTGTAATTGTTGAAGTGTTTCCATATCTTGCATTTCTTCATTCCTCCCTTCTCTTATCAATCTTCCTCCCACTGAAAAATTACTTGTCTGACTCAACATCCTAAACCACTCTAGTACTTATTCTCTCCTGTATATGAAGGCTGCAGTTCCTTAATGGCCTTTTAATAAAGGATGTATACATATACATCACAAACTCTGCTGTCTCATGTTGTTCAGGGGAGAAACTCTGAAATGACGTACGGCAACATTTTCTCAGTGTAGTCTGTAATATCAAAAGACAGAGATTATCTTCATTCTAAACTCTGGTTTGCAATAACAAACCACTGGCAAAATGCATTAGCAGGATGCTGTGAAAGAGGCTGAAGTAGAGTGATTTCAAGCACAGTTTTTAGATTTATAAATAACAAACTAGTTTTTAGACAAAGTCATCAATCAGTGGCTTCATCCTGCTCTTGACATCTCATCTCATACACCCACACACGCATACAAACAACTTAAAAAAACCATCTCCTTTTAAACACACAAACGCACCACACCTACTAATGAACTTATATCTATATCCTGCCCTCTGTCTGTATCTGTCCTCTGCTGCTCGTCTTCTTTCTCTGTCACTCGCCTTCACATTCAACCCCCTGCTATGAGTCATAATGCCATCTGTTGACTTTGGCTGGAGCTAGCGGTGGACATAGGAGGAAGTGGGTTGAAGCTGGCATCGTGCTCGCATAGTGGGTGAGATCTCGCCATTCTCTAGTGACACTTTGACCTCTCTGGCTCCATGTTTACCAGAGCCGGAACTACAGGAGAACATCAGAGAACAGGGCCAGCTGTGCTCAGATCATCTTACTTTTGCATCTGTGCTTATTTCATTGGATTGCAGGAGAAAGTCCCTTCTCCTACTGGCAATGATGATTTTACATAATATCAAGATCTAATATTCAGTGCGAATTGATGTCGCCATATTGAGATTAAACTCCACAGGCGTTGTTGTCACTTGATGAGTGGATATTTAGTCAATATTAGAGCAAGGCGTGGCCCTGTATTTCAAGACGAAAACGTGACATGTTATAGTAAAACATGTCCAGATTAAAGATTAAATGATCATCCTGAATTATAAAAGCACCGTACCCCAAATCTGAACTAATCCCAATACCTGAGAGTTCACACTGGATTATTATACTGCACTCTATCAGACAGAAAGAAGAGGTAGGGAAAATAAAACTGTTTTTGACACGCACTGTCAAACAATGTCTTCGATTACATATTGAAATGGAAACTTATACCCTTATGTTATTATCTTAAGATCATGATATACTGCCTTTATAGCCAAAAGCACATTGTAAGACTTTGTCTCTCTGCTCTCTGTGTGAAAATGTTGCCAACAGTTACCATAAAGGTGAGCTGTGGATCACCGTAACTTTTACTTCTCATTAGAAAGAGGCAGAGACGGAAAGTCTAAGGAGGAAAGGCAGATAATGATTCAGGCTTCAAGTCTTAATTCTCAGCAGAGACCGAAAGAAACTCCCTAGAGATACGGTGAATTAATTAAAAATACCTATTAGGGTGACGAATATGGGTGACGCATGAGGCTGTATGTACAAATACTGACACTGAGCCTCATACAGTATCTCTTCAGCCTAGCAAACTGGGAGATTTTTGCAAATGTGAACTCTGTTCATTGCAATAAAACTCTGAAAGACAACTTGCTCTCTGTGAATTCATCTTTTCAAATTTCCATGACACATATAATACAAAAACTACTGCATTTTTTGAATTGGCTGGTTCATTTTCACAAAGAACAAAACAGGATAATAAAGGGAAATGCTGCTTGAACAAACAAAAAAAGACACTGTAGCTGGGAAGCTATTTTTAAGCTTCTACTTTGACAATTATATCTTCCTAATAAGCGTGCTGACAAATCCTTAGAGTTACATTTATAGAACAAAGTGGAGCAGCACAAAAAAAAGAGGATATCTGGGAGAGTGGCGCTCATCAAAGAGAGAGTCAGGCAGACTGAAGTAAGGTGAAAAATGTGTGTGTGTATGCATGTGCATTCATGGGAAAGAAGCGCTTGTCTCAGTACATGAGTAGGAAAAGAGAGGGAGCTGAGCGTAACTGGCAGGGTGGAGAAAAGTATGACAATCAGTGTGTCTTTGTGAAGAGGAAACAGGCAGATGAGAGGCTACACTAAAAAAAATCCAAACAAAAGCATCTAACAATCATAGACAAACAAGCTAATGCTCTCATGCCTACATAAGTATGAACAGATGACTGCAGACACACACAGAAGTTCAGTGGATGCATGTAGTCACGCAACGGCATTGAGCAACATTTAACTGCTGCTTTCTAGACAAACATTGACCTCCTGCACACACATTCACGCTTTAAAAGATGGCACGCACACACACACACACACACACACACACACGTCTGCACTACAACTCAGAAGAACCTATTGATTCCTGCAATAGGAGCCAGCATGTGGCCATAAAACTGCTCTCTATAGATCAGTCAATCAATCTGTTCTACACTGCTAAACAACCACACACACACACACACACACACACACACACACACACACACACACACACACACACACAGTCCATATTTCACGAGGCACCATTATATGAGCAGAAGGTGTTTGTGTGAACACACAGTAGGCATTCAGGGTAGGAAGTGTTAGTATCTAAATGTGTAGTGAGATAACTTGAACTAAGTTATTATTGGTTACTTGTAAGTGACCAAACATTTAAATGTGTTTAAACTGTAAGGCTTTGTGATTTTTATGGTGGCTGCATTCAGGTTATCAAGAGAACTCAGAGAAAACATCTCAAGAACAGAAACTGAAAATCCAACATTGTAGGTCAACTAAAAAAAAACATTGGCCAGAAGCCACACCGCTGTGTTTGTCCCGAAACATCACGTGATGCAACAATGCTCCCACAATTTCAAGCTTCCTCTGTAACCTCTAAAAAGATTGCAATATTTGGATGTTTTGCACTGCAGCACCGGACATGTAATGTGCAGTTCATGGATGAATTTAATGTTTCACATATAAAGTAAAAAAAAAAAAAGAACTCACCTGCATCAGCGTCTGGAAGAAGAACACAGTCAGACCAGGGCCAAGAAAGGGAGAGAGAAAAAGAAATAAAAGTATTTAACACATATACACGGCCACTTGTGTTTACCTTGTTATCTCAGGTAAGGGAATTCATAAATAGTATCAACAGTCAAGTAGTATAAGTAAACATAAGTAGTAGTCAAATATTTTGTGGCAGGTTTTCAGATTAAAGAGGAAGGGTTGCTAAAAGGTCGGGCATATAACTGCTCGCTGAGTCTGGCAAGATGCCTCCACTTGGCAACTAAATCGTTCAGAGGGAAGGGCCAAGTCGGGCAGAAAAACAGGCATGTTGGCATCTCTTCAGGTAACAGACGGATGATTTTTGTGCATCTGTGCATGTTGGGCAGTGGGAGGGTTCAAAAGAATTTTTTTTTTTTATTCAGCTGAGCGACCCATAAAATAAATACATCAAACTGTCTTTGTGGGAACTACTTGAGCCGGGAGAAAAAACGTAATTCAACACTGATGAAGCAGCTCTAATTATTTTGGAGGCTTTTTTGTTCGTGCCTCGCTGAATTGAAAAAACAAAGGATTAGATGACAGCTCCAGTCACGAAACAGACAATGTAAAAATAATCCAAAGCTTCTATGGAGAGCCTTTTGTTTTTTCAAACAATGCATTTGATGCTGACACAAGTTACATTTCTGTTATAGACGGATTCTAGAATGTGAGGTAAATACATTTTTGTAATGTCAATCTCTTTCTCGAGTCTCTTCTACTTACTTAGTAGGAACCCGTCATGCTAAGTGAGTGAAAAATGTTGATACGGCTTTTGTGTCAAGAGAAAAATCTAGTTCAGCAACCTTTCAGGAAGCTTATCTGAGTTTCCCATTAAGATAGCCCTATTGTTAACACAAATTCCAAGATGATAAACATGATATGATGAAATACATAAGGTGCAAATAAGAGAGTCAGCAGTTGGGGGAAAAACTGAAACACGCAGTGGCTATAAAAAGAATAAATGAAGAAGAAAGTGACATAGCTCATAACATCCTTCTCTAAAGGTTTCAAAAACACAAGTAATCTCTTTCTCTAGTTTGAAATGCAAAATGTCTCTTAAGACGATTGTGATGTATTTTATTATACACCACAATCATCTATACATTGTGTATTATGACTTACATTTTCTTTTTAAAATGACTCTGATTGCACACTTCTTTGATAGAAAATGTTGGCACTTGAATCATATCTAAAAATATATTGTATAACAACGACGTCTTTCTAACCCCCACACTAGTGTATATGTTGTCCTGTGCCTTTGCTTTCATATAAAAAGTGGAGGAGTACTTTGAACTCATTTTGTGGCATGAATTTGTGCAACCAGGGAGGTGTTGGCATTTTATAACTGCTGCACGTAGGTGAGAGGAGAGGAAAGAGACAAGGTATTAAGACAAGACAAGACGAAACGGGGTGTTAAGATGAGATAAGATAAGAGTTGTGTCATTGTCTCACTCTCTGCTGGATGAGGGCATGTTTGTGCTCCAACTCCCTCTTCTCCATGGCCGAGTCGATGACCAGCTGATCCAGCTGCACAGAGCAGAAGAAAACCAGGGAGACCGGCGAATTTAAAGACACTTGGAAACAGAAAAACGCACACACATGTGCTTGCACACAGGTGCACATCCTGAAATTCTAACTTAACCTTAATGTGTGTGATTAAACAGTTTTATCAGCCCTGCCTGTTTTATTGTGGTCAGCAAACATAGTGTAATTGTTTTATTGAATGTGTTCTCTAACTGTCTAAATGTCTTAATATGATAGAAAATGGCATAAGTTCTCTGCAATTAGAACATCTTGCCACACCTCACAATTCAAGAGGCTAAATTTGATTTAACACTTCAGGTTCAAGAGAAATATAGTAAAGAATCAAGGAAATAGGGAATATTTGGTTTGGTGCTATATTTTTCTATAACAAATAAAGATGTTGTCACAATCATTTATAGCAATATACAACAATATCAAGTAAGAAATTACGTAACAAATAGTTTCTCTTGCAAAATATATTGATGGGAAAAAAATCAAATAACATCTGGTAATGGAGTGCCAGCTGAATACACAATAGTTTAATTATTCCAATGTGTGTATTATTTGTCATAAGAGCTATTTGCCATACAGGGCTGCTGTAACTGTATTGATAGTAGTCGTAGTGCAGTGTGTGTGCACGTCTGTTCTTTTTTGTGTGTGTGTGTTTGCGTGTTTTGTCTTACCTGTGCAGCTAATTTTTTCATATAGGGGTCAATCTCATCCAAGATGTTGAAGCCTTGTTGGAAAAGAGTGTACTGGGCACGCATGAAGGACAGCATCTGCAGGAGAAATTATTTTTAACCCTACTCCAAAACACAAACCGCAAGGGCTCCACATATACATATTTTTCACACATATACCAAACATATATGACTATGGTCAGATGTCAATGTGAAATTAATTAATGGAGATAAATCTGGGTTACTCACTGCATCCAGGATTTCAAACTTCTTCTTGGCCTGAAGCACATTAATCTGCCAAAAACAAAGAGGAAAACTTGAATGTAGATTCTCTTTGGGATCAATGGGAGTGTTTTTATATGATTTAATCATTAAAATAACAGCATCAAATGCTGTCTTTCCTTTTGGAGTTTTTTAAAAACTTGGGCACAGCAGTTGTTGCTGCTCAGCTGTTGAGTATCAGCGCCACCTACTGGACAACACAGGTGATATAATCTGGAGGTTGAGTGTGTGTGTGTGTGTGATTCACCTGTAGTACGTAGTCCAGGGCCAGGTGCCTAAAGGCCTTGCGGCTGAGGATGAGGGCCTGTGTGGCCTCCTCAGCCTCATGGACTTTGTTCCTGGGTGCCTGGGCATTCTTCACCTGAGCCAGCTCCATGTCCTCACGCACCCGGTCAAACTGCTTCTTGGTGTCCTTGAACTTGCGCACATCCCTGGTGGAGGAAGGGAAATCATAAACTCAAATACTGTAAACCTTGTCGTGTGCATGAGATGAATAAAAACCATTGAATCTGTGAATCCTTAAAAGTCAGGATATATCTGACTTCATTTTTTTTTTTTTTACTGTTTTTTATGGTTCTAAGGCATGCGTTCCATTTGGTTGCACAAAATGCATTTTTGACAAACCAAGTAGGATACTTTCTTTGCAGAATTAATAAGAAATCACAAAGGTAATTAAATGTCCAGCTTACCAATCAGCCATCTATATACAATTGATTATTGCAACTGACATTTACATTTAAGACATTTATATCTTGGGCTTGATAGAGTGGTTTAATATCATGCTCAAGGTTTACAGGTCACCTGTCTGTAGAGGGACACACAGTCACTAGTCCTAAAAATACTTGGTGTGCCTAGGATGTCCATCTTTATCACTGCACCATTCTTTACCCAGATGTACAAACTCTTTCTTTTTAGCAGCTGGATGAAGCTCCTTAATGAAGTGTAATAACTATACTTACTCTTTAATGAAGGTGTGAAGCTGCTGCTTGATCGACCTCTGAGCCTGGTCAAACAAAATCTGTGGGCAGAGAAGGAAAGAGAGATGGAAACATGAAACTGTCATGTCTGGATAAATAAAGATAAATTAAATATGTACAATTAAATATTGTGTTTTTGAAGGGCACTCAAAAGAACTATAAAAACAGTTCAAATCTGTAGTTGCTACTTCTCACCACAAGATGGCAATATAAACTCACTTCCACATTATTAGTGTGACAGATGATGCCACACACACACACACACACACACACACACACACACACACACACACACACACACACACACACACACACACACACACACACACACACACACATAAACACAACCTTAACCATAACCAATTCATGCCAAACTATAACCTTTATCTAACCTAAATTCACACCTTACCCCTAACCCCATTATGACCAGGCTTTAGTCCCCATGAGGACTACTGGTCCCGACAAGGTCAGTGTTTATACCGGAAAAGGATCCTAAGAGGTAACAAAAATGCACACACACACACACACACATGCAGGCACTCAGCTGCTGCCTAAACAGACTTTTAGCCTTACAAGTTCACAGATTTCTCTTCCTGTTAACTATGGGTCTGTCACTCCTCCTCTTCCTCCTCCTCCTCCTTCCTCTCCTCTCATCCTCTTGTCCTTCACCTCTCTTCCTTCTTCTCTACTTCTTTCCCTCTCTTTCTTGTGCCTGGCCTATTGGAAAACAAACCCTCTCTCCATCTTCACAAGAAATTTTCTTTCATTTCCACATTTGTGCTCCACACTTCCTAATGTGATGAACACAGAACGACTGCTGGTGAACAGACAATTTGTATCTGCTGATTCTTCATGTGCATGGACAACATGGATGCCTCGGCGTATACCTCAATGCACAGCCAAAACATATATGAAAAGATAAACACACACACACACACACACATGCACACACAGCCATGCCCTTGGATTAGATTCTGATAACCTCAAACACACACATACAATGTATACAACAATCACTGTTTGTAGCCTGTGGATTAAGATTTCTATAGCAATCCTTTGTTACTAAACATACACATTGAGGATTACAGCGTTAAGCAATGTATGTGTGTGTACGTGTTTGCGAGTGTGTAAGCCTCTGTCCATGTCCCTGGGGAGCCTGAAGACATCACAGTCTGGTTCTGCATTTCTTGCTTTAGCAGTTCACAAATACGAACTCTGATTGTGGGAATATAAATCATCTGCTACTCCCCTGTGACTGTAGAGCTTTAAAATATCTTTCCAAAAGGCTGCCACAGTGTGCTGGGCTACTCCTTTATAGATGTGAGTGCACCTGCAGCCACTTTCTCCTATTTATTTTAAGACATTGTAATGCAATATGTTTTTAAAGGAGAACTCCAGTGATTTAGTATTGCACTTCCATAAATGCAACTCAACTTCCAAGATGTAACTCAATTAGGCCCCTGATGACATCATCAGGGTTATTTTTTCAAACTTTGGAAAGCTCCCTCAAGCGCCACAGAAGACTTAATTACACAACTGTTTTCACAGGCTGAGTAGTACTCAGTAGTACTAATAGTACTCCTCATGATGAGTAACCTAAACTTCATGTTTAAAATCTACAGTGTCTCTTTAATATACAGAGGCAAAAGTTAAAATATTGTTCAAATTCACCCTTTCACAACTTACGCAACTCTCTGCTTGTAGCGATAAAGATGAACTTTTCTGTTTTAGGCTACTCATGTCAACATGTAACAAAAATATCTCTTTTTATTTATCTGGAAGTGATTTAATAATACACATCTCTTCACTGAGAAGGGATGTTTCTGTTTCCACAGTTCTGAGAGATGGCAAACAGCAATGCATCATGGATTGGATCAACTCTTTCACCATCATTTTTTAGCTTACTAGTTTGTTATATTAACTGTAATTCTACCCAATGTGTCATGGGACTGTTGACAAGTTTTGCTGTGCAAAGTTTGGTACTTTCCACGGTTGTGTGACTTATCTGCCAGTTCCATGACACAGAATTAATTCCCAGGAAAAGATCTAAATCAGCTTTGTTAGAAAGACTAATCCAAATATTCCACCCAAACCTGTTCTGGATTACGGTGCCCTGCTGGGCATGACGCAACCTAACCTGCAGTACGTCTACACTCATCCCCAAAGATCTCACATTCGAAGATCCTCAGTGTTCATTATCACAGACATCCCATCATTCATCTCTCCTGCATGCGTAATAAGTGCTGTGAAGCAAATCAGCAAATTAGCTTTCTGCAGGTTCCACTACAGCAGAGAAAGTTGCATTATGTTGCAATCTCACAAAAATCTGTTGAAATCCTCTATGATAGGATTCTAATCTGTGAAGATTTGGGGTGGGATTTGTATGTTTGAAAGTAAACACATCTGCTTATCATGCTATGCAGCAGCCGATAGTTTTTCCCGTTTGAATGCTTCCTTTTGTGTCTGAGGAGAGCTGAGAACGTGCAGAATTGGGCACCAGTGGGTGGTCGAACAAAGACAGATTTCCTTTCACCATGTCTCTCCCTCTCCTCCCGCCATTCCTCCATTCATACGGTCTGCCAGACAAGCTATTAGTGTAATTCCTGGGTGTTAGAGTGGACGAGCGGGACGCCTGTGGTGAAGGGTAAATGAAGGGAGTAGCCGGAGAAGAGGGGACAGGGAGGAAAGATGGAGATGCCAAAAAATAAAAAATAAAATAAACGGAAAAAGCTGTACTGTCCAGATTGTTTTAAGGTAATGGTCTACTGTATATGATGAGGCTGAAAGCTAACAACAGAAAACAGAAAAAGAATGTGGAGAAGATTGGATATTGCAGCTGATGGATCCCATCTAGTGTTCAGCACTTTGATTTGATTTGAAAAGCTCGGGGTTAAACAGGCTTGACCCTGGTGGAATGAAACAGATTCAAGGGAGGGAGGGGCATGAATGAAAAATATACAGGATCTACATTATTTTTGATATTGTGGTCAATGTGCTTGTGTCTTGCTGGTCCAACAGTCTTTACTTAGCAAACAATGTGTGAATGCCCTTCAACTACTGGAGTTCATTTATGCTGTATAGTAAAGTATATTTGTTTAAATGTATATACCCTCCCCTCGCAAAATAAAGAAAACTGAATTTAGTTTGGGAGGAATCACACAACAGATAGTCCCCCATCCAAGGCAGTGGTTAGTTTGACAAAAAGGTGGCAAATCAGAGTAAAAGAGGTGGGGTAGTGGAAATGTAAATGCAAAAAGAGGAAGATAAGAGTCTCTGATAAAGTGAAAGCAAAATATAGAGGTGAAAAGGGGAAGATAAGAGTTGCTGATATGTGCTACAATAGCTACAGCACACTAGTCTGCAGGACAACACCAGCATAAGTCACAGTCCAGCAGAAAGAGTTGGAAGCTGGCAGTATAATTTGAAATATCCCAATTTTCCTGGCTATCTCTCTGATAAAAATGTAAGAGATATCAGTTTTCTTAATCCCCATGTCAAACAAACAAACATTCGGAATGCAACATGCTGTATTACCAACAATGTCACTTCACTAAAATTATCTAAAGGTTGAGGAATGTCCAATTGGTCCATCAACATTGTGGAGTTGATGTGTGATAACTTTAAAAAAGACTAGCTTCTTGACTGTTGTGTTCTGCAGCTGCCTCTATATCACTTCCGTTGCTCCTTTCCAGCACACACAGGCATGCAAACACCTCATTTCACATAGGGCAATCATAATCGTAATACAGTGTTGTGAAAGAGACTCATGCATGTAACTGTAAAAGTTAATGACTTCTGTGTATTTAAAATATCATAATATCTCTTTTGATACAGAACTGCCTTTGGGCTTCTCAAAACTGTACCAGCGTCTCAGCAGATTTCCAGAGAGAGACATTTCTTAATCACACTTAGTCATGAGGAGAAATTGCTCCAGAGTTGTATTAATAAAAACCTGAGTGTGTATGTATGTATGGGTGTGTGTGTGTGTGTTTTGTATGTGACTGAAAGTTTGTGCATTTGTACACATATGGTGAAGCATGTGGTTTGAATCAGACACACACATGTGCTCTAGCCTGTGTGGACAGATTCACCGTCACAGAGTGAGGTCATAGTTAAATTGTGTGTGCATGTGTGTGTGTGTGTGTTGTGTAATACTGGGCCCAGGAGGCACTGGATGTCTGAAAGACGTTAACATGCCAAGAAGACCTGGGCGTGTCCGAACACCATTCTACCTTGACCTTTCGCCTGTGGCTAAAACAAGTGTGTATGTGTGTGTGTGTGTGTGTGTATGTGTGTGTGTAAAACTGTCTTACCATGTGGTAGTTGACGATCTCCTGGAGGCTTTCTCCGCACTTTTCAAGGCATTCCTGCAGTGTAGTGTGACAACATGGACACACACACACAAACACATACTGCGTAAGTAAACAAGTCTCCAACATAAACTTTTTTTTCACATAAATAATACTAAATCCCTAAAAGTCTCAGTATATATACTGCACTGTTCACGAAAGATCTTCTGAATCTATACATGGTATGAAACAAATTTCAGATTTAGTAGTTATGTCTCCATTACTTCACCCTAAAGCTACCAAGGCGACACCAGTACTGACAGGAAATGTAGTCCAAATGTTTTCCTAAAAGAAAACCATAAAGCAAGTTTCCGATCTCTCTGTGCTTCCAGCCATGTAAACTCTCAGCGTAAACATCTCCTGTCTGCATGTGGTCACATCTTTCATGCTTACAACAGCTGGACGACTCTACGTCTGGACAATACTGTTTATACTGCTCTACGATTATGATTCATGTGGGGAATCGCTGGAATGTCCTAGTACAGGCTTGAGATAGATGAGCAGTCATTTTGGAGCTGACCCTCCGTGTGGTGTTTGTATGTTTCTGTCTCCAACGTTCCTTGGCGAGGATCGAGCAGAGCTGAGCTCAGTGTTTAAGATATCGCTGCTCCTACTCACCGATATCATCTCCTCCTTCTTGCACTGCTGGGACAGGTCCTTGATGCCGTTCACAAAGAGCTTGTTGGCGCTGACGTAGGCCCTGCCCGCCTCGATCATCCCACTGCACAGCTTCACCAGCTAGAGGGAGCAACATAAAAATCATCACTTTAAACACCCAACAAGAACACTGTCTATTTAAAGAGTCACATGCTTTAGACAATGCGACGCAGGGATATTAATAGTCACAGTGATTACGTAAATCAAACAAAGCTCACACAGAATCTAAGAGGACACTCAAATTTAGAATAATCCTCATGTCTGTATCAAGACCAGTGCAGGCATTACTGAAGCTGCTAATTTAGAAATGTAATTGAATAAGATGATCAGGGGTCTGTGGCTTTATAATCTATGTAGATTATATAGACTCTTGACATGCAGATAGAACTCAGGACTATAGCTGTGTCTGAAATCAGTCCCTTCATTCACTTACTCCCCATATAATACACACTTAATATTTTACTTGATAGTGAGAAGTAAATTGAGATTTCACACACTTAAATACTCATAAATCCTCATTTTCAGGTCATCACTGACAACTACAGGGTCCTATAACTGTAATTTACTCATCTCTCAAAGGCAAAGCATTGCACCGTGGGATTTTTTAGTAAAAAATAGTGTACACATTAAGCTTTTTTTTCCATTGTGAGATGTTTTGAGGGCACTGTACTGTAACAGTAGGTTTCAAAGAGAGTGCCTTAGGACAGAGCATGAGATTTGTTAATTTTCGTTTTTTTTTCTCCACAGTACATTTTCAGTAACATTTCATAACAAGAGGAGGTGAAAATTTACATGAACAAATTCTATTCAGACTTGTCAAAATAGAACAAACAAGCAATAAACATTGAAATCACTATGTTAAAAGATAAGGCTGGCGATTTCCTATATTTTTCTTATTGTCAACAAATCTAATGTGCAGAGCCAAACCATCAATGAACTCACCCTACTTACAAGTATTGTGTGTGTATCCAAAGCCTGACATATAGTATTCCTCTGTGCTGTAGACCTTTGTTGTTGTCCAAAAACTATTACAAACATGTAAAGGAGCCACACAGATGCACTGGGTGAGATGTTCCTTTGCCCTGAAGGCAATGGTTATGGTAGTTTGTTCAGAAATGGCTTCAAAGACTAATAACAGCGATCATGTTCTAAGTCTCAGGAGAGAAGTTCCTTTTACGACAGACGTCACTGCGCATGTGTGGGAGCGCAGTTCCATTTACAGAGCTTTGCTAGCTTGTTCTATTACATATCACAACCTCTTGACTTTGTGCTTCATTGTAAATTTCAGTACAGTACAGTGCAGTGCAGTGGCTTGGCTCTGCAGCTGAAATTAGTTGACAATAACAAAAATATAGAAAATCACCAGCCTTATCCTTTTAAAAGCCTGTAAAATCTGCTAGAA
The DNA here is from genome assembly GCF_914725855.1 of Thunnus albacares. Classification (NCBI taxonomy): domain Eukaryota; kingdom Metazoa; phylum Chordata; class Actinopteri; order Scombriformes; family Scombridae; genus Thunnus; species Thunnus albacares. Next base: position 24,534,430 of record NC_058109.1, on the reverse strand, counting down.
CTGTTACTGCAACACTGAAAGCAACTAGAGAGCTACATGAAAAAGAAAATCGAAGTAATGTGTGTGTTTCTCAGACTGTGCACGTTAAACAAAAAAACAACAAAACTAAAGACATACATTCAGCCATTTTGCAAATTTAATGTTTATTCATAAATTATTTCAAGATCAATATCATCTGCAAATCTGCAGAGCAGCATAGCCTAAAACTGATTGAGCATAGGCCAATATTAATTTACTTAAAACTGATGAAAGATCATGTATGTCACTTCACACTTTCACATGAATGTTATTTGTTTTATAAATTGTTTTAACAGATATTAATGGCATCATTTACAGCTGAAAAAGTTGCATGTGTGTTTGTGTTGTGGTGGGGATGGGAATGGGGATGCCAGGATTTAAAAAGCGATTTGGGAACCGCTGCTGTATAGTGCGTATATTTCACACTGAGAATTCAGGCAGTCAAATAAAATGGCAGAGAGGTACTGGTTGCACTACTTGATATCGGACACAGCCGACAAAAGCTAAAACCTAATTGTAAACATGAATATTACCAGGTGCAGACAGTTCACAGCGATGGTATGCACTCTATTAAAAACCACATGAACTGGCAACCATTACACTTTCCCACTTTATGGGTAATATGATAAGCTATAGAGCGGTACACTGTCATTACCACTGTACTGATGCAGCTGTGTGCGGGGCAGAGTCAGAGTTCACAGCATGTGTGTGCGTGTTGGCGTGTCAGTGGGGGGGTACGCAGAAGAGAGAGTGCACTAAACCTTTAATTATCTCATTTGGTACAGGGGTTCCCAAGGTTGTCGCTATGTGAGTGTGGTTTACTGGGTGGTTGACAGTAAGTCCTTTACTCTGCACAAGCCAGAGATGAGAAACTAGTGGGTGAGGACCAATAACTGCACAGCCTGACTAAAAAATAACTGAAAAGTAAATAGGCATTGCTGAAATGAGCTTTAGACTCAAAATGCACAAACTGTAAAATGTGTATACAATGTGCTGTTAGCTGATGTGTACTATGCTGTATATATTCACATGTACATGACTGACACTGTTATGAATCCACACAAAAGCTTCCCGGGCTGCTCTGACAAAATATCTGTCAACAAATTGGCTGATATGGGGAATCTGATCTCATCACGTGCTAGACTGAGCCCTGCTGGGTCTGAGTATTACAGGCACAGTACATGTGTCAGGATTTATTGACAAATGGGCCAGAAGAACCACAGGGGTCCACTTGGTGTCAAAATGCCACATCTGGTGCCACATGACAGACCTCACCACGTTAACTGACTAAAACAATTACAGTTTCTCGTAGAGCTTCTGCTAGTCAATGAGGTGTATGATGGGCATTTAAAAATTTGGCAACGGTCTTGCTTAACGTGAAAAACTACACTCAGCAATAAAATCAAATAACACCAAGTAACCCTACACCATTGTTCACTCCAGTATACTAGTAAGCTGCAAAATCTGGCAAGCAGGGACGGAAACCATTACAATGAACAGCATTTTTCACACTGGCCAGAGCAGTCAACATCACTGCAGGTAGAGATCTGCTGTCATCAATCTCATACACATTCTCTATTAAGAGCTTTCAATGTTGTCAGAATGTCCCTCAGGCAGCTTCAGAGCATCCTAAGAGAGCAGCGTGAGGACCCCTGCTGAAAAGAACAAATCACCCTGATGGAAACCTCAAACCCCCCCAACCCTGGTCATGTTTCAATGGTGCTCAAACAGAGCTCAAAGTTCAATGGAGGGTCCTGACCTATTGGGGGCAGAAGTAATCTGTGGATGTGTGTGATTGTGTGTGTGTGTGTGTGATGGGATGGGGGCATACACATTCGTTTGAGATGCCTGTTGGCTTGCTAATTTAAGAGTGGAGGGCAGGCAGTAACCATGTCGACCCGTTGATGAACCTGAGATTAACTGCAACCTCAAATAAATGTCACAGTCATCTAAATAACCACTTCATCACTTTAACAGACACAGTTGTGCAGCTTAAAGGACCTGAATCTGTTTTTATTATCCACAGGCTGCACAAGATGGACCCTACACTTGTGAGTGACCTCTCTTGATCTATTGTTGATGTCAAGAAACAAAGTGTTTGAACCACAGCGAATGAAAAACATAAAAAAGGGCCATTCTGGAAAAAACAAACTGAGTGAGCTGGAGATCGAAGTAGAAAGCAGGTGTGGTCACCACTTAGCTACGTTAACATGATCTCATCCTGTGAATGCTCTCTGGCCTAAAAGTCTATTAGTTTATCTAAAGAGGTATTGTCTGAGCTCATAGACTCCTTGGAGACAATTAGCCGTCCATTCCTGCTCGTCCTCCATACTTGGAGCATTAACGTGTTACAATGATTCACCGATTTATTCCCATTGTCCAGCGTGCTTTTAACCAGTGTAACTAAAATTCATGATGATGATTTTTTTAAGGTGAGTGCAGCTAATCTACATTATTTCTTTAACCTTTTACCACCTATTATTCTGCTAGTATTATGTAAAACTTTAAAAGGCTGCCAGTACTATGAAAAGTGAATATGAACATGTAATATCTATATCAATAAATAAAATAAGACTTTTCTTTTTGGTAATTGTAGTCATTTAAAAAAAGAATGCCCTACCGTAAAAATCATACAGGTATAAGGCACTGCAGAGTAACTGAGACCTGAAAAATACGGTGTCTACAGTGGGTGGGTGTTAAAGGGGTAAATGAGCCTTAACTGCTTAATTCCACTAAAACACTAACGATTAACAGTAAACAGTGTTTGTATTGCATGACACATTTTCTTTGGTTAAGCAGGTCAAACCAAGACACCAAATGTTCAGATAACAGAGGGCTGCTGTGAGTGATGCTTCCATACTACAGAATATAAAGCTGCCTCTGTGACATTAATCAGTGTTTGCTCAGCCTCAACGTGCACCAGCACCCATGTGTGTCCGTGTGTGTGTGTTTTATTTGGCAACACATAAACCTATTGGATATAATAAGTCATGCCTACACTGTTTTCCTGCTTTCAATAGCCTTGACATTTAGATGACAGAGAACGAGAGAAAGACGGACTGATACAAAGATGGAAAGACAAAGACAATAACAGAGAGAGAAACAGGCAGACAGACATCTCTGCACAGTTTCACGGTATTATAGTCAAAAGAAAGTGCTCAACATCTGACATGCGGTGGCATTTTTCATTCAAACAGTGTCAGTCAAATCCAGAATGTCCCTCTTTTAGTGTTCATGGTCTTGGTTCGTACCTTGTCGAGCTTTGCCTCGATCTCCACCACGTCTGTCTCCACATCGTCAATGCCAGCCCTGAAGAGAGAACAAACGCAGTTTAGTCAGAGTAACGCCAGACTGCAAAAACCAGCAAGACTGCAATTTCTGAGAAGAGGAACCACACATGGAGCTGAAAACCATTAAAGTCACAGTAAGAACAAGATTCAAACTCTTGTTCGGAAGGAATTCATGGATTAGCGGTAAACCACAATGTCACAATGACTAATAAGTAAATAACCAGATATTTTATCATTTAAGTTCCAATGGATGTCTGTGACAACTTAAAAAGAAAGAAAATGACACAAAGGGAATAAAATGGAAATGAGACATGAAAGCGTGACTGAAAGAAGAAAGTAAAGAGATCAAACAGATGGCGTAAAGCCGCATGAATACTGTAGCCTACTTTTTGCCATTTTGTGTACTCAAGCAGGAGCCACAACATCTAAACATTTATAGTATTTTATCCCTACTGCAAATTAAGCTGCAATCAGTCACCACACATCACAGTCTCACAGACTTGATCATTAATCCTGATGACCAGATTGACAAAGGCATCACTCTGGAAGATTAGTGGCCACAGCTGAGCTGCAAAATCAATGAATGACATCATGCAGAGACACAGACTGCCGCTTAAGTATCCATAAGGTAAAAAAGAGCAGCAGCAACACAGAAGGTTTCAGATTAGGTGCCAGCAACTTAACAATAATCAAAATGCGATAAAGCACTCCTGAATTAGGTGTCATTTTATTTTTCATTTTAATCTACAGTAGACTAAATATGAAGATAATGGGGCATGACAGCCCACAGCAGGGTGTGTGTGTGTGTGTGTGTGTGTGTGTGTGTGTCAGGTGGTTTGGGTGGGCGAGAAGCCTTTACCATCCTCCCCCTAGAGGGTCTTCTTCCATTAGTCTTCCACTCACACACATGCACATTTATGGGGCCAGTTGTTATGGCAACTCGTTCACTGTATGTAGGCCACAAAGGTTGCACTTGGGGTCATACTACGGGTACATCAAAATTAATTTCTTATTCCTCTGATACGTACAGAACAAAATAGCTCACTAGACTTGAAAGTAAGTACTTAAAAGAAAAGTGTGAAAATGACAGAATTACCCAAAAACAACGTCAGCTGGAGCTTATTTGGAAGTCTCAACGTCACACCCTGCATGTGCTGGAACATGTTGACCGTAACAGCAGAACCCTGGGAGGTGATGATCTCACCATAAAATCACAACCCTGCCCTCATCTTCAACCTTTCTTATACTCTAAAACACCCTGACAGCTGATATACATCACAGGAGAGATGCTTCGCAGACCTGGGGGCCTGCACTACGAAGCAGGTTCAACATAGTCTGGCTCTCTTTGGGTGAGCTGGCTTCACTGAGCCTAACACTGACATTAACATTTGCCGGGATGACCAGTACTATGAAGCTGGCTACCAACTAGCTCAGTCAACTCTGGGTTTTCCTAGCCAACTATGAAAGCATTCATGTGAAAGAGGCAGGGTTGTTGATTATGAATGAAGGACTTCATATGATACCGAGTACCTGCGGAAAACTTCAGTTTTAGGAACAGCAAAAAGTCATATTCAAAAAATTGAAATGTAAATGAGCCTGTAATCATACAACAGAATAAGAAGATGTTGAAACACTAGAAATCATTTCCTTATATTAAAAGTAGGCTAAGGCTTAAAATACATGTAGGAATTATTATGACTTAAGTATAGAGTGAGTACTGTTTGCTATTTAGTTGGATGATGAAGAAACCATTTTGAATATGTCACATAATGACAGACTGTTTCTGCTGCCGAAGCAAAGAGAGGAAATGTAGTTATTGACTGATGAGGTCGATCTGACCCAAATGTTGCATTTATAATCATGGGAGCCAATTAACAGTGTGTGGATTATTTTTCTAGTAAAAGACAATCTTTCACTTCTATTTCTAATTATCATCACACAGTTGTCTCATGTTATTCTGAGCTGCACTGATGTGCAGAGTGTAAAATCATCCACACTGTCAGCTGTCACTCTGGAGATAAAATCAACTTTGCATAATTAAAATGCAGCTAAAATCATCATTATGTGTTTAGTGTCGTAAACAATCTCTCTGCTTGTTAGAGCCAGAGTGAAAACAGAAAGCCTGGAACAATGAAATGTTTCTACTGACCTATAAAAATATATATTGCTCTTTTTTACTCTTCACTTCATTGTAAACTCAGGACTTTTGTCCATGTCGGGATCCTGTATGAATGATGACTTTTCCAGTGATCTCCACATTTATGGTCAGTGGTCAGGATGTTGACAGGTTTTGATCTGATCCCCTGCTCTGCAGTTAGCTGTTAAGCATAAGTTGCCATGGTGATTTATTCCACTTAAAAGTGAGCCAGCTTCGTGATACCAGAAAACCTGAGTTAAGCCCAAAGATAGCTGGCTAACCTACAGTACTAATCTCGCTTCATAGTACAGGCCCCTGGAGGAAGAACATTTAAGAAGCAACGCCTGCCCTGTTCAGTCTGTTTCTGCTTTAGAGGGGAAGAACACAGTGACGGGGGAGCTGGGATATCAGTCCGCGGCGTTAGCACCTGCTCCAGAGAACAACATTCCTAAGATTCCTCTCTGCTTGCTTGTAAGCTTTTTTTTACAATGCTTAGAGATGCACGGCTAATTCTTGACTTGTGCCTTTCTTCCACTCGTCTTCATCCAGAAAACACACTGTTTATACAGATCGCACTTTGCTCCACCACAACATGACACTGACACAGCAAGCAGGCGTGTGTGTGGTCTCCAAAGAGGCTTGATTTATATTGTTTCAAAGACAGTGAGAGAGCTGGAAAACAGAGGCGATGGGAGTTTTTCAGTAAGCTGTCTGCGTAATTTGTTGCACTTAAGTATTGTTGCTGCAAGATTTTCTGGCATCCAGCACAATCCATCAAACTGGCTCTCTGCTCTTTTGCCGCATGTCAATTAGAAATACAACACTGCACACACACTCGGCTCCCAAGCAGTGAGTCAAATCCAGCAGCATCATGTTCTCCATTAAGTCACTTTGCACCCAGAACATTCAATGTCAAACAGCTGCTCAATCAAGAGGATAAGCTCATTACAAGTGTGTCGTGTGTCGGGCAGGCCACACTGCCAATAAATACTCACTGACATCTGATGACAAGGAAGCACAAACAACATTTGATACAGTACTGCCAGCAGCAGATACCTTGATGATAAAACCTCAGTACAGACTTCAGATAACAGGATGATTGTGGTAAAAAAAAAAAAGATACTGTGGCAAGTTCTGTTTTTTTCCAGCATGTACGTCGATATGTGGTTGTCAGTTCTGCCAAGGTTAAGTACCAAAAGCGGCTCTGTGGAGGCAAACGTGTGTGTTTGAGAGGATGCCTGGCATTGTCAATGTCTGCTTGTCCTCACTTGCCTCATCAGTAGCCCCTGAAGTGTACACTATCTCGGTTATTAACGTGTTTCCTATGACTGAGTACACCAGAGAGTTATGGGATTAAAGTGAAATGGAGGAAGATTGACTCCCAAGGAGGATTATAGGTAATGCTGCAAGACACAACGGCTGAATGAAGATGTCAGGGAAGAGAGGACGAAGATGACATGTATGTGAGCGTGTGTTTTAAAATCTTATCTTAATGGCACCTGTTTCCTTTGTGTGTGTTTACACATGGGAGGATCATCCTAAAGCTGCTCTGATGATGATGATGATGATGCAGCCTACAAACCCAGTCAGGAGGGGGGATGGGCTCATCCTTGTTGCTAGTGGTAACATACTGTACTGGGTCTGACATCACTAATGATGGGGGAAGGGAACCTCACGTGCACTAGTTTTACGTGGACTCCCATCAGCCCCAACAAACATCCACAGTGCACACAGTCTATTCTCGTCCGCCACACCGTGTGTGTGTGTACTCTAGCATGAAGCTTGCGTGGCTATCCTCTCCTATTTCTTCACACGAGAGTTACGTGCATGCACACACACACTCACACACGGCTTCCAGCTTGAGCCCCCCATGTCTTCCAGACTCGATGTGTCGCTTGGCATCGCATCCACATCAGCATCACTTCAAGGACCAGAAGGACAGCGGCAAGGGAAACATCAAGGCCTCTGATACCCGACAAGCTCGGTCCCAATGGCAAAAATACTCACATACAACTAGACATCAGCAAAGATATTCACTGGAAATGACATGATACATGTCTGTTACACATTATGTGCCTTGAGTAAAAAGAAACGACTATGTAGAGTAAGACACAAGTTAAACAAGGGGATTGGAGCAGTGAATACCAAGTTGTAGAACTAAAAAATGACACATCTCATCAAGTCGGATGAGTCATCAATGCAAAGTCTGTGTGTGCATGTGTGTCCTGGATAAGTCTTAATTTACGGTCAACCTGTTCTGTGGTGCCTCCTAATCTGAGCCACTGACCTAAAGTGCACTTATATGTGTGTATTTGTGTGACAGATGTGCATGAAACATTTTGACTGAATACAAGCATACATACAGGACTTTACTGGTATATTGGAAAGACAGATCATTTGATCAACCACAGTTGATAATACAATTCCTGCGTCTTTAATCTTGTATTATTCGTGACCTGACTCAGCATGTCAGGCTGTGATGGGCAATGACCTCATTTTCTACTGATATCAGGTGGACGGGAAGCAAATCCACCGTCTCGCAAATACATGTGTGTACAAACAATCATAAATAAACAAATGAAACAGACAGAATATGACACACACACACACACACACACTGACCCAGAAACCTACTAAAACTACTAAACATGATTTCATCAGAAGACTGTCCTACTAGGACACAAGCCAAAGCCAGGTGTAAAACATTTACTCCGCCAAATTAATTCCTTTCACACAAACAGGTACCTGACTCTCCGCTACACAAAGACCAAACAGTAAACAAGTCATTGGGTTCTTTTTCCCCCTGTGTGAACAACTGTTTGCCGACAGCTGGAGCATTTATCTACACCAACATTTTCATGCCTAGAAGATGCACTAAGTGGAAAACCATGAATACAGTTACTTAAAAGGATCACCATGCATGTTTTGCTGTTGTAATAACAGCTTAAAGTTGTCTTATACGCATGCATCCATGTTTAATGGAGCCAAGCCCTCATGGGCTCATTATACATGACATCACTGAAAACAGACATATCAGATATGGCACACAATTGCAGTGTGTGATATGAAAATATATGAAATATGTCAACCACCATACTATTTATACTGTGGTAGCTCTTCTTTTAGTATTTCTGGTTGTATTTAGACATTGTAGGATATGCTGCAGTATGCAATAAACAGGAATACTTTATGGTAACATGGATGTTCGTATATATGATTTTAGTATCAGTGTGTTTTAGTATCAAACCTTAATCTGTAAAATGTTTAATTGACTGCATTAAACAAAACAGACATTTCTGCCAGGTCATTTTAACCATTATCAGTTAATCAATGTATTTTCTGGAAAATTTAACATATCATGATATATATTAATATAACAATAAAAAAATACATATACCATGATAGATGATTTTATATATTTTTTGTTATATATCACCCACTTCTAGCACATAGCATCATGAAATACATCAAACATAACCAACCAAAACATAAACATAACCATAACCAATTAACTTCAAGCTCAATTCATAACGAGAGAGAAATGTAAAAATCCATGGTTGGTACACATGGTACACACACACACACACACACACACACACACACACACAGACTCAAACTGTACGTTCTCATTCATAATCTACACTTTCATCATCATCCACCCACAAGTTACGCACAGACTGCACACACAGACATACACACTCATCAAAATATACCCTTCCCAGAATTCCAAGTAGGGAGCTCCATGGCAACCATTCATTGACCCCAATCACCATGGCAACAGGCATCAGCATTACTCACGCTATTTTACTGACCAATTTCCTCTTTGTCTGATGTGTCTGTCCTTGTACATCTCCCTCACTCTTCTCAGCTCACCCCTTTTACCACAAAATGCTCATTTCCCCCTGTTATTGTGTTCTTACAGCACTTCCTCTTCTCCTGAGAGAAAATCAGTCACAACACAGCAACCTGCTGATACAATCTTCATCACGGACAGGCCAATGTGTTACAGAGGTGAGCCAGTGCTTGCAGTGTGGCTTATGGTATAGATCTGCAGTGAACGCTGTCATAGACAAAGTGCCCTTCAGTAGCGACAGTACTGATCCTTAAGCTACAAAGGCTCTGTGGTCAGTCCTGCTGCTCACTGCAAAATTATCATTACAGCAAGTCATTTTTTCTGTTTATATTGCCTTAAAACAGGTGAAAAGTCTGCCAGAGTGTTTATATTAGTTTACTTGTTATAAATAAAACTGGTTTCAAATATTTATTTTATGACGTGATTCATTATTTTCCCATTTCTCTACATACCATCACTTTAAAGCAATTAATCTGCAAAGATGAACACCATTTGAAAAATAGTATATATTTTTTTTGTTAATTGCAGATTTTAACATTAAACAATAGATCAAATGTTAGGATGGATCATTTTGCTTTGTCTGTCGACAGTGAGCAGATGCAGGTGGTTTTTAGGGGTGGGGAAAGTAACTCCAGCCCATCCCTCCTTTCTTTGTTCTTCCATCCTGAGCCACAATCAGCCAGTCCCTATACTAACACTAAATTCAGTCACTTTAAACAAACATTTACAGCTTTTACATTCTTCTTCCGCATCATCAAATGGTTATTATATATTGAAATAATAATGTGCCTTGTCTAATTTAAATTTTTCTCCATGACAGCCTTCTCCCCCCAGAAATCTTCTTTGTTTCATTTGTGCACGCCTCCTTCTGTCCATCTGACAATCTGTCTGTCTGCCTGCTGTCTGTCTATAACCCTCCTTTATTAGCTACTGGCACGGAGCTGAGGACAGAGTGTGTTTGTGTGTGTGTGTGAGAGAGAGAGAGAGAGAGAGTCTTTATACAAGAGGACCAGAAAGAGAACAAAAAAATAATTTGTGATCATGTATGCACGTGAATATTTTACTGATCACAAAAAACAAAGCAGTTTCCTGATTAAATCTTAACACTTCAGCTGCACTTCAAAACCATCACAGTAAATCCACACACATGTGCGCGGACTCAATTAAAAGAGCCTCCAGTAAATGATCCTCACACATAAAAACACACACTTGCCCAAACAGACTGCCTTTTCACACCAATAACAAGCTAAGCCGAACACTAGTATCTTATGTGCGGCTAACAAAGATGCCTTCACTGCTTCCCCTTGAACCCCCCTTCCGGCACACAACAAACATCACACTCATTCCCTGAAAAAACATTTGACTGTGCTGATGGCTGATGAGACAAAGAGACCAAACATGATTCGGACAAAAAGAACAACCCTTACTTGTATCCTGTGTGTCGTATCCAAGCCTCAGTTTAAAAGTATTACACACAACTGAGCTGAGTGAGACAGAGCAATGTGCTGATCCTGTGCTTATCAGCAAAACTCATCACAACTGCAGCACACATGGTTAACATTTAAAATTATACTTAAAGGAATAGTTCAACATTTTGGGAAATACGTTTATTCGCTTTCTTAATGAGAGTTAGTTGAGATAATCAACCTATCAGCGCTTTTTAAGCTCACAAATGAACAAGTTATAACTTCAGAGACCAAAGGAGACTCCAGGAAGTCACTGAGCCTTAGTCCGGTGCATAAAGCTACATAAAACCACAATGTGTTGCTTTTACACTTCAGTTTGTGTATTGATTAAAAAAACGAGATTTAACATGTTAATTAGTGAGCCTTACTGGTTTTGGTAGAGGTGTTACCTTTGGGCAAAGCTAGGCTAACTGGCTCCCCCTGCTAAACTAAGCTAAGCAGCTGGCTGTATATCCTTCGTACCCTGATAGGCATGAATAACTTTATTTCCCAAAATGTCAAACTATTCCTTTAAAGCAATAAACGCTGTGTTATTTCCTTCATCACATTCATCACATTTCACACTGTCTATCCAATTAACACCTGTATCTTATCAAACTTTCTGTCTTTTCTTTTTTTTTTGAATTTTTAGTTCTGAGCGAGATCAACTTTTAGGACAGAAATCAACTGCACCTAACATTTATTATCAATTAATATGTCAACTATGTTTTGGATTGATCGGTTATTTGTTCAGTCTTTAAAATGTAAGAAAATGGTGAGAAATACCAATTACAATTTCCCAGAGCCCAAGATGATGTCCTCAAAGTCCAAGACCCAAAGATGTTTACTTTAAAATGATATAAAGATACAGACAAAAATCAGCAAGTCTTCCCATTTAAGAAGGTGGAACCAGCACATTTTTACTTAATAAGAGACTTAAACAATTCAGAATTGAATCAAATAAAATTAAATCAGAATTTCTGTTGATTAAGATTATTTATAACTAATTGTTTAAGTGCACTGCGAAAATGTTCAACTACAGTAAATGTCAGGTGTAAATAGTGAACTATAGTAGAATATTAATGCTCTGGGATTCATTAAGATGTGAGTATTCACACTGTGGGATTATTGTTTTATATTGGCTCAGCATCTGTCAGAGATATCTGATGGAATTACAAACGTTTACAGGATCTTATGAGCAGAAGAGGATAATAGACAACAGCGGCACTGAGATCACAGTTAATCCAGGGTCAGCGTCACTGTCTGCTTGCACATTTGTCTGTGCAGTAGCTATATAATTCAACAAAGCCTTGCCACAAACATACTATAAGAGAGAAGATACAGTTTCTCTGCTTCCCACCAGCTGTCGGACCACCTGCCTGCTGGCCTCACTAAAGCAGAACATTAGCTTATAAATGTGATGCATCAAGTAGTCGTTCTGTACAGCCCTTTCTATAAACACGATGCACTTATAAATATTTCTGGTAGAGTAGTCTGGGATGTGGAAACGTCATTATATCATTCCAGAGTACATTCCAGCAACAGGCCAACAGGAAGTGTGTTGGACGCTTCACAGTGCGAAGCAGGCAGAAATAATTTCCCTCAAATGTATTGTAACCGCAACTCAAGCCAGGTGGAACTGCTCTTTCTTGGAAAATACATCATTTTCTCTCCTTCCTTGCCAAGAGAGGAGGGCAGAAAGTGAAACGGGAAAAAAAAACCTCAGTGACTGTTTTCCACAGGAAGCCACTCTGCTGACTTCAAGAAATGCAAAGTGAGTTACATCATCATCATCGAGTGGCACTAATTGTTCTGTCGCCAGAATGTCTTAAACCTGCGTGAGAGAAAGAAATAGACGGTCATAAAATTATGTACCCATGATCTGCTCATGAGCCACAAAACTCCAAAAAAAATTTCCAAGATAAACAGACAGTATACGCATGCACACACACACACACACACACACACACACACACACACACAAACACACACAGCTGGCTCCCTCCCTCCTGCTGATCCTAATGTTTATCCCAACTGTGCATTAAAGGGGCAGAAAAATTCCAGTGCGTTTTCAGCGTCAACAATTCTGATTACCATTACAAATATCCCTCTTAATGTTGCTCATGGTGTTGTGCTCATGTCTTCTGCATCTTCACAGCAGGAAGCAACAGCTCTGATCTGCGATATCATGGCTCTGCTTACAATGGTATAACCATAAATTGGTCTTTTTTGTGCCAGTATTCATAACTTCATTGTTGGCAGATCATTTTTAAATATTGCAAAATTGACTGAAAGTTGATTACAGGTGCTTATTGCGATTTGACCAATCCTCAAACCTCTTACATGCCATCCAGATAAGCCACCTGATATACAAGTTTTAAATTTGACAAAAGAGAGCACAAGTTAGGCCAACGCAGCCCTCTGTGCCCTCTGTCCCAGTGGAGAGGAGCTGTGGCCTGGGAGGAGCTGGGAGTTCTGGTATTGAACCATTTAGGGCTCGAGGGCACGTTTGATCATGCTCCACTCACACTCAGAGGAATGTGCGCTCCCATACTCGCTCCCCACATGCTGTAAATGACTGCTCTCAATGCTCTCAATTAGGGGGTTAAGGAAATAGTTGGAAAACAGACAGACAGTCAAACAGAAACTCAGACACAGAAGTTGTGCTGCATCTACAACTCTGATAAACCATAGGAAGACTTGTGATTTGTTTGGGCAACAAAGGAAGGAAAGCAGCAGGAAACCAAAAAGGACAGCCGAAAAAAGAGAGCGACTGCTTGCTCATCCCAAACTCTAACCTCTTTAACCTTCGGTGAGTGCCCAGTGGGGAATGAGCAGCAGCCGTCACGCACTCCAA